>NC_056765.1:10700000-11030000 GCF_018687715.1 Carya illinoinensis
TATCCACTGAACAGGGGACCCTAAACATCACCTGTAATGCTTTTATGTGTTTGTGAAAGTAACCTCAGGAGAATGAAAAGCAGTGTCATCCAAACACTTAGACAGAGAATAGCAGTGCTCTTTTGGCAATGACATTCTGTAGGGCTGTAGCTTTATCATCCACATGCAAATGGACAATTTAGAGATTACCCCACTGGTTTCTCCACTGGAACTAACAAACAATGTAACAACATTTTGCAGGAAAATGTCAGTTTGCCATTGAATTCTCAAAGTACATGGGCACAAAAATATTGTACCAGATGATCATGGCTACCTTTCCCAAACAAACACAGTCACAGCAGAAGAAATAATAACCAAAAAGCTTTAAAAAGAAAACCTTTCTAGATTAATACAGAATTAATCATCTTAGAAAAATTAACAAACAGATTAAAGAACTAATAAAGACATATTTTTCGTGGTAATTAAATGTCTAATACACCATCGGTGCCTTTTCAAGTGGTCTGAATGTTGTAGGGGAAGAAGCCAGCGGAAGTACCTGAGAAGAACTTGAAGGATATTGTGATAGACTGTGATGAAGCTCCCTCTTTTCGTTATTCCCAGCAATAAATTTGAGAAAAGATCCTTCCTTGTCTTCTGTCGCCACTGTCGAATCGGACGGAAGTGAAGCCTCAGAATCCTGAACAGACCCAGAATTTTGAAGTGCCTTTTTCTCCGCTTCTTCCTTCCATCTTCTATAAAGTTTCTCCTCTGCATCCCTCAAGAACTTGAACGTTGGAGGGGGTGAAGATCTCAACCTGTTCAATTCTGCCTCTGCTGACGATTCAAAGAGAGGATTGAATCCATGGTGGTGGTAAGAATCCAAAGAGTTCAAAGGAGGAGCCTTTACTCGTGGGGAAGCCAGAGGAGTAAGGAATGGGGTGTCAACAGTCAGGATAAGTTCACTCAAGCTCCTTGTTCTTGACCCTTTTCTGCTTCTATCATCAGACTCCAAATCCTCCCTAGTTTCCTCTTTGATTGTGAAGAGAAATCTTGGAGGGCCTGCGAGATTGTGCAGCCTCATGAGCTCAGATTCCACACTTTCTTCCCCACAGGACTTGAGCAGAAAGTCCTTGCTAGAACCCAGCTCCGGGTCTGGTTCATGACCAGTGGCATCTTGGTCTCTCACACATTCTCGAGTGTTGCTGTTTTGCAAAGAAGAGGGTCTCTTCCAGCAGATAAATTGAAAGAGTTCCTTTGCATATTTTCCGTAATCATCCTCAATCTCTGCGCTCGTGATTCTCTTCTTCCTCCACCACAACAAATAGTAAAGCTCTGCGACAAAAGCCAGGAGGAGGCACCCAAACACCAGGCTCAAACTAATGCCTACACCACTGAAAGATTTCATCTTTGACAAGAATTTCACATCCCCCAGAAGTAACTGATCTTGGACGCAATTCAGCTCAAGATTCTCCCACTTCTTAAATATAAAATACAGAAGAAAGAAAAATAGAGGACAGAAATTGACACAACTTTTGTAAAAGTAGAACTCAAAGCCCACTACACCAACTCTGAAGAGAATTCACAAAAACCTAACCCAAGGACTCGAGAACCCTCCCTATTCTTTTGAAATTCAATACCAAGATCTTAAATGTTGCCTGAAACATAATACAAGAAAACCAGGCACTGTAAATATTCTGGGCATAAGGAACCTAACCTTCTAGCCTAAGAAATCACCAACACTAGGCAACCAATGAAAAACAAGAGCTTCGCTTATGTAGAATACAAAGATTGGAACACATTACACAGTGCAGTGAAAATCAGAGAGCGTAGACGAATTCTAAGATGATTTGTAATACAGCAATGAGTGGGGAAAGCGCTTTATACGATATCTTTTGGGTGCCATCGAAATGGTTGGAGAGAAGGCAGCAGCTCACATGGGTTTGCAAAAGCGTGTGTCCGATTTTAATCATAATGTAATGCAATATTAGTCGAAAAGCAGGTAAAAAGACGGATTAAAAACTTAAAACAATGATAAAAAATAATGGGTAGGGATCGCATCACCCACGCGGGCATCCACGTAACCTGATCTGATTAGAGAGGACAGCGCCAAAGGACACAACCGTCACCCATGAACGCTTAGCTGGGTTGGAGTTTTAATACTTTTTTTTTTTTTTTTTTTCTTCCAAGAGTTTTAATACTTTTCGTTTGGACGTACGTTTTGCAGTTTTACATTAGAAAAAGAGAAATGCTTCTCCCTAGTCACCGATTGAATTTTATTTATTTATTTATTTTTACTTAATAGTTAAGTAAATATTTTTTTAATAAATTTGTATTTTTTTATTTTTAAAAAAATATTTAATGGGTTTAAAAAATATTTAAAAAATAATATAAAAAATATAATTTTTTTGACTATTCAATAACTCTTATGTGGGAGTAGCACCGCTCTTAAAAATTTTAATAAGTAATCCTACTCCAAGCCTTAGTGGAGGGAAAAAATAAAAGAATAAAAATAAATATGTAATACATGACTAATGAATAGAAGAATTCTTTAAATTATCATGAGTTTTGTATATTGAGTTATTAAAATTTACACATAGCACATTTCAAACCACGTATGATTTGCAATTTGTTTCCTCGTTCAATTTCCACAGCAAAAATATACGGTTGTTCATCACATATTACATTTGTCATACATTTATAACCTAATGGTTTTTTTATCTTTTTTGTATATGATGAAAAAATATACTGACAATTGAGGATAAATACATAAACTAGTTAATAAATTTATATCTTGTATTTTTTTATACAATATATTAAATGTTTGAATTGTATTATATATAATTTTTATTAATATTAAAATGATTAATTTAAAATTATTATGAATATTTTGAATCAATTTGTTGAATCTTCATATTCATTTAATCAAGAAAAAATTTAATTGTAAATATAATTATGCATTAATATGTATATTAATCTAATGTGATTGGTCAAAAAGTAGATTTTATTGAAAACAGTGTTAATTTAAATTTTAAATATGAAAGAATTAGTATTGATACGCAGATTAGTACGCGACTTTACTTGTACATAACAAAACTCTTTATTTAATTATTACTCAATTCCAAATCTGATTTCAATTTTTTGAGAATTTCTATATTTTATATTATAGAATAATATTATATATAGTTATAAGATAAGCAAATCTCACATAAATATATATATATTTTTAAATAATCTTTTCATGGATAATCATTCATTCTCAATCAATCTTTGAGACAATAGTTACGAAGATACGAGAAGAAACAGGGAAGGGAGAAGAAGATGGTTCAAACCGAAAGTGCTCTTTGCCCTATGTCATAGTCTCCATTCAATTGTTGGCCTTGTTCTTTGCGCTATGTCATAGTCCTCATTTTCAGCATTTTGGGTCTTGAGCCTCGTGCCCTGTCAATTACGTCACATGCTCAGCAATCCTTCTCTCCATCTCCTCTGGATAAGATAAAATTTGATAAAATTAATTTTATAATTCAACATATATAATTTAACATATATCTAATTTTTAAATTTTTTTTATATTTAAAATATTTCTTTTTAATGTATAATGGGTGATCTTAAATTGATCTATGGTTTCAACAACTATAAAAGGAATAAAAAATAAACAATGGCTATATAGTCACACATGAGGATTTCGAAAGTGTAAAAAAATAATTATTTTTCTCTTTTTTTCCTATATATTTTTAATATTTTTAAATATTTTTTAAAAAAAATTTATAATATCATTGAAAAATATTTCATTAATTATTAAGTTAAAAAAAATTGCATTGTCTTAATCCCCAATTGGAATATCCCATACGTGGCTTTAGCATTTTTGAAAAATAAATAACGGGAAACTATGTTGAATATATATTTTTTTATACAAGGATGGGGGCAGGGCCTACTCTTCCATTATGCGCAATTGCCTAAAGCCCCTAGTGGGAGAAGAACAAAAACAAATTCTAAGTACAATTAATTAAAAAGAAAAAAGACTTAATTAAAAATAAATAAATTAACTCAATGAGAAAATATCAAAAGTATCAAAAAGATATTATGTAATTATTAGTTTTAAAATTATCTCCACATAATACATAATAATTATCTCACGTATTTTTTCTATAAAAATATACTTCTCTTTTGTTATTATTACTTTAATATATAATGTAAAAATTATAAATAGCAAAAATCTAATTTTTGAGTATTCATAAAAAGTTTTTATATTATCCTTTGAAGAGACAATGATCAAAATTTTTCCAAATGCATAGATTATTTATAGAACTTTATTGAAAATAATGATTATAATTGTTTCTAAAAGTCTAAAGCATATATTGTAAAATTAAATTAAATCAAATCCTCTCTAAACTGATAATTTTTTAAGAAAGATTAAGTCGGTTATAGTTGAAAATATAGTATAAAATTCTAATCAATAATTTACTTTGTAAAAATATAAGAATTATTTTGAAATAAAAAAGGTAATGTAAAAATTAAATTTATTATTATTTTTTTAAATGAAAAAATGCTCGGTCAAAATCTCCGCCTTAAACCCTACAACATATTGAATCGGCCTTGGGTGGAAGACTTCAAATTTATATTTTTTATTTAGACAATCGGGTCATATGGTATCAGGCCACTGGATTGATGACCACAATGTTAAATATTGAATCTTAGTAGATAATGCAAAATCCATTTTTTGATAATTTAAGGACGCAACGGGTGAGTTTTGATAAGTTGGAGAGTGCAAAATGTAAATTTTGATAAGTTGGGATTCCTCAAATGATGGACGGGACAATCCAATAAAGCTCCAACCGAAAACAGATGCAAAAGGCATAAATCTAACCAGTTTTATTACATATAAATACAGTTGTGCATCAATTTATTTATCAATATTGATTTATTTATATTTAAAATTTAAATTAATATTATTTTTAATAAAATTTATTTTTTAACTAATTATATCATATTAATACATAAATTAATACACAAGTAAACTTACAATTATATTTTTACTTCATTAAACCAAAAGATTAAAAAAAAAACACTGTTTTTAAAGACTTAGGAGGCTAATCTTAATAGTGTTAAGAACACGACAAAAAATGTGTCACTTTCGTGAAAATCAGGCAAAGCTACGGGAATATAAAAAAAAGTTTATAGCTTTTTCGAGGGAAATGGACACCCTTTTAAATTAGGAATAATGTTAGCCACAGTTGTTAGTGGTGTGTAAATGCAGTACATTTAAAAATAATAATATAAAATTTATTATTATAAAATTAATTTATTTTTATAAATTTTATATTTATTTTTTAAAAAAAATTATACAATATTTATGGATTCTATAATCATAAATATTATTTCTCTGAAATTAAAAAGTATAAATGTTACTGGTTTGGTGTCTGTGGGACCTTCATCGTGGTGCATATTGAAAAGGCAAGACCCCCGTTGCGTTAGGATCCATGTTGCAGTTAGCTGGGGCTGGCTGGTGCAGCACTGGACCCCTTGAATTGATTGCATACTATATCTTTAAATGCTGAGAAGTCTAATCAATATAGTTGTATATGATTTGGCTACATATTAATAATACGTGGATGTTAGGGAATTCTCTGGAAATATGGTTTATAGTTCAAATCTTATAACTTATAGTTTAAATGATAAATTTTATTATTTAAAAGTGTTATAAATCATCTTGAATTGTATGATCACATTTAAGTCGTCGTAATTGACCAAGTCAACCGTCATTATTGACCAAGTCGTAGTCGTCAATTAAGACTTTTATAACTCTATATATATGGGTGTTTCTAAGTTCATTTATAGAGATCAATAAGAAAATATTCTCTCTCATTCTCTATTAACCTATCTGAGCTCTCTCTCTGAAATTCTCTCTGGTTTTCATTAATTTCATAACAAAAAGTAATTTATTATTTAGTAATTATATGTTTAAAATATTTTTAAATATATTATATTTAGTTAGAAACGAATTTAAAAAAATACTTTCTAAAGTAAAAATAACGATTATTTTATTTTTTAAAGATTATGAAAATATTTTTAAAAATTTAAAATTTGTAATTATTTTAAAATTATATAAGTATTTTCGTTCATTAATAACTTTTAAAAAATTGGAACTACATTCAAGATTATACATAAAGGCACATACGTATATTTTAACTTATTTAAGATTTAAAAATAATTTAATATGTAACATATAACCAACTTAATTTATTTATTAAAAAACTTCTAAGATTATTTAAATATTTTTTAATACTTCTTACTCAACTCCAAACAAACCATGTGTATTCTACCAACATTGTTAGATTTTATTATTTAAATAAATATATTTGGGGTATTTCAAATGAAGATACTTATTTTCTTACATATATATATATATGTATATAATTTTGTGCATTACTGGAGAATATCAACTCTTTGAAGTAGGGGTGGTAGTCGCCCATGTGAGGGTGAGGACAGACCCCTCATCTACCCTACCCCGTTCGCTCCAATAGTGCCAATAGTCCATTGGGTCTAAAAATTATTTTTGGGTCTAAAAGTGGTCAAAAACACATTTTTAGATCCTAATTAAATTTAAATTTACAAATATAACCATAATTTAAAAACTAATAACATAACTTTTAAATTTGTTAGTATATATAACGTGTAAATTAATGTATCCTAATGTGACTTTTATATAAGAGACCAAAGTAATACAAGAGTCTCACTTAAGCAATGTGGAATTCTTGTATTACTTTGGCCTCATATATATATATATATATATTTGATACATTTGGAGGAGGGGGGTTTCAAACTCCAAATCTCCATTTTAAAAACTGAGGGTTATGTAAATCAAGCAACAAGTGTTTGACATGCCTCCTATATTGCTTAAACAATACAAGAGTTTTGTAAACAAGTGTTGTACATTACTTAATTAAGACTTTTGTATTACCTTGATCTCTTATATAAAAGTTATATTAAGTTACATTGTAACTTGCACAATATATTAAGTAAAAATTAAACTTAATACGTATTACTATATTTATATATAGTAAAATTAATAACATACATTTATAAATATGAATAAATATATATAAAATATATATCTTAGTAGGGTGGGGTTGCCTGCCACACCATATGGGAGCTACTGCCCTCCCCTACATTGTAGGAGATGAGAGAGCTACATAAGCCGTCTAGCAGCAGCAAAGCAACCGCATCATGCGCAATGACAAGGGCAATGAGCTTTAGGCACTATGAGCTAGGTGCATTTGGCAATTTGTACATACCATCGTCTGATGCAAATTATGATCATCAATAATAAGCAGGTTATTTAATGACCATTAATTACGAAAGATTTCAAGTCATTATGTTATAATTTATGGTTATTATACAAAATGTACTACTTTAGAACCACGAATCAGAGAGCTTCATTACATCTTCGAAACAATTTTGTTAATATTATATAGTGAAGAAATTTATAGGCCTAATTCATCTCTTAAAACTATATATTTTAAAGAGAGAGATTTACTCCAACCTTATAAACATGCCCAAGACCTTATCCACAGGTAATGTAGGATTTATTCCTCAACACCCTCTCTCACATGCAGGTCAGTATTTTTTCTGATCCTTATCACAGGATAAATAGTGTAGACCCCATTCGTCCTGTGGTAGGCTCTGATACTATGAAAAAATTTATGGGCCTGACTCATCTCTTAAAACTAGTTCAAAGAGAGAGATTTGCTCCAACTTTATAAACATTTCCAAGATCTTATTCACAGGTAATGTAGAATTTATTCCTCAACATATAGCATGTTAAAAGTGGAATAAATATTTTCTAAAAAGTTGTCGTTGCAATATTCAAGTCTTGGCGATCGAATTTTTATTTTCTACCTTTATAATTTTCTTATTTTCATTATATCTTCTTACAAATTTATATTCGAAATAATTTTGTCAATATTCTATAACACGTTAAAAGGAGATAAAGTAATTTTTTAAAAAAAATTGTAAATTATTTCTTCTTACAACTTGAGTACCAAAATTGAATTGAAGGAACGTTAACGTTACGTTGTATAAATTTGAAAGTACCTTTTTTGGACAGGGTGGAGGAATATACATGCATGACTCCTTAGCTTGAGCTTTTTCGTCCTGGCCCCCTTCCAAATTTTCAAATGTAGACGTTGAGGGACTTTGAAAAAAGTAGCACAAGCAATTACTTTTTTGAAGAAGTTGAAAGAGTTGTTTACGAGGGAATGCTACCTTTATATGGGTTTTTTGAATGGGATTTCCGAGCTATCTCTAGGTACGTACTTTTCCATTGAAAGAAACGAGATAGCTAGACAAGTGGTACTATATCAAGACTTCGAGAGTGACTTATTAAAGTAGTATTTTGGTAATGTTTGCTAATTATTTTGGTGTTTTGGGTGTGTATGCTTTGTGAATTATTATGCATGTGTTGCAAGGAAGCGCCAAAGGCTTGGATGTGGCAGTTCTATCAAGAAGTCGGCAAGCTGGTGAAGGGGGAGAATGGAGATGGTTACAAGATAATTTCGATATTAGGGGATTAGATGGGACTAAGGTAGGCTTGGCCACCATGACAATACCCCTGAGCAAGGAACAAAATTTTCAAATTTTTGCCATCAATGCTATGGATAGCATCTGGATGCTAAGAAATAAAGTTGTTCATGATCAGACTCTCATCTCTAATGTGGATAACTTTGTGTCTGGAACTCTCAAAATTTACAAAGAATATTGTAATGCGTGAGACAGTAAAAAAGTGAATGAAAGCTATTAATGGAGAACAGTACTTACAAGTCATTATACGATATTCTTTGATATAGCTATTAGAAGAACAGGTAGCACAGTAGCTGCAATTTGCCGATCAGAAGATGGTACTCTAGTGTTTGTAATCACAAAGCATATTGAAAGTCAAAATCCAAAATAGGGGAAAGCTACCACAATGTACATTGGAATAGTCGAAGCCCAGCTCAATCAAGTCAAAAAAAATTGTAATCGTAGGTGACCCACTAGTAGTATTGCAAGCAGTACAAGACCCTACTGATAAAAGCTCAAACTGGACCATACAATCCATAGTCAGCGACATTAGTAATACATTGCAACTCTTTAATTGAAAGCTGGAAAATTGGGAAAATACTTTGAGATCTAAATTGACGCATGCATTCCATTACACAGTAGACAGCATCCATGAATATGAATGGATGCATACCCCTCAACCTTTTTTCACCATGCCTTTTAGACTTCCATAATGCGAAGGACCGTCCTTTAAATTTTTAGTTGTTGTTGATAGTTTCTGCTTTGGTTTTTATCTATAAGATCTCTAAGACATTGTAGGTTTGATGGGGGGAAAAAAAAAAAAAAACACTAGTTAAATAATGTGCCAAATGAAGGTATGAATCATAAACATATAGCAAATCTACAAAATAGGAATTACTATTAATACTGTAAGAAAACTATTTATTTGTTCTCAGATATTTCTTTAATAAAACAATTATTTTTTGTTAAAATAAATTTATTCTCATCACAAATATTATTTTTGTCGAATAACAGGTCATAAATACTCATTTTTATTACAGCACAGGTATGATATATTTAGCTCACATACCTGTTAAAAGTACAGAAAAACTTGTGGGGATGGTGGTGTAGACCATGAGTATGGTAAAGGCAAGAGCATGGCTGCCAGTGGTGGATGGGGGGTTGAGGTTGAACCTTGATTCCCGAGCCAATAAATGGATTGAAATTGCTTTGATAGATGGAATTTTCGTTCTCCCAGCAAGGGAGGGACCAATACCCAATAAAAAGAAGAAAGACTCCTCACACTCCTAAAAGTGGTAGGATATTGCTAGTTTCCAATCATGTATATCTTTTTTTCATCTTTTTATGTTAATTTAAAATCAGTAGTATGTTAGTTTTCTAATGTGTATGCTTTGGTTTTCACAAGTAATATGACTCAAAAACAGAAATGGGCTTTAACCCAAGATTGATATGGGCTGAGCTCTAAACTTTGATGCCATATCCTCCCCAGTGCAACCAATAAAATCGACACTACTTTAATCAAAAATAGAAATTGAAGACCCGTCGCCGTACTTATGAGTTTAAAGGTAAAAGGGCCCATTTAACCCAATGTGTATGTTGCAAGCTTGTTTATTAAGCCAATTGGGCTTCTTAATATATCATTGGGCTCAGACAAGGAGTTCACCAGAAAAAAAACAAAAACAAAAAAAGGAGAAAAAGAAGCCATGGTTACCTATAAATTTCAGGTTAGATATATTGTTTGAATAGCGAGATAAATTGAGATGATTTTATATGAAAATTCAATTAAGATATTGTTAGAATATTATTTTTTAATATTATAATTATTTTAAAATTTGAAAAAGTTGAATTAAGATTTGAAAAAATTGAATTGTTTATTATATTTTGTGTGAAAATTTAAAAAAGTTGTAATAATGAGATGAGTTGAGAGTATTTGTGTATCCAAAAGGCCTTGAGTAATTTTATTTACAGCCATAGAGTACGCAACGTTGTGCATTTTTTTAAAAAGTGAATAAATATGAGACCCATATAAAAAAATTAATTCTTAATGGTGGATCACACTCTTGTTTAAAATGAGTGTACAACAGTACTTGCACAACTCATGACTATATCTAGCATTGTCGATCAGGGTTCCGAACTGAGTACCCTGGTGTACCCCCAAACCTAAGTTTTCAAATCCAAGCCGGGTTCCGGCCTGAGTTAGCCCGGGTTGTGACCTGGGCTAGAACCCGAATGAATCTAGATTTTTAAAATCTGGAAATCCGAGTTCCGAGCTATACTCAATTTCTTTTTCTTTTTCTTTTCCTCTTTTTTTTATTTATTTATAAAAGTCTATATTTTTAAATTTTTTCAACAAAAAGATAATGTCGAAAATCATTTTTTTTATAAATCTAAAAGCCTATATTCTATTACAATTATTTCAAGAAAAAAAATGTTGAAAAGCATAATTGTTTTATATATAAAGCCTATATATAATTAATTTTTTTTTTCAAAGTCATGTTGAACATTGTCCATAATAATACAATATATCAAAATGGAAAACTACATTTTATATTAAAAATAACCAAATTTAGAAATAAGTAATTACCTTTTTCACTAAATGCATCTAAAAAAAATCAATATTTATCATGTAAAATGCATGCAACACAATGCAGTTCGCTACATATTACATTATACGGTATTTATATATTACATTACAAAACACATTTACAATATATGACAATTACATATCTAATGGTCCTAGTTTACTACAGAACCCATGAAAATTACATATCTATGGTCTTTTTACAAGTTATAGCAATTTCCCATAGCACCCCTACATATTCATTCAAAAGGAAATAATGTCAACAAATTATACAATCAAAACTAACTCAAAAGAGCATAATTACACAGTAGTTGTAACTAATAAGATGCATAATTAGCACTTATTGTATATAATTAGCACTTGATGGGACAGAACAAAAACTAATCAAAAGAGCATCCTTTAACAACTTCAAAGGCATTATCATCTAAAAAGAGCATTCTTTCCTAAGTCAAATCATCAAGAGCATCAACCTAAAATTAAGCATGAAAAAGAAAATTCTAACCATTTTCTTCAATCTCTCTTGCTCAAGTTCTCTACTTTCCTTAAATTTATTCTTCTCAATCTCATCAGAGTTGTGTCCACATTATGGCTCAACAATATCAACAGTATTAGTTGAAATTGTTAGACTTTTGGTTTTCCTAGAAAACCTTTGTCTTCCCTAAAGTGGTTCACTTCATCTAAGATGATACACTTCATATATCAAGCATAAGTAATTGCCCTTCATAAATAAAGTGGTGACCATTGCTATTTTGTAATGGATGAAATAATGAGGGTAGCCTAAAGGTTGTAGGAGTAATAAATGAGGGTCCCTAGTCTTGCCTATATAAAGGGGCTTGTGTTTTCTATTAGAACCACCCATAAAGTCCTAAGGCAAAAGGCTAGAAGTCCCTTCCCTACAAAATCTCTAGTCTCTTTTGTAGATTTGAAGCTTTCCAGTTATAAAGTACAAATGGCCGGAGGTAAAAGATCCTATAGATATTTTTATTCATTAAAGTCTTTATTTTTTTTTTTTACATTTGGTATCAGAGCGGTTACCTTTCAACTTTGTGTTTGAATTATTAGTATTTCATTTTGTTCATATAATGAGCTTTTGTAATCTAGTTTTGTTCTTTGCATGATCAATGAATTTTGTCATAATCTATGTCGTGAGAGGAGCCGGGTCATGATTTCAAACTTTTGTGGGCTTAATTTCAAGTTCAATTCATATTGTTGGGCCTTTGGGCTAATTTACAGTTATTTTTTTTAAGGAGATGTCCAGTTGTATTTCTTTTAATAATGAAGGTAATGCCACAACATCCTTATTATTTAAAAGAATACATGTAAAAAAAAAATTGAATCTCATTGTAATTAACTCATAGGTTTTAAGGATTTATCCTTACAGGGAAATCTTTAATTTTTGTGATTTAATTAGTATAAGAAAATGATTTTCGGTATTAACAGTTAAATTTATCCTCTGCCTACAGGTGTGGATAGTTTTATTTATTAATATTTGGAATAATTTATCTTGTAAATAAAGATGAGTAAATTTATGCTGTTATGCAACCTTTTCCCACAGGAAGGTTAAAATTTACTTGAATTCATAGCATTAAAGTTTTTTTTTTTGTTTTGCAGCTATTGTACCACAATCCTTAGCTGATGGTGTTTATTTTATTCCAATGCTTGATGGCACTAATTTTTCTGACTGGAAATATTCGATTCAATTTACCTTGGGGTATATGGACCTTGACTATGCACTCATTGTGGAGCAACCACCTGCTACTACGGATACGGATGCACAGGTAGTTATTGAAAATCGCCAATGGTGGGAGCGATCTAATCGCCTAAGTCTAATGCTCATAAAGTTTCGCATGAGTAAGAGCATTAGAGGTTCTATTGGTGATTGCGCTACAATTAAGGAATTAATGCAGGCAATTGAGGAACAGTTTGTTCGCTCTGACAAGGTTTTAGCTAGCACTCTTATCAAGCAATTCACTACTAAAGCTTTTGACAGTTCTAAGGGTATGCGTGCATACATTACAGAAATGAGAGATATTGTTTCTCAACTTAAAGGTTTAAAGATAAAGATATCTGAGCCATTCTTAGTCCATTTCATCCTTGACTCACTGCCATCTGAATATGGACCTTTCAAGATCTCTTATAACACACATAAGGAAAACTGGTCAGTTACGAATCTTCTGACCATGTGTGTGCAAGAAGAGGAAAGGATGAAGCATGATCGACCTGAAAGTGAAAATATGGTCGTGAATGATAAAGTTAAGACCGAGAAGGGCCAAAGTGGACCTCAAAAGAAAAGGAAGCATAATGTGCCATCAAAATTCAATGGATCTAATGGCAAAAAGGTAACCTGTTTCTTTTGCAACAAAGAGGGACATGTAAAGAAGAGTTGCATCAAGTATAAAGAGTGGCTTGAAAAAAAAGGTAGCTCTATATCTCTTATGTGTCATGAATCTTTTTTCATTGATGCTCCTAAAAATTCATGGTGGATTGACTCTGGTTCTTCAATTCATATTGTGAATACATTGCAGGATTTTCTCACCAGAAGGAAACCAACAACAAGTGAACTTTGGATTTTTACCGGAAATAAACGGCGTTCACAAGTTGTTGCAGTTGGAGTTTTTAGAGTGATTCTTAAATCGGGACATGTTTTGGATTTAAATAATATTTTTTATTTTCCAGAATTTTGTAGAAATTTAATTTCTATTTCCAAACTTGTTATCAAAGGATACAGTTTCCTTTTTGAAAATGTTATGACTGTTTTTAAGAATAAAATTCCTGTTGGTTCTGGAACTTTAGTTGATAACTTTTTTAAATTAGATATTCATCCCGATTTTGAAGAGAATTATCTCTCTCTGCATTCAGTTGTTATTAAAAGAAACCTTTTGAATGAAAAATCTTCTCTACTATGGCATAAGAGACTGGGACACATCTCTATAGAGATGATGAGATGGTTAGTAAAAGAATGGGTCCTACAAGATCTTGATTTTACCAACTTCAAGAATTGTGTGGACTGCATAAAGGGTAAGCAGACCATCAATAACTCTAAAAGTTCAAGAAGGAGCTCAAGTGTTCTTGAGATTATACACACAGATATCTGTGGACCATTTTCTACCCCTTGCCTGAATGGTCAGAGATATTTTATCTCATTTATTGACGACTATTCTAGGTATATGTATCTTTATCTTCTGAATGAGAAGGCTCAAGCACTAGATGTTTTCAAAGCCTATAAAGCAGAAGTAGCGAATCAAAGTGAAAAGAAAATTAAGATCGTAAGATCTGATAGAGGAGGGGAATATTATGGTAGGTACACAAAACATGGACAAATTAAGGGTCCATTTTCAAATTTCCTTCAGGAAGAAGGCATTGTTGCCCAATATTCAATGCCTGGTACACCATCACAAAATGGTGTTGCAGAAAGAAGGAATCGTACGCTAATGGATATGATAAGGAGCATGATTAGTAAATCTAATATTCAACTTTCCTTGTAGAGTGAAACTCTTAAAACTACAGTGTATATATTGAATAGGGTTCCATCCAAATCTGTCTTTAAGACACCTTTCGAGTTGTGGAAAGGGTGGAAACCTAGTTTAAATCATATACACATATGGGGTTGTCCTGCTGAAGTTAGGATTTATAATCGTAACATAAAGAAGTTAGATCTAAGGACAACTAGCGGTTTCTTTATTGGGTATTTAAATAACTCCAAAGGATATAGATTTTATTGTCCCAATAATAGCCCTCGGATTGTTGAATTTAAAAATGCAAAATTTCTTGAGAATGTTGAACCTAGTGGGAGTGTGAATCCTCAAGAGGTCACTTTTGAGGAAATACCTGAACATGCTACTTTGCCTTCTTTTGGAGAAAGAATGATTGTCTTAAGGTAAAATAGATTGCAATATCATGTAATAACACCAATTCAAGTACAGCATGTTCCGTTAAATGAGGTTCAATCTGAAGTTATTCCGCACTTACAGTCTGAGCCAATTGAGTCATCTCCAAATGATGAAGTAATGACTCTAAGAAGATCCTTAAGAGTACGTAGGCCTGCTATTCCAGATGATTACATTGTATACCTAACTGAGTCTGATTTTGACATTGGGCTTCCAGAAGACCCAATTACTTTTTCACAAGCCATGAGTGAAGATAAATCTACATTTTGGTTGGATGCCATGAAAAATGAGTTAAAATCCATTTATAAGAACCAAGTTTGGGATCTCGTCAAATTACCAGAAGGGACAGCAACAGTTGGCTGCAAATGGGTTTATAAAACCAAACGAGATTCTTCTGGTAATGTCGAACGATATAAGGCTAGACTTGTCACTAAAGGATTCACTCAGAAGGAAGGCATTGATTATCATGAAACCTTCTCTCCGGTCTCTAAGAAGGATTCGTTGAGGATAATCATGACTTTAGTAGCTCATTTTGATTTAGAGTTACATCAAATAGATGTAAAAACGGCTTTTCTTAATGGGGATCTTGATGAAGTGGTATACATGAAACAACCTGAGGGTTTCAGTAACGACAGTCAGAAAGTATGTAAATTGAAAAAATCTCTTTATGGACTAAAACAAGCTTCCCGTCAATAGTATTTAAAGTTTCATAAGATTATTATCTCATACGGTTTTATCGAGAATCTTGTTGATCAATGTATATACTTTAAAGTCAGTGGGAGCAAATACATTTTCTTAGTCCTATATGTAGACGATATTCTTCTTGCAAGCAGTGATTTGGGATTGTTACATGAGATTAAATAATTTCTCTCCCAAAACTTTGAAATGAAGGATATGGGTGAAACCTCTTATGTCATTGGCATAGAGATTCACAGAGACAGGAAACAAAGAGTCTTAAGACTGTCTCAAAAGACCTACATTGAAAAAGTTTTACAGAGATTCAGTATGAAAGATTGTAAAGCCTTTGTAGCTCCCATAATCAAAGGTGATAAATTTCATAAAGGACAATCACCTGAAAATGCATTGGAACAAGAGCAGATGAAAAGTGTACCTTATGCATCTGTAATGGGTAGCTTGATGTATGTTCAAGTTTGTACCCGTCCAGACATATGTCTAGCAGTTGGATTATTGGGTTGCTATTAAAGTAACCCAGGACTTCAACATTGGATAGTTGCAAAGAAGGTGATGCGGTATTTGCAAGGAACCAAGAATTACATGCTAACCTACAGGCATACAGAAAATTTGCAAGTGGTTGGCTATTCAGATTCGGATTTTGCCGGTTGTGTAGACACCAGAAAGTCTACTTCTGGATATATCTTTCTTCTTGCTGAAGGAGCTATATCTTGGAAGAGTACGAAGCAATCTATAGTTGTTACGTCTACTATGGAGGCAGAATTTATTGCGTGCTATGAAGCAACGACACAAGCCATATGGTTGAAGAATTTTATTTCTAGTCTTAAAATTATCGATTCCATTCAAAGACCAATAAAGATTGTTTGTGATAATACCGCTGCAGTGTTCTTCTCAAAGAACAATAAGAGTGGAAGCAGAAGTAAGTATATCGATATAAAGTATTTAAGTGTGAGAGAGAGTATCAAATATAATGTGGTGTATATTAAGCACACCAGTACAGATTTCATGTTAGCTGATCCAATGACCAAAGGTTTACCGGTAAAATAGTTTCAGGGTCATGTGGATCGTATGGGCCTAACTAAAGTGTAATCTCTCATGTTACTATATATTTCACAAAGAATAAAGTTGAATTCAATTTTAGTTTTGCGCATAAAGTAACGAATTCGTCATATCCATTGGGTGATTAAGTTGGACCTGAATGACTTTTAATAATTGTTCATAAAGTATTTTTAAGGGATACTATGTATTGTGACACATGGAAGGGAAATGTTCACTATAAAGAGCAATACCACCATGGTTTGTATATAGGATACCTTAACAGAATTAATGACATTATTTTGGCAATTTCGATTTTACCTATTAAGTGAACCAAGTGGGAGAATGTTAGACTTTTGGTTTTCCTAGAAAACCTTTGTCTTCTCTAAAGTGGTTCACTTCATCTAAGATGATACACTTCATCTATCAAGTATAGGTAATTACCCTTCATAAGTAAAGTGGTGACCCTTGCTATTTTTTGATTGATGAAATAATAAGGGTAGCCTAAAGGTTGTAGGAGTAATAAATGAGGGTCCCTAGTCTTGCCTATATAAAGGGGCTTGTGTTTTCCATTAGAACCACCCATAAAGTTCTAAGGCAAAAGGCTAGAAGTCCCTTCCCTACAAAATCTCTAGTCTCTTTTGTAGATTTGAAACTTTTCAGTTATCAAGCACAAATGGCCGGAGGTAAAAGATCCTATAGATTTTTTTATTCATTAAAGTCTTTTTCTTACATAAATCTCTTGCATTAGTACTCATATTACATATTTGTTAATTCTATGGTCACCCACCTTTTTTAAAACCCCCTGATTTGCGTATTTAGTTTGGAAAATAAGCCAATAATTCACACCTTGAGAAAATAAAGAAAAAAAAACATCTTTAACTTCCAAGTGTGATCTTTCACAAATGTCTGTTGTACTAGTAACATACAACTAACAACCAACATTGGTTGGTACCAATAATTCCCAAACTTTGGGGCCCAAAAATTGAAAAAGGTTTCTCATGCTCGGTAGGTGCAAGAGCACTTTGTCCTTTTAATATTCATCCAATAGAAAACCAAACAAATATACTTAGGTCCTTTCAGGTTAAGGAAAATTCCTATATAATTTGATCGTTGCTTTCTCAGCTTTATTACTTATGTAATTTGTTTTTTCCACCCAAGCTCGTTCTAAATCTTATTTATTCCAAGTTCAATCAGGGGTTTTAATGTTGTTTGATGCATTGTTTTAAGGCCAAAACTTGCCACACTAGATCTAAAATGAATCTCCTAAAGCCAAACTGAATCAACAATACCTAGATATCATAACACATCAAGGATTCTAAGATCCTCAAATTATAAAAATAAAAATCAATTTATGGGCTCAGATATGAGTAGATTTAGAACAAAAATACAAAAAAAAAAAAAAACTCAAAGTCACATCTTAGATCTAAGAGTAGATTTGAGAGTAGTAGGGTTTCGGCACTCAGCAAATGAAGGCTAGGGTTTCAAAATGAGAGAGAGAGAGAGAGAGAGAGAGAGAGAGGAGACCCAGTTAACCATATGCTACATATCGAGTAACCACTTAACATTTCAACCCTTATCTTTCCTAACTCGACAGATCCACTTTAGTCTTCTTCCTATTTTCACTGTTCCTTGCCCTCCCATCGCCTACTTCCATCAGAGGCCATAACACAAGAAAAATCCCATTAAAGAGAAAGGTGTAAGAAACTCTAATAAACAAAACACAATAGATACACTAAAATTAATACATTCGCACCCAAGACACAAAAGCAAAGAGAAACCATCACAAAACTCAAAACGCATGACAAAAGCATATCATGAAATACCGAAATTTCCCTCACCCTGGTTGCGGACTGAAACCTTGACGGAGAGAGAGAGAGAGAGAGAGAGAGAGAGAGAGAGAGAGAGAGAGAGAGAGAGAGAGAGAGAGAGAGAGAGAGAGAGAGAGAGAGAGAGAGAGAGAGAGAGAGAGAGAATTCAAGAAGGGTTTCCTTTTGAGTATTAGCACAAAAATGTCACCCGTCGTTTTGATACGGTTTTTTTTTAAATAAAAAAAATGGGTAATGGATTTTAAATCTGGTAGTCAGACCTGGTGAATCAGATTTTTTCATGCACTTACCGGGCCAAAACCCGTAACTGGAACCCTATTATCCAGGTTCCAAATCAAGTCGGCAAGGTCTAGGTGAACAGTCTTAATTGTATCTAGTATTACTTGTATATTTACGACCATTCTTTCAAGTTGAAAAATCATATGTACTGCTGGTTTAGGATTGCAAATTTCTGCCTTTTTTTTAAAAATAATGCTATATATCTATTTTCCTTCAACCGTCATCTTGTTTAATATTTTTTGAAGTGATATTAAATATTTAGTAGACAATTAAGTTAAACATAACAAATTGTTTTCAACCATTTAATGATTTATCATGAAATGAAGAGATACTACTGGTAAAAAGATAATGATCAGTAACATTATTCTTTAGAAAAGAGTAAATCAACTCGACAAAATTTACTTTTTACGTACGATAAGTCCCATTTTTCAGGAGAATGCACATGACTTGCAGCTACATTTGTATCTAGCATGCATTCTCCTTTTCAATGGTAGCCTTTCTCCAGCCTATCTTACATGAATTCGGCCCGGCCCTTCTCATCCTTCTTCCCTGATTTTAGGTCTAGTCAACATATTTTAATATCTTCTGGCCGGTATGAATTAGTACCCACCAAGTCCTCCATTGATGACCTGAGAAAAGTTTGGCCAAGTCCAACGTTGTTCACAAATTTCATATTCTTATACATACATACATACATACATATACATACATACATACATATATAACCCAAGCTTATGTTAAAAATCTGCAAGCGGCTCATCAAAGTTTCTATGGGGCAGGAAATTCAGGCGTCAAATTTGTCATCTATTTATATGTAATACTTCTATAGAAACTTGACCAAATAGCCTGCAGATTACTACTACTGGTACTCAAAAGATCTTGGTTTGGCCAAAATTGCCTCACACCTACGTCCAAATACTACAGGCCAGGCTAAGGAACAACATTGTCGTATCCGGACTAACATAGAGGAAAAAGTAATCTATATTGCATTGAAGATAGAGATCATACATACATACATACATATATATATATATATATGCAGATAATAAAGATGAGAAGCAAAGCTCCACCAATCTGCATCGAATTCGGTGCAATGTTGTAGAGTGGAGTAGAATAGGATCGGAGGGAGCTAGGGTGGTGCGTGTTGTGGTTAACGAGGCGGCGCTGAAAGGAGGCGGCACCTGAATAATGCGCAACAAACATAACATGATATATTTGCACTGCAACTACTCCAGTAATAGTTTTAGCATCATAGTCAGCGCGCCAGCGTACAAAACCCTTTTTTTTTTCTTTTTTTTTTCGCGCATGAAGCAGCAGCGCCCACCCACCTATCGTGTTCCCTATTTGATTGACCGCCGTCTGTGTCTGCCTGCATTTATGGCGCGTCTCTGCATATTATTATATTGTGTTCCTCCCCAATTTTGGTTATGGTTAATCTACGCAGGCCACAACCTCCTTCTGACTGTCTATGCACTCATGCACCTTCATGGTAATTCAAATGCATGCCATATATTACACTGCATTTAGTGGTAGATGCAAACCCTAGACCTGATGCAGGTTAGTTGGTTTCTTGAACTTTCTTAAGTTGGATGTACGTAAAAGCCGAATCCTTGTGAGTCTTTATCAAACCGAATTTGATCAAAAACCGTGCTCTTGCTGCCTGGCTCCACTTATTTCCCTTTTGTTTTTATTCCCATGCATGATCTTTGGCGTGGTGTTGTGGGATAACTCTAACAAGTAACAGGGACTAGCTTCCAGCTTTCATCGCTTCTAGTAACAGGGACTACCACAAATCATATATAGAAAAGTGTCACCTGATGAAAACAAATGATGTTAAATCACAAAATATGACCTATGATCTGACCAGAATCACTCGATAATTTGGACTGATCTTCAATAAATCATCCCTTTTCTTTTGTACTAATAATGCAAATCTATATATAACAAGATGGAGAGAGAGAGAGAGAGAGAGAGAGAGAGAGAGAGAGAGAGAGAGAGAGAGAGAGCTCCGATGGTAAATTTTGGTTTTAGTAGGCGCTGAAGGGCAGCACAGAAAAACCATGTACAAAACACATGACCCCAAAGGCCAAAGGCCAATTAGGGCCAAGCCCCATCACCCCCACACGGTCACCTCAACCAAGACGTTTCGACTTCATCCATCTCTCTCTCACTCTCTCTCTCTCTCTCTGCACCTATCTGTTTTCCCACTTCAATTCCCAAAGCCTAGGCCTTACCTACACCTTACAACCCAACCGGCTGTCTTTTTTTTCCCCATGACATTTATACCCTGCATGCCTTTCCTTCAATGGCGTAGGCTACACTACAGTCAATCTCTGTCATTCCCGAGATATCAGTATTAAGGAACAAATCACTATCACTGAAACAATACCATACAAATATATGGCCTTTGTGGTCTTTTTCTCTCCCCCCTCTCAGCCGCTACCCGCCATGTTTTCAGAGATGCTCAGCACCAAAAACAATAAGCATGTCAATCCTCCACCCCCCCCCCCCCCCCCCCCCCCTTCTCTCTCTCTCTCTCTCTGTGTCTCCTCTTTTGTTTGACCATCGCTCTTCCTCTATAAAATACTAGTACAAAATCCATGCAAAAAAGTGACTCCCAGCCATTCTCTCGTGACTCTCTTTTTTGAACCCTAAACACAACTTGAATATACCGGAATAATTCAGGAAAAGACATGGAGGGTGATAATGTGGATATTGGTGGTGCGGTTGAGACTCCAGTGAGTTCATCACGCTGGAATCCGACAAAGGAGCAGATAACTATGCTTGAGAACTTGTATAGTCAAGGGATAAGGACCCCAAGTGCTGAGCAAATACAGCAGATCACGAGCAGGTTACGTGCTTACGGTCACATTGAGGGGAAGAATGTGTTTTATTGGTTTCAGAACCACAAGGCTCGGCAAAGGCAGAAGCAAAAGCAAGAGAGCAGCATGGCCTATGTCAATGGCTACTTTCACGGTGGACAGCCAGTGTTCCCTCCTTGCCCAAATGGTCCGTCTTTTTTTTTTTTTTTTTTTTCTTTCATGGCCAAAATTATCTGTCAATACAGACTTATCACCACCTTATACTTAGCAGTTCATTTTTATTTCAAGATTAATTTTACGAGTCTCGTTGCATATATGTGGTGTAAAAGATCATTCTAAAGGGGCCTGGTGCATCTCAATACATTTGGGGCTTCGTAGTTTGTGTTCCTTCAAGCAAGGCTCGAAATGTGTATTCAACTACGATGAGTCTGTTTCTCTTTATACAAAAATTCACTTTTACTTATTCTTTTATGCATTTTATTAACATAATTAGTTATATATTTAAAACAATTAATTCAACTAATCATATTAATAAAATACATAAAAAATATATAAAAATAATTAAATATAACATTACTCCTCTTCAAACTTCCTTGCTATTCTGATTTATTACAGGAAAATGTACAGTTGTTTGGGTTATGAATCGATAACTTAGCTAGTACAAATCTCAAGAATTATTTTAGGAGTCAACACGAACTCAACTGAACTGTACTGATTTGACATCTTTTGTCGTTTACAGGCTTAGGAAAACCTGTAACCTCTTATGGAGGTTTTTATTTACTACACCTTCTATTAATACTGAATGGGGCAGCTCGAAGTAATTGCTCCTTCCTAATTTTACTTTGGTTCTAAAATACCATAGCCATGGCAGGTTCCAGCTTCACTATTACTGTTGCTACCTATCTTCTATATTTTCATATGGGAAATGATATTCCAACGGACAACAGTCATACCTAAAAGTCGCTAATTATTATTTTTTTTATTAAAAAGATAACTAACATTGAATAACAGTAAGATAATCTCATATGATTTATAAATAATAATAAAAAATAATAATAAAATATTAAACAATATTTAATCCTCTATTGCTGAAACATAGCTAAAATTAAACCAACCGAGTTGTCCTTCAACATTCTCATATGTTTCCTTATCTACAACTGTATCTCCTGAACTCTCTCGCTGTCAGAATGCATGTTCCTTTCTCTGTATGTCTGAGATTTTTAAGCACGTCTTTTTTGGTTCTTTTCAGTTTTCTGCAGGCCATACTATTTAGCGCATAACGATTTAGGGTTCTATCCCCAGTACCATCAGCCCAAGGTTTTTCTAGCCGCGGGAGGGATGAGAAGCAGATCATCAAGGACTGAAAAACTGGAGAAGCCCAGATCTGCCTATGATGGCGCAGAATACAACAGTGCCCACCTGGGATATGATCATCATCATGTGCCCATGGACACTGGCAATAATTCTGCCGGTGTCATCGCCAATAGTAGTCAGGAAACTTTGTCACTTTTTCCCTTGCACCCAACCGGCATTTTACAAGGAAAAACAGGAAAATCTTCCATTGTTTCAGGGAACTCAACCAGTACTTCTAGTTTTTCTGAGACTGAACATCAAGAAGGTCCAGGTGACCAGCTTTACTTCGATTTTTTCTCGGGAGAAGGTTCCTGTGAAAGTGACTATAGTTGAACTAACGCATCTGAGGATTATTGGCGCAAATAAGAATTGGCCGGGGTTTGCTGATGTAGGTTCATTAATTTGTACGTTGTAGATCATGAGGATCGACGGAACTGCCATCTTTAAGTTTTTGGATATATCTTGATGTGTACCTAATTCCCATGATGATCACGAGTTTTCGCCTTCGATTTTCTTTCTGTATTCAATCCTGGGATTAATGAAACAGCCTTACTTTTTATTGAAAACAGATCGATCTGCTTAATTGGTTTGTTCTTTTCAAGTCTGAACTTGAGGATCTGATCTGAATTTATACCAATATTCTTCATGCATGATCACTCTGTCATGATTCATGCGTGACACTAATCTCCGTAAGCCAAAAAGATGATACATATATGTATGCGTATGTCTCTGTGTGTGTGTGTTTGTGTTTGTGTGACGTGGTAGCTAGCTCTCTTTACCACTAAAATTCACGGCGGAGTAAATTGAGGATTTAATTTTAAGAGGATTACAGTGTTGATTTGATGAGATTTGGAATTGTCTAAGATAATTTCGACTGTATGGGTGTGGTCCTACCTCAACCTTTTGATGCTAGCTAGCAGAAGTACACACAAACTCAAGTACATTGTTTTGTAAAACTCTCCATGAATGCGAGACAGTATAATTTGTATTATATTTACATATAGAGTAGAATACAAGTATTGATAAGCATTAAACTATACAAATATAATCACATCAGATTTAGAAGCTAAGATTTAGGAAGCTTGAAATCTATCAAGTTGTTGTTGATCTTTGATCTTATCAGCTTGATCTTTATCTGTTTGTTGTTGGCTTCAGCCTTATCCGATCCTTGCTTTGCCTTATCACGTACATAGTATTTCAACAACTCCCCTCAAGTTCAACGATACAAAATGTAGGTTGAGCTTGGAACTCGGAAAATGAAACTGAGTAGAGACAAGTGATTTGATGAAGATGTTAGCGATCTGATCTTTACTTGATAAGAACCGAATATCAAGATTACCAGAGGTGACTTTATCTCTAACAAAATAGAAGTCAAGTTCAATATGTTTAGTACGTGCGTGAAAGGCATGATTAACATTGAGGTAGGTGGCACCAATGTTATCACACCACAAGATCGATGGCTTGTTAGTAGAAACACCAAGCTCACAAAGTAGGGATTGAAACCAAACCAATTCAGCAGTGCAATTAGCAAGCACGTGATACTTAGCTTCAGTACTTGAGCGAGCCAATGTGTATTGTTTCTTAGCACTCCAAGAGAGAAGATTAGGACCCAAGAATATACAAAAACCTCTGGTAGATCATCTATCATCAAGGCAGCCAATCCAATCCACATCCGAGAATCCCATGAGTTGTGTTGAATGTGAGCGTATGAGAATGAGACCATAATGAATGGTGTGTTTGAGGTAACGTAATATGCGTTTGACAACCTGCCAATGAACATTTTTTGGTCTATGAAGAAATTGACCGACCTTATTAACAGCGAATGCTAGATCCAAGTGATTGATGAAGAGGTATTGGAGTCCACCCACAATGCTCCTATATAGTGTTGGGTGGTGAAAAGAATCTCTTGTAAATAGTGAGAGTGGGGCATGCAGCAAATGACATGGGGTTGGAAATGGGGCTTGGCAATTAACATACTTGCAAGCTATATATATGAGATCAATAATGTAGTGTCCCTGAGTAAGAAGTAAACCATCCAAGATAGATAGAGCTTTAATGCTGAGAAAAAAATGCAATTCATCCAAGTCCTTGATTGCAAATTCAGAACTCGAATTGTGAAGTAAAGTGGAGATAGCTAGAATTAGAACCTGTGAAAATGATGTCGTCAACGTAGATGAATATAAATAATATCAGTGGTCCATCTTAATAGATAAAGAGAGAGGAATTTGAATGAGAACCATGAAAGTCGAGATCAAGGAGACGTTGACTGAGGCATGAGAACCATACACGTGGTGCCTGTTTCAGGCCATAGAGGGCCTTGTAAAGTTTTCATACATGGTTTGAAAATTGTGGATGAGTGAAGCCAGGAGGCTGGGCCATATATACATCTTCAATAATATGTACATATAGAAAAGCATTATGGATGTCAATTTGTTGAATACGCCACCCATGAGAGATAGCAAGAGAAAGAACTGTGCATACTGTGGTAGGCTTGACGACAGGGATGAATGTCTCGCCAAAATCAAAACCTTGTTGTTGGTGGAAGCCTTTGGCAACAAGGCGAGCCTCTCAACCTAGCCATTAGCTTTCTGCTTGATTTTAAACACCCATTTTGAGTCGATGAGATTCATGGATAGTGAAGGAGGAACCAATGTCTAGGTCACATTCCGAAGAAGTGCGTCGAACTCAACATTCATTGCTTGTCACCAATCTGGAGATTTAAATGCATTAGTAAAGTATGTGGGTTCTTGATGATTAGGTAGGCAAGTGGTGAGAAGGGCACGAGGTAGGGGGTAGTGGATGGAGCCATCATGGAATTGTTTGGGCTTGTGTATGTGATTCTGAGCACTGGTTCGCATGGGATGAACCCGAGGAGTTAGGATGATTGGATGATGATCTACTGGTGAGTCTTCCAAAGAGTGTAGGGGCTGGGCATCATGAACTATTTGTGGTGCAATAGGTGAAGAGTTCAACTCAGTAGTGTCTCTCAAAATAGAAGAAAATCCAGATCCAGGATGAGACAACGGTAGAAGCAATGAGATATGTGTGGAATCCTGCAAAACAAAGTGAGTATCCAAGGAGATAGACTAAAAAGGAAAAGAAGATTCATTGAAAATAACATTTCGAGAGACATAGAATTTGTTGCTAGTAGGATCAAAGCACTTGTACCCATGGTGATGAAGACTATACCCAAGGAAAATGTAGCAATGAGACCAAAATTCAATTTTGTGGGAGTTAAACGGATGAAGATGAGGCCAACAGCTACACCCAAAAACTTTGAGAAACGAATAATCTAGTGACTGATAAAATAAGCATTGATATGGTGATGTATTTCTTAAAATTGGAGTAGGAAATTGATTAATGAGATAATAATAGGTAGTGAAGGCTTTATCCCAAAAGAGATAAGGAACACTAGCATGTAATAAGAGGGCAAGTCTAGTCTCAACTAAGTGGCAGTGCTTGCATGCTTGAGTTTGATACTACCATTTTGCTGGTGAGTATGAGGACAACTGACCCTATGTGTAATTCCTTGAGATTCAAGAAGTTGATAGAGGCGACAATATTCGCCGCTTCAATCACTTTGTATGGACTTTATTTTTGAGTTAAGAAAATGTTCAACATTAAACTGAAATTTAACAAAGGTAGCATAAGCATAAGATTTAGAAGCTAAAGGAAATAACCACATAAGTAAACTCAAATCATCAACAAATGAGATGTAATATTTATTGCCACTGAAAGGACAAATAGGGGAACGACCTCATGCATTAGAATAAATTAAATCTAAAGGTTTATTCAACTGAGATGTTAGTGACAAGAAGGGAGGTTGATGACTTTTAGATACACGGCAAGATGGACACTAAGCAGGAGCTTTGACAGATGATAGAGGTAGACTGCACTTGGAGATAATGTGACGAACTAGACACAAGGAAGGGTGCCCGAACCTTGAATTCCAATTTTGTAAAGATGTCTTGACACCAAGGAAGACAACTTTATTCTTGGAGATTTGAAGAAAGTAAGGAAAAATGTAGAGATCACCACTACTCGGACAGCAAAGGAGCAGTTTGCCTATGGCTTGATCCTTGACAAAAAAATGAGAAGAGTGAAACTAAAAAAAAGACGTTATTATCACAACAAAATTAGTGCATAAAGAGAATATTTTTTGTAATATCAAGGACATTGAGTATATTAGAAAGAATAAGATGAGCAGTTTGTTATGATAAAGAGTCCCCAATATGATTGATAATCAAACCTGCCCCTCTACCAACCCATAGATGATCACCACTGGTATAGTCTTCAGCACAAAGTGAGAGATTACTGAGATTTGAGGTGATATGATTGGTGGCTCCAGTGTCGGTATACCAGTTAAGATCCTGAGATGGCTGAGGAGTTGCAAGGAGAGCAGATGGATTTGCAGCATTGTTAGCTTGATAAGTGAGATCAAATATCATCGAAGTGCAGTATGTCCGATGTGATGGCAAACTTGACATGGGCTTTCTACCAAAGGATGTTCCACTAGAATTCTGGAAAGATCGGCCATGTCCTCTCCCTCTTGAGGAGGAGTTGACCCGATAATAGGTCGATTGATGTCCTTGGTGAGAAGACATACCAAAACAGTAGTAAATAAGGTTGAGAAAGATCCATTAGAGAGGAATGTTGTTCTAGATGAACTTCTTGGCTAAGGAGGTGGCCATAAATATCATCTAAGGATAGTGGATCAACTTTGGCTGTAACAAAGGTGACAAAAGGATCATAGTCGGGACCAAGACCTACAAGAAGATATAAGATGACCTGATGCTCATGAAGAGGTTGTCCAGCAGTAGCGAGAAGGTCAGCAAAACCTTTGATTTTGTGAAAATAATCAACCATGAAGAGACCACATTTCATGGTTGTGGTAAGTTGTAAATGAGAGTGAACAATACAAGCAAGAGAATGTGACGTAAAGATTTTTTCGAGAGCAATCCTAAGTACATGTGAAGTAGTATGAGTGTGAACTTGAGAGATAATATTTTCAGATAGAGAAGATAGAAGAGTGCTGTGAATGAGTTGGTCTTGTTGACACAAGGTATGGTAAGTAGGATTAGGAATAGAGTTGGGCAAGAAAGCTGCAGGAGTACATATAAAACCATCAAGATAGCCAAAGAGTTGCTGACCACAAAAATATAGAATTATCTGAGCCTTCCACAACAAGAAGTTGTCTTTTGTGAGTTTGATGGTAACAAGATGAGAAAGAGTGAGAGAAGAAGGAGGTTGTTAAGTTGTGGGAGAAGAGATGAAGGATGATGAATCAGTGGAGGAGGCCATAGTAGAAGAATGACTTGAGTCTATAAGGGCTCTGGTACCATAATAGAACACACAAATACAAGTATATTGTTTTGGAAACTCTCCTTGAATGTGAGATAGTATTTGTATTATATTTGTAAAGTATAATACAAAGTATTGGTAAACATTAAACTATACAAATATAATCACATAAGATTTAGGACGCTTGAATTCTATCAGGTTGTTATTGATCTTTGTTCTTATCAACTTGATCTTTATCTATTTGTTGTTGGGCTTCATCCTTATCCAATCATTGCTCTGCCTTATCACATAGTGTTTCAACAGATACTAATTAATCTCCCGTTGGTTCGGCTTGGACTGGACCGATAGCCTAATCAGATTTGTCTTGGTCTCAAAAATATCAAATTTTTGATTTTTGGTCCGATTTTTCAACCTAGACCGACCGAACTAAATATATTTCTTTTAAACATACTTTTCTATTTAGTATTCTATATATAGCAGTTGTATAACTTATACTACAAGAAAACTATTTATTTAAATCTAGTTATTTTATGCTAAAATGACTATATATTTATTGTCAAAATGAGTCCATTCTAGTCGCAAACAATCATTCTCGTCGCAAATAACACCATAAATGCTCATTTATCTTGTAGTATTAATTAAATAATGTTCATCTAATTTATGACTCCTGACCATATAAAATGTTAAATATACTATTAACAATTAAGTGATTAACTAATATATTATATGATAAATACATACTCTAGCTAGTATCTATATCTAATTAAAATAGTTAGTTGCATTTTTTGTAAGATACCTAAGTTGCAAGTATGAAGTATCCATGGACCATTACAATTATACATTGATCATATATAGAATATTAAAACCTTAAGATAGGCCATTATGCATTAACTATCATAATTCATACACACACTATTGAGTACTAAATTAGTAACTATTAATATAGTTATAATCAATGATTTTATTAATGATTTAGTTGGAAAATCCACATTAAAGAGTTCACTTAATTTTGATTTTATTATTTTATATAATTTATATATATTAATTTATTTTCCAAGAGAAAAAAGGGAAAAAAAACAATTTTGGTAGGCAATATGAAAACGGCGCCGTTTAGAGTGAATATGAATCTAAACATGCCGTTTAGTTACAAATATAAACCGAGTTGCTTGAAAAAATGTTGTTTCAAGCAACTCAATTTAATTTTTTTTTAATATACCTTATATTGAAATGGCCTTGTTTATAATGAAAATCAAGTTGAACGGTGTCATTTCAACATAAGCATGTGTAGGAATCTCATCTCGTGTTACGATTGCCAAACATTGTTATATCGTGTATTCTAGGGAAAAGAATATTTTGAGAAATACTCTTCAAGGGTAACATAGTTCCCTTATTGTGGATACATGGTCATTCGTGCAAAATTTCAAATACATGTTTTTCATTACATATTTAATTGATGATGATTAGAAACTATTCAAAATGATCCTCTTTTTTTGCTTTGTTGAAAATCACAAGGGTGATACACTTGGTAGGATAATAAAGATTTGTGTGCTTGATTGGGGATGTCCAAAAACACTTTCAATCACTTTTGATAATGCAAGTTTGAATAACAGAGCAATTACCTTTTATAAAAAGAAGACGAAGCGCGCATAGGAAGAACGGTATTTCGAAACATGAATTTTTTCATATGAGATGTTGTGCCCATATTTTAAATTTGATTGTTTGAGAAAAGTTGAAAGAGTTTAATGAATCTATTTCCAAGGTAAAAGGAGATATGAAATATGTTAAAATATCTCCACAAAAATGTAGTGCATTTAAGTCGTTTGAAGAGATTATGTGCAAAATTCACGTATGTCTAAACTTATCAACTTGATGAAACTCTACCTATCATGTGTTGGATATGGCTAAGAATTTTCAAAATGTTTTGAATGGTTAGAGGAAGAAGATATGAAGTTCTTTCTTAGTAATGGAGAGGAGGTGATGATGATAACAATGATGATGGAATGATAAGGAGAACATTAAAGAAGTTAGGCCTCCCAAAAAGGATGATTGGAAAAAGGTAAGATTGTTTGTGAAATTTATTAAACTATTTTGTGATACAACATTGCATTTTTTGTGCTGTCAATATATAATGTTAACCTCCTTTTTTCTTTTTCTTTTTTTCTTTTTTTTTTAATGAAACTAGTTAAAATTTTAGACATAATGGACATGGACTATGATGGAATACATGTGGAGATGAATAACAGTAAATATGAGGCATAAATTTGAAAAATATTAGGGTAATTTTGATAATATGAATATGTTGTTGAATGTTGAGTTCGTTCTTGATCTTTGGTATAAGATTCAATATCTTGTGTGATACCCATTTTTACTTGTATTTTCACTAAATGAGTATTTTAATTTAATTAAAATATTAGTTCTTTTATTTTAAATTATTGTTTTGAGTTTATATTGCTGTGTAATTTATTTTGGTTTGTTTTTAAATTTAAATTATGTTGTTAGTATTTACTAGTTATTTATTATATTTTAGCTTGATGTGGTGTTTAAATTATTTTATTCGTTTTATAGCTTTTAAAGTTGTTTTCATTGGATTAGTTTCTGGACTCTAGAGGTGAGGACTGGACCTCATTTCTTTTCCCCATCTTTTTTTTTTCTCTTTTTCTTTTTCTTCTTTCTTTTTTCTTTTTTTTTTCTCATTTTTCTCCTCTGGTTCTCCCCTTCCCGCGCGTGTCTCTCTCTCCTCTCCTTATCGCCGTTTTCTTCCGCCGCCAAGTGCCGTTGTTCGCCGGTGCCTTGTGCAATACCACCCACCCACTTTTCTTCCCCTCTAACCGATGAACGTCTCCACCAAATTTCACCTTCATCCGACCCACCGTTAGCAACCACAAACTCCTCCAAGCCGCGGCGTTTTTATGCTCTAGCACCGCCGTCGTTCCACATCCGGCCACCACCTCTTCACCACATCATTACTGACCTATTGTCGTCCTAAACTACCTATTTTCAGCTCCGATCCGTTGTCGGAGCAGCTCCCACGAGCTCAACTTCATTTTTGTCGTTTTTCACTTCCACTGCCGTTTCCTCAGCCACCCACTGCCAACTCTCTCTTTCACTAGTTTCATAAATACATCTAGGCCATTCCTTATCAATCCTAAGTCTTGGTTTGTCCCCATTCAAAAGTGGTTATTTTACAACCCATGGCCACAGTATATTTTATATTGTTACGTTGCTTTCTCTTCGCTCTTTTCAGCTCGTTGATCTTTTGAAAATTATTATATAGCGCTGTAAATATTTTTCAAACTCTATTTTAGATTTAAATATATTATTGCTTGTATAATAAATTCATTGACTGGTTGATTATTCCAAACTAAGTCCGAGGAGTCGGGGGTCGGATGGATTGAGGACGGAGTTGTTTGTTTATTGTTGATGTTGAGTTTTGTTGGATAAATTGTATCTTGTGGTGTGCATTGCTTAGTGCATTCATGTGCATGTATTAAATTGAGAAAAATTAGTTTTATCTGTGTAAATAGATTTTCGAGTGCATGTGTATCACGACCCTAAGTTGGGATGAGATATTATCTCGGTAGAAATCCTCTGGTCACTCGGGAGTGGATAATACTAAGTGACATCTCCTGGGTTGTCACTGGGCGACGACCGGATCGCACGATACGGTAACGCTGTCGTGTCGACTCCGTGGTCCCTAACCTGGCGGGGATTAGAGGATGGCCTGGTCTAGGTACACGCTGGGTGCAAAACTGGGCATTGCTCATTTATGTGTCACATGCTTAGTCGTTACCGCAGTGTGGCACAGGAGCCAGAGTGTGCGGATGATCCCTAGAGAAGATCATGGTGCATGTAATAAATTGGAACGAGTTTTGGATATTGGTTATGAGCCATTTTCTGGGAAAATGACGAGGTTTTGTATGAGGATATTGTGATCCATTTTCTGAAAAAATTGTGGTTTTCTTGGTTTGGACCATTATCTTGGATAATGACAAGGAATAGTTTTAAAGGATATGTGTTGAGCCAAAATGGGCTTTTTTGGCGTGTGGAAAAAATGTGGATTTATGGGACATGTGCATTTGGCATTCTTTCATGCATATTGTTAAGTTTAATATATTTTTATCTTGTGGCGTTTGGATTATTACTTACCTGCGGCACTATTTTGATACCATAGATTTTGATACAGATGTTGAGGAGGAAAAGGAGGCTGAGTCCGAGGAGGCAATTTCGCCAGAATTTTGATTTTGAGTTGTTTATGTCAAAACTTATCTCTACTAGTTTTTATGTCTTATATTTGGTTTTGAAACAATATTTAAGACTTGTAATATTTTATTATGTGTTATTTAAGCGAGTTTGTATTTAAACAAAAATTTTGGTACTCAGTTATAAAACTTGTATTATCCGCCGCATGATTTTATTGTACACTTGTTGCATGTACACACACTTGGCACTTGGCGATGGGATGTATGACCCATGTTGTCATCATCCCAACGCCTCGATTTCCACATGTCCGTACGTGGGAGTTAAGGGAGTCACATCTTGAGTTCTCATTTGAAATAATGTGCGCTCATGATTTTACAAGGGTAATTGAGTTGAAAGTAAAGGTGAAAATCGTTTTGATCCATACGTATGATGCATACGTTAAATATGAAGAAGGCCATAGTTCTTGTCCACAGTACCTATGCACAAGTTCCTCGACTAAAAATGTAACTAATATATGCAGTAGACTTGAAGATAGGAAGGCATAAGATTGGCTCAGTTTAAGCAATAGTTGCAATACAAAAATTCTTTAGAAAAAACAAATCAAAAGTGGATAAATACCTATCTGAAAACTACAAGGAAGATGATGAGAGATTTGACATTTTAACTTGTGGAAGGTTAATTTCATTAGATATCGTGTGGTTTCAAAAGTTTAACGTGATGTTCTTGCAATATTGGTACCTACAGTGACCTTTGAATCTGCATTTAACATGGCAAGTCATGTACTTTATCTGTTCTGAAGTTGTTTGTCTTTGATTATGGTGGAGTCCCTCATTTGTACACAGAATTGGTTTCATTTTTCTTTTGCTCTAATTAGCTTTTAATGATGATGTGGAGAATTTTGAAAAGCTAGACATGGGTCTATAACAATTTTTTTTTTTTTTTTGTATATCTTTTTATGATTTATCTGTTATATGAATTTATATAATATGGTTGTAATGTTGATTTCAATTTGGTCATTTATAATATTATTTTATAAGTAGATGGTTTATGGCTAGATACTTGGATTATAATAATTTTTATGTATATTTTTATGTTTTATTTTCTTTATTTGGAGTTTGGATATTGCATTTTTTTTTTTAAATTTCTTTTTCTCTATTTATTTCTTTTTAATTTTATTATGATTGCCAACTTTCATAGAGGGATAAATATTGGTGATGCTGCACACTTTTTAATAGAAAAAAATGGTTTAATTAAATGTCTTTTTTAGACATTCGTATGAATAAGTCCCTAATGTGTTACTTACTACTTTTTCCTAATTTTGCTTTGGGCTATTTTCAAGAACAAATTGGCAAATTAAATTAAATATTTGATATATTATATACCATTTTCAAAACTGGAAATTTTTTGGGCTCATTTTTTAGTTGGGCGAAAATAAAACACATCCCATTTTTTTTAATCTGATTTCACTAAGTTGGGCATTCGACAAAAATAGCAGTCCATTTTGAATAAGTCCAACCCGAATAGATTAATTGGAACAACTAAACCGATATATAATGGTCCAATCTAGTCTAGAGGTCCCCTCAGTTGGTCTCAGTGTGGAAAAGGGATGGATTGAAAGTTTCAGTCCAATCTAAAAATAGTCATTCAAACCGACTGGATCAGACTAATTACACCCCTATCGGAGTGTATGTAGTCTGCCTTTACAACCATGAAATTGTGACCCTTTTTTATATATTGGAGGTTGAAGTACTTGGTATTCATATTCATGAATATCAGTTCTTTAGTTTTCCTAAGATAGGGTAGTTCCTTAGTTTTCCTAACACAAGGCGAACAAGTGTTAAAAAGGTTGGATGGTGTTTGGGTAGCAACTAAGGGTGGGGTGCAGGTCACCCACACCCGCCCTACCCTGGCAATCCGCCGTTACACCCTAGGCACAAGTGCAAGCAAGTAACTTGACTTTATGTATCTAAAAGGGCGGATTTCAAGCAGGGTACCCACAAGCCCGAATTTTAACCCGCCCACCTGCTTAGGTATATAAAGTTAAAAATAAGTTTTATCCTCTTACTCTTCTTTCCTCCTTAGCTTCACACGAACTCTTCTCTTCTTCTCATTCTCTTTTCTTCTTCTCCACCTTCTCCTCTTAGCCTTCTCATCTTCTTCATCTTTCTTTCCCTCCTCCCTTGCTTCTCTTCTTCTTCTTCTTCTTCTTCTTCTTCTTCTTCTTCTTCTTCTTCTTTTATTTTTTATTTTTATCTCTCCTTCACTACGTTCCATAGCATAGCACATATCCATAGCCAAGCTGTGCCATGGGTGTGTGCAAACCCACAACCAAGTCATGTTGTGGCAATAGGAAAACCCATGAGCAACTTTTTTTTTTTCAATTTAAGACTTTTTTCCTAGGCTCTAGGCGTTGTTTAGATCTATGGATTTATCTTTGAATTTTATATTTATTTTTGAATCTATGAACTTTGGATGCGTTAGTATAAGGTTTAAAGTTTATTTGAGATTTGGATTGCAACCGGATAGTGGCTTGAGAGATCCACCCACCTATTCGGTAGGGAAAGATGGCTATAGTGCAAGAGTGGGATCAAGGCCAAAGTCCACCCTAAGCAGATCCGAGGGTCGAAAGCGGCTACTACCTACCCTTATAAGGCAGGTAGCACCCCCAGTAACACTAGAGATTTTGCCTTTGATAAGTTGGATCTTAAGCTTCTGTGTTATAAGAAAATATTATAAGATATTTCACTATCTCATCTTCTTTTTAATTGGCCTAAACACAACATAAGCCAATAAATTCATATTTTTTCAAATTTTTAGTTATTTTAAGAGCAAAACTAATAAAATATTTTCATTTTATCACAAAATGCCGTGTTATTAAAATTAAAAATAGATCTTATAAAAATAACTTCATAAAATAACTAGATATATTGAATTACTTAATTTTATAATTTAATATATTTAAAATTTCTATTTCATAAGATTCTTTTACAAACCAAATATATTTTCATTATCGCTCAATTTTGGAAGGAGAAATACTTTTTACAGTCGGGAAATGTAGTCAGCATGCAGTCATGGAGAAAAAAGTGAATTAATACGGGACCTACATGAAAAAAAAAATTATGCCATCTACAAATCCAAGGAGTTTTGTATTTGGCACAGAAATGGAGTAAGGGTGGGAGCAAGATGTCTCGTCCTTTCATTTTTGATACACTGGAAACAGTAAAATGTTTAATAGCCTTCTGAAGACTATCAGGAAACAAATCATCAATGGGGCCAAAGAAATGCCACCATTTTTGAAACCACAAAGGAAATGATTGCTTGCAGTTCTTGTTGAAATTGAAAAACCAAGAGTGCTGCATAGCTGGTGTTTGAAACAAAGGAAATCTTAACCAAGCTTCAATATAATCATAATAATTATACTGAGCATTAGAATCCTTGATTGTTTTGAAGGTAGATGGGTGGGTTTCCCATTCTTCTTCGGTTATGACTGAAATGATAAAACAGTTGTGAAAGATGACCCTTGCAGGATCAACTTTGCAGTAAATGGGTTTAACTGAAATGGAACCGGTGCCAACCAAAATTCCAAGATAGTAGCTGAGGTTTTTGTTTAGATCCTCAGGGATCCAATGGAAACCTCAGGGAAAATAATCAGAAGCAATCTGGAAGGGATCTGTTTTTACTGATTTCTCAATGTAAAACAGATTCTGAAACCAAGCTTTTAAGAAATATTCTGCCTTGTTGGCAGAGGGAAATCTGGGGTTTATCGTAGCTAAGGGACTCGCATACGCATCGTATGGAGTGACTAAGGTAGAAGCAAATGAACTGGGAGGAATTGGCCTAGGAACTTGTCCTAGACTGGTAAATCTATTGGCTATCTCCAGTGGGGAGGAAGCTATGGTTGATGCAGATGCTGGAGGCATAAGCATTGGTAAGACTGGTCTGGGAGGTGGTGAAGTAATCGGTGAAACCGGTTTCTTCTTCTTACTCATGTTTTCTGCAAGAATTCATGGGTAAGAAAATCAGGGATCGAATTATCAGAACCTTTGATAAATTCAATATCATAATCAAAAACACTTAAAATAGCTTGCCATCGTGCAAAAATCTGTTTTGATGCAATGTTTTTAACATCTTGTTCTAAAACAGTTTTAGCAGTTTTGCAATCAATGCGTAAAAGAAAATGCTGATTAAGCAAATCACTTTGAAATTTAGAAACACATAGTACTACTGACAAAATCTCTTTTTTAATAGTACTATAATTATGCTGTGCATGGTTCCAGGTTCCGGAATGGAAACGAACAATCTGTTCAGAAGAACCTGGTGAAACAACTTGTTTCAGGATGCCGCCATAGCCTGCGTCTGAGGCGTCAGTCTCGACAATTTTGAAGCTATTTGAAGTAGGAATCCCAAGACATGGAAGAGTTTTGACATGTGTCTTGATTTGTTTGACTACGTTGGTGTGAACATCAGTCCACGGAGAAGGATTAGAACGCAATCTCGCAAAGAGAGGGCGACATTGTTTTCTCATATCCTTGTAGAAATCCGAAATGTAATTTAAAGAACCAAGAAATCTTTGAAGTTGGTTTTTATCAAGAATGACATCAGGAAATTTGTCAGCAAATTCAATGGCTCTTTGGATGGGCCTGATTTTGCCTTCAAAGATGTCATAACCAAGGAATCTGATCTTGGTTTGAAATAGCTTAATCTTTTTCGCAGAAACAACAAGTCCATTTCTTTTGATGATCTCAAGAAACGTTCTGAGATGTTTCCAGTGTTCATCAATAGATTTGGAGAAAACAAGAACATCATCTATGTAGACGATGGTGAAATCAGTGAATGATAGGAAAATATCATTCATAATATTTTGGAATTCACTAGGAGCATTCTTTAGCCCAAATGGCATGACGTTCCACTCATAGTGACCGAATGGAGTAGTGAAAGCAGTCTTGTACCGGTCAGACTCCCTAATTTGGATTTGCCAAAATCCAGACTTAAGGTCAAACTTGGAGAAAATAATTGCATCACTCAATCTATGAACCAAGTCATTCTTGTTAGGAATGGGATACCTAATCCACTCTAACACCTTGTTCAAAGGTTTGTAATTAATGACTAAACGGGGTGTACCTCGCTCAATCTCAGCATTTTTCTGAACATAAAAAGCTGCACATGACCAGGGTGACTTACTATGCCTGATGATATTTTTAGCAAGAAGATCCTGGATTTCATTTTTGCAAAACTCCAAAGTTTCTCTATTCATTTGAATAGGTCTTGCTTTGGTTGGAATTAAGTTTTCAGAGAAATCTTTAACATAAGGTAAAGAAACAACATGTTTCTTCCTATGCCAGAAAGCATTAGGAAGTTCCGAGCAGACTTCATAAATCAAAGTTTTTTGAAAATCTTCGATTTTAGATCTAAGCAAGGAATCATGCAAATTATCAGAAACACGTTTGAATCTAATTTCTTGTTTAAGAAAATCTAAATGTTTTCTTTTTGCAGAGAGCAGAAACACAGATCTTCTAGCAGTATCACGTTCAAACTTAGAAGCAAATTTAAACTTAACTTTCTGTCCAAAGGGGTCAGTGGTGATCCCATCGGCTTCAGAAAGGAATGGATAAATCATGTTAAGAAAGGGCATACCAAGAATAACATCATGAGTCAAATTCTTAACAAGCACAGAAGGAATCTTAAAGCAGACATTGTCCTGGCAAATATGAGCTGTGTTCAACTCATAGCGAATCTTCATCTTAGATCCGTTTGCCGAGAATAAATTCTCTTCGGACTTTTCGAAATAGGAGGTAGGAACTAAGCCTTCTCGGATACAATTAAGATCCGCTCCTGAATCTATTAAAGCAACAGCAGAGAATTTGTATTCATGATTAACAATTATTTCTACTAAACAAAACCATTTTTGCGGGACAGAACGGTGAATCAAACAACATTCCTTAGTTGGATTAGAGGGTTCAGCATGGTCTGACTGGTTTGACTCATCACCAGAAGGACTTTCATGATCAAATTCTTTATCCAACTTTAAACATGCTAAATCTTGTTTAAAAGATGCATTTTCAGATTTAAGATTCTTGATCTCTTCTCTGAGTTTAGTAATCTCTCTTTTTACAAGAGATACTTCATGTTGTAAATCATTTAATGAAATATCTTTGGGTTTTTGTTTTTGAAAACGTCCCAAAGTTTCTTCAAAAGAAATCTTGCCCTTGGAAGTCGATGGTTCTTTTCGAGTCATCGTTTCCTTAAGCTTTCTGAGATATTTCTCTTTAAGCTCAGGGTCTTGAATTTGTGAGATAATCGAGAGGAGCATGTTTTCATGTTCCTGCTCTTTACTCAAAACAGTTCCTTGTTCTCTTCCTCCGTCTAAAACATTGATTGTTTTGACTTTAGAAGCACAACAGGAATCATTGCACCCAAACTTGATATTTGGTGAGTTACTATGATCAGAGTCCGAGTGGTAATCAGATCCACTTGAACTAAGTTCATCATCATCCGTGGATGTAGGAGATCCATGTTCGAGTAAACGAAACAAATCTTCTTGATCAACGGAATTGATATTTAACTCATTAAGCTTTTTCTTAAAACCTTGTGGCTTCTTTGTACACTTATTCGCATAGTGTCCAGGTTGGCCACAATTAAAACATGCTCCCTTTGCAGGGGCTTTTGAAACCTTTTTCTGAAATGGTTTCTTTCTTGAAACCGGTTTTGAAACAGATTTTTTATAAAACTCCTCACGGGATCTGTTATAGTTCCTGCGAGGTTTTGAAAACTTTTTAGAACTCTTTCTGCGCTGCACAGATGGAGCAATAGGAGGAAGGCCAAATTGTTCACAAAAGTTTCCCATCTCATATTTGGCTTTCTTTCTATCTTTCATCTGTTGGGCAATCATCCTTTGATCATTGCACATACTAATACCAAGTTTCTGAATAATACTTACAATATCACCGTAAGTATAATTATCATAATTCAGATAACCCGTAATATCAGTAAGTGAGTCCTTTACCTTAATGGCGAACAAACGAGGCAATCCATCAATGAACTTCTCTTTCCAGTAAGGTTTTTGAGAATCTTCTCTAAGCATAACACGAGACATAAAAACATCTTTATACCAACGATAATCAGACATTTTATTGCATCGTAAGTTATTCAGATAATCAGAAACTCTATTTGTGATGTTGGAAGGGGTTCCAACAAAATGTTTAACTATGGTAAAAATCAGGGTATTGACACCATCAGGAGACCCATGGGTTCCTTCCCTTCGGTCTTCCTCGGGTGGCAATATGGGTAAACCATCTGTGTCTCTTTTGATAGCAGAACGAATGGTTTCCCTATCCTCGGTAGTGAGATGTTTATCCCACCAAGAACGAAGCATCCCTGAAAATCCGCTGGTCAGGATATCAACAATCTCAGTCTGACTGAGTTTGTTGTTGTAGTAAGCAATAGCAACCATGGACATACGATTCAGAGTATTGAGAATTTCTTGCTCAGAGAATCCATCAATATTCCATTCATACATTTGGTCAGCAGATACGGAGAACTGAGAGTGTGAACCTCTCTCTTCGTACTGTAAATCAGGAGGTGTGGGTCTAGAATACCAGTTTTTCGTGAGACCTATTGGTTTAATGTCTCTCGAATATATCCTGGCAAGTTCGGGTTTTTCAACTTGAAGACCCTGAAATTCTTTTTCAAGTAAATCAATTTTCTGAACTAAGGAATTATCAGACAAAGAAACATCATCATCAGAATCATTCCAAGTATGCACAGAAAAAGAATCATCAAAACTAACCCCTGGGCCGTTTCTGTCAATAACAGAACAGGAGGGTTTTTCTTGCTTAATTTCAGCAAGCATTTGATCAAGTTTAGCCATTGTATTGGTCACTCCAAAATGGATTTTTGACCTATCAGATGGTAGGACAATCAAAGGTTTTTCAATTGTTTTCTTTAAAGCAAGTTTTTCGAAAACAGGTTTTTCAACTTTTTCCTCTATACGGTCGAGCTGTTGACCGATTGTATGGAGGGTCTGGTTGACGAAATTGTTTTGTTCTATGATCTTTTTGGTTTCAGCAAAAACATTTTCATTCGGACCTGGATCCGAGATTTTGAAGGGCGAAGCTTTCACCTCAATCCCTTTGACAGAAACAAGGATGGTTTCTAAAGGAGGATGGCTGGTTTTCACAACTTTCCTGCCTTCTTCTTTAGTAAAATTGGTTTTTAAAACATTCAAAAATTTCTTTGAAACATAATGATTTTCAAGGAAGTCGAAGAATAAGATGTGCTTGCTATCTTTGTACATCTTTTTCTTCCATTCTTTTCGAATCTTCTGTTTCTCAGAAACTGAATAAATCCTATGATAAGTTTTTCGCTTATCACGGTTTTCTTTTGACATAAAATCAGCATGTAAATTAACCATATCAATTACAAACAATTCAGAATCTAAATCATCTAATGCTTTATCCAAAACCATTAAGCTGGAGTGGACTGGAGCAACCATATCAGAAGCTGTAGGAGATGTTGATTCAACATCATCTTCTACTTGTACTTCTTCCTTTATGGATTTACCTTTGGATTTAAGATCCTCCTTGGTTGAATAATAAGCAGAGGTAACCTGGGACGAAGTTGAAATTCCTTCCAACTTTATGTCTTGGCTTGAGGGTTCTTCTTTTGAATGAAGTTCCCTAATCTGAATCGGACGATTGGGATTTTCGCGATCCCTCAAGAATCTTTCGAGATTTTTATCTCTTAGATCTTGGTCCGAGCTACAAGAAGACCTAGAACCAGTGAAAGAATTTCTCCTTTCAGACTGGTCAAAAGAAATCTTTACAGTACCATCAAGATATTGTTGGATGATCTTAAGGTCTGAGTTTTGAGCTGGTATCTTCCTGGGAGGAAGTTCCTGCTTGAGTACCCATTCATTTGGAAGAGTTACATCTTTCCAAAAGAGCATCTTGGGTGTTGTGATGTTAGAGTTCGAAGTTGAACTATACATCAAAACGGTCTCATTTTTTGGAGACTTAATCTTAGCCTTTGGCTCAAGGCTAGTACTTAAGACTCTGTAATAGATGCGGTAAACTAAGGATATAGGTCTGCTGCCTTCAACCATATCAAAACCAGAGGTCTTAATACTCAAAGTTAGAGAAGACAAAACATTCTTATCAAACAAATCGACAGTTAAATCAGGATAACAATTAAAATGAACTGGTCCGTCTATTAGGGATGTTTGAATGATCCCTAAAATACTATTATTGTAATTTAAATGTCTACCATCACGTAAACATAAAAGAACACAAGCATCAATACCTTTTCTTACTAAAGGTACGACTGCAATTTGAACAGATGCAATATGCATAAACTTATAACCTTTTTCTTGAAAAGATTTTATTGTTTTCTTTTCAAATAGAACACAATGTTCTTGTGTTCTGGAAATAGGAAATGTTTGTTCTATTGTTTTGACATGAAATAAACTTTTCATTTTAGATTGAATCCAAGTGCGGTGATAAAGAGAATCAATTTTGATCTTTGGCATATGCCATTGATCAGAACTATTTGAATCATTTTCAGAAATCTCACAATCTTCTTCATTAACAATATCAGGAGGCATACCTGACTGGGAACTGACAGATGAGTTAGATCTAAACATCTTACTCACCTTGGTAATTACTGAAACAAAACTCTTGGGTACATCCTAAATCTAGGTCTTTTCGTTTTCCTAGCTGCAGGACTCACACATACCGGAGGGCCACAAGACCAAAACACAACCTCTATATCCCTTCAATGTCCTTCACAAGATTCCGCTTTTGTTATTTCATTTTTATAACTTTTTTTTATTCATGTAGGTCCCCCTGAATATAAAATAATTTTTTTATAATTTTTTTTTATTTATTCCGTACAGCCGACTGCACACCGACTGTATTTGCCGACTGTATCTAGCAAAGCCTATACACAAACGAATATACTGACTTTTTGACCTTTGTTTAATTCAATTTTGCGGGTTTGCCCTCTCACGCTCGAAATACGGATAATTCGAAAATCGTTAGTGTTGTATCGTGTCCACCACCATCGGTCTCTACCTTCCACTGCCAACGCCTCATCTCCAAGCGCTCTCTCTCCCTAGTCTCTCTCATTAGAAGCTGAGAGTTCGCATCACTCTCTTCTCCCATGGCGAATACCCTTATTTCATCCCCTTCATTCTTCGTCATGCCCCTTCCGTCCCTCTCTGGCCATGGCCTCCACATCCTCCCTCACCGTAGTAGGCTTGCCTCCACCACCAGAGTCAAGCTCAGCTTCCATGACATCCCTCCCATCGACTCCTTCCCCTCTACGGTTGCTTTATCCGCTGTAATTACCAAGGCCGAAGGCCTGCTCTACACCCTCGCTGACGCCGTGGTCGTAGCAGACCCATCCGCCTCCAGCTCAGCCGACGCCGCCGTACAGAAAAATAACGGTTGGTTCGGTTTCATCTCTGACGCCATGGAAGTCGTTCTGAAGGCAAGTATATATGAATAGTTTGTGGTTGTTAGTTGTGTAATTTTGCTAGACACGGTGCGCGAAATGATTTGCATTCTGTGATGGTATGATTTTCAAGAGACTGATAATTATGTTTTGAATCATTTGTTTGATTATTTCAGGTATTGAAAGATGGTCTTAGCGCTGTGCATGTGCCGTATGCGTATGGATTTGCCATTATATTGCTTACGGTTATTGTTAAAGTGGCAACATTTCCTCTGACAAAGCAACAGGTGAGTCTGTTGCTGTGAAAGCGTCAAATTTCAGTGTGCCCTTGATGATATTACGTGCTGGGCTCCATTGTCTTGGTATTAGTAGGTGGGTAATATTAGAACTAAATGTAGGTTGAATCAACGCTAGCTATGCAAAATCTTCAGCCAAAGATTAAAGCCATTCAACAGAGATATGCTGGTAATCAGGTGAGACACATTCATGTTTACATGGGATCGCGTCAAACCCTCAGTTTGAGCAAAAGATTCCATCTTTATAAATTCTTTTTTGGCTCCCAAATAGTAAGTATGGTTCTTTCTGATACTCTGTGCCTTTTTTCTCTTTTAAGGAAAGAATACAACTTGAGACATCGAGGCTATATAAGCAAGCAGGGGTTAATCCCTTGGCAGGTATTCTTTTCATAATCTCTTGACGTTGCATTAAATAGTCATATCCAGTCCGTTGGTAGTTATCCTATTTATATGTTCACCTGGCCATTGGTCTTTGACGCGAGTTATAGCAGTGGATTCATTTTTTTCTCTCTTTAGGTTAACAAAACTTCACAATTTTGTTGTTTTCCCGAACAACATATTTGTCCTGTCTTCTATTTTCTATAGCCGTATATTGCAATTACCAGTACCTTTCGATGAACTGTTTACAAGTCTTTTTGTCTCTGTTTTTATTTCGAGGTATTGCTGTTGTCATCTTCCCCTTCTCAAATCTATTTCATCTTCTCAATGCGATACCTTAGGGTGCTGATCGGCCGATGCATATTAACCTCATCTTATTCATTTTCCTGCAAAGGTTGTTTCCCCACTTTAGCTACTATACCAGTCTGGATAGGGCTATATCAAGCCCTTTCAAATGTGGCGAATGAGGTAATTAAGAAGTTAATATCCCATTATCTGTTCAGTGATGTTACTGGACATAATTTTTTTTTTTTATATCTTCACAAAATATTGTCCATTGCTAATGTTTGTGAAAAATCTATTCAAAGGGACTGTTGACAGAAGGTTTCTTTTGGATTCCTTCTTTGGCCGGCCCTACTACAATTGCTGCTCGACAAAGTGGATCTGGCGTTTCTTGGCTTTTTCCATTTGTGGTAATGACACTTCTCTTCCACATGGCTCCTGGAGCAAACAATTTTCTTCCTACATCAAATATTAAATTAAACCACTTCATTTTCATGGAACTTTTAAGTTATCTACCGACCATTGAGGTATTAGCTTGAGCTCTCAATTTGGAGAACAGGAAGTGATGGAGAGAATCTTTGTCAGTGGATAGGATGTGTTTGGTATTGTGTCTCACACTGTTCTGTCTTCCCAGTCATCCTTAAGGTCCTCTATAGTGCGTCTTGACCAATATTTGGCATCTAAAAGAAGGGATACAGGTCATTTCTGAAGTTTGGAAGGCTAAGTTTGCGTGGAAGTTTGATTTGTCTGCCTATTAATTGTCTATGGTCTTTAGTTAGGTAGATGCCTGTCATGGGTTGTAAGCATGTCCTAAACCTTTAGATCCATTTCAAGCAGGTTGGGGATACATCCTTCGGTTCAATGGTTGTATTTTCTACTCACATGGCCACGAATGGTCAAGTTTTTCGCTCTAGTTTATGTTTTTGATGTGGCTTTTACAATATATAATTTTTCATGCAGGATGGCCATCCACCTTTGGGCTGGTATGACACTGCAGCCTACCTTGTTTTACCTGTCCTCCTTGTTGCTTCTCAGTTTTTTTCAATGGAACTTATGAAACCTCCCCAGGTAAAGAATTAGCATCTTCACTGACTCTTTCATTTCTAAGCATTGTGAATCCCTAAATTGTCTCTCTTTTCGCAGAGTGATGATCCGGCTCAAAAGAACACACTTCTTGTTTTCAAGTTTCTTCCACTCATGATTGGTTACTTCTCCTTGTCTGTCCCATCGGGATTATCAATTTACTGGTTGGTTTCTCATTGACAAGTTTATTACTCCACGTCAGTCCCCTCGGGATTGTCTGCATCTGTATGCTTTAGTTGATAACTGCTTGTATATATATGCAGAGTAGTTCATCTGTCCCGTAAGAATTTAAACTAGTATAAAACTTTGGGGTTACGAAATCACCTTTATGGTCAAAATGATAATATCTACCCTGTCCAGTAGGGTGTCTGTGTTCTTATTACTTTCAATTGGATAATGTGCTAGTCTAAATGTCTGAATCTTCTTTCTAGCATGATTTATATTATCATTAAATGGGTTGTAGATATGTTGCTCAACAGATTCTATGCGGTTATTCTCATTATGACTAACATGCCAAGAACTGACCATCACAACAGATATTTTGAAATACGAACTTAATCTTAGGGCATTTGACTGATATATTTCCCTTTCTACCCCCTTCTTAAGCTTTTATTGAGACATTAAAAACTAGATATTCAGATCAAATGCCTATGTATGTTAATTCGTAAATTTTATCATGTTTTTTAGGTTCACAAACAATGTGCTCAGCACTGCCCAACAAGTATGGTTACGCAAATTAGGTGGTGCAAAACCTCTTGTAACTGAGAATGCTAGTGGAATTATTACAGCTGGACGTGCAAAAAGATCAGCTTCTCAGCCGGTACAGCGTGGCGAGAGTTAAGTTTTTCATGGCAGAATGCATACTAGTCTCATCAGCTTCTTCAAAGCTGTCATACTGACAAAAAATGGGAATCAACAGGTTTAAGCAGTTAAAGGATGAAGTGGAGAACAAAAAGTTGAACATGGCCCTACCTACGGAAGACGTCCAGAATCTGGCTTCCACATCTGATTCTGAGGATGATCCAGATGAAGAGACTAAGGACAAGGTGAAAATATCAACTTTTAGTATTTTACTCTGCTTTCAGTTGGAGTATTGTTGGTGTCATAATATTATGTTTTCCTTTTGTGAATAATTTTTTACCCAAATAAAGAAAGAAGAAAAATGAAGGAGCTTTAAATTCTGTGGCTTTAAACTCTCACGCACATGGGAGAAGCCTCGCCATCCTCATTGCACTTATGATATCATATTATGACTACACCCTTTTTAACTTACCATATTTTTCTCCTTGAAAGCAAAAGAGCCAACTATTTAAGTGTTAGGCACATCAGGTTGATTTTAGTGGGTGAATGAATACATTTTATGGGACCAAGGAATGGAAGGTTCAGAATTCTCCTGTTTATGGCGAATTTAAAATTTTGAAGTGCCGGCAGCAACTGTAGAACTTATTTCTTATATTTGTCCGTACATCTGATTTCTGTGACTGAAAACTGATGATGTAAAAGGAGCAACAGGAGACACGAAAGTAGGTAATCTTTGGCAGAGTTGAAATAGAATCCATCTGGCAGCATGATCATAAGCTGATTGTCTTGACTTTCTGGTGACAGTAGGTGGTTCCACTACCTCAAGCTTGTCATTTTAGCCGTTGTTGTGATGTTGACATCGCTGGACCTTAGCTTAACATCAAACAGTTCAGGAATACAGTTGTGTTGCATTTGTGTCGGGTGCATGCATCCCCCGGCTGTAGAATGACTCTTAAGGTATTTCATAAAAGGCAGCCCAAAGATCAGAAGAAGGAAGTTCTATTTGCTAGCCATCCAACCACTCAATAACTGGAAGATAGCATATTGATCAGCATTTTTTTTTTTTCAAGAGACAATGAAGCGAACGGCTGACCACTTGTGTTATGTTCATAAATTATAACATGTTTGTTGTGAGTAATTGGAATTAGATGTTAATTTTGGCACAAATGATTGTCTTTAGTGAAAAATCAAAGTGATGCGTATCTGAACATAGTCCTTAACAAATGAGGACACTTCTATTAAAAGAGATTTAGCAACCAAATTACTTGAATAGTTGGAACAGAATCTTGACAGCCCCCAACTGAATAATTATCAGAGTTTGGGATGCCTAGTTTTATCTTATGAACAATATTTTTACCTGATTTTTTTTCTTAGCATTGGATTTTAGAATTAACTTAAATATTTTGACAGGGTGAGGAGGCTCTTGAAGAAGCATATGCTTCTACCAGTGGCAAAGAGGTACCAAATTACCCACGACCCAGGAGAAGCAAGCGATCAAAGCGGAAGCGTGCCGTATAAAATGAACATACCATAGGTCTGTAGTTTATGTTGAGTTCTGCATATCTCAGCAAATTGTAGCTTGGTTAACATACTGTGGCCAATTTTGTGTCGGTTCATTTATCTGAAAAATATAATTCAATCTACACATTCATTGTTACTTTAAGCAAGTCTGGCCAGGATTGTTACCCTGTTTTGAGTAATTAGTTTCCTTGTAAAAATGGGAAGCCCCAAAAGCCATACTGTAAAATGAAGAGACACAGCATTTCAGGCTCTGTACGGCTTGACAGAACATTCTCATTCTTGGACAACCCCGTGAAGAAACATTTGTAGTTGATGCTCATGGTGGTTTATTATGTTGTAGAACTTAATTAGAATAATCTTTACCGATAAATGAAAGAAAAAAAAATTATGGTGATTCTATGGAAATTGCTTGTTCTGCTATTGGCCCGAAGATGTTGAGATGATCATCAGTTCTCTTATTACTCTCTGTTGACTCCCCCGTGCCTTAGTGTTGGCCCTGGTGTTTTATTGTTTTAGGTAAAATAACTGCTACAGCCTACAAAATACCCTTTGGGTGCATGTAGAAATTTACCTGTTTTGCAAACAGGGGATCCGCTGATATGGTGAAAAATGTAAGCCTCTTGGACCCTCTCATCTCTTCTGCAATGCATGAAAACCTAAAACATTGTCGTGTAAAGCAGGTCTATGACTTGGATTCTTGCCTTTTTAGGCTGGATTTCAAATCATATTTTGAAAGATTGTACTGAAGATTCAGTTAATGGAGGTTCTGTGAGAAACACTAACAGTCATCGCTCAGTAATAAAGACATTTAGAATACACCCCCAACCATTTCCGTTGTACAATCACAACACCCTAAGGATTAAAGAACAGTTTCTCCAAAATACATGGATACATCTGACCTTTTTTAGTTATCGAAATATGCTGCAACCCATGGTTTTATACATGTTTGCAGAACAAGTGCACCCATCTGTTTATCTTCTGGACGGCGGGCTGTGATTTCCCATAGGGTTTGGTCCTGATGGAGTCTTGTGAATCTTCTTTTCTTCAACCTGTTTTTGATCATGGAATAAGATCAAATAGTGCAGATCTGTGGCATTTGCATTAACATGTTCCATATAGATAAATGAGAGGAATAACTGAATTTGGGAGAAAATTGTACTCTTGTACTTACCCAATTAGGTAAGGCATCTCCATTGTGCGACCTTGAGCCAGGCGGCTGCTGCCCTTTTCTGAGCCTGAAATGAACTGTGTTAAGCAACACAGAAAAGTCAAGGTAGATTAGTGCTTGTAAGTACAAAATGTACTGTCTGCTTCCTTGTTTTCCTCTCTATATCAGTGTTATTGAAGTCAAGGAGTTAAGATATCAGTGACATTGAAACATGCCGAGCAGGGGACAAGACAACGAGGTTTCAGGTTAGTGGCTTACCTGATTCTACAGCTTGGACACTGATACTGAAGTAAGAGTACTGAGAAGCTGCTGCAAGCAGGAGCAAAGCCAAGAAAACATGGATTAGAGTGAGTCTGCTCATTTTGATAATGGTTTTGGTGCATGCTACGAGTGGAAGCTTTATTGTGAATGGGGCTTTGTAGAAGCATGATGAAACCATAACAAAAAAAACTTGAAAAGAAAATTAAAAAAAGAAATGTGGGAATGTTTGTTTAAAAGTGCCTGGGAATCCTATGCCAATTGCCATTACAGACTCAGAACCGATAAGATTATGAACTTGAGTTTTTCCTCATTGTGGGTTGACTTCTTCTCAGTTATCATTACGTCCCCAATAAATTTCCAAGTACTTTGTATCATTTTGTTTTGAGTGCTTGAGCCATGCTGTCGGCATGGTATGTAGGGACCCGCCATTGCAATTTTTTTAATATTTCAGCTCATATTGTTCATTGTTTTGGTTTTGTTCTTAATATCTTTCCTGCATAGTCTACACTTAAAACTCATTCAGCTCTCCATAAATGAAGAAAAACTGATTGAAATATAAATTTCAGATATAAAACTTGTCTTCTGTTGGTAAAAATTCATATTTCCTGTGTGAGAGACAGCTAAGATGTATCACTCTAATTCTCTTTTTTTCTTTTTTCTTTTTTCTTTTTTTTTTCATTCACCTCCCCTAAAAGAAATTACCGAAAGTGGATGATGCACTTCCCAGTAACTTTTGTGTCATGGTGATGAGATAATTACTGAATGCCAAAAGAGAAAGGAAATGTTTTAGGCTAGAGCCAATAGAATAGGCCATCGTGGATGTCGGATTTGAAAACATGATGAAATATTACTAAGCTAAAGTAAAAGGGAAGTAAATGATTAACGATGTCAATGTTATGAAGAGATGGTTACAAGTTTGGCTTGGATTGATTGCTACCAACTAAGATTAGATTAATCACCGAACGTCCACATATGAGTTTATAATAATATTTCATCCGAAAAGTATGGCTTTGGCCAAGGGGGACAGATTTTTTAAAAGAAAATTCTACCATCAAAGAAATCTTTGAAAAGTAAAAACGAAAATGGCTATATGGTTAATAATCATCAAGGGAGAAAGTCACCCATGACATGATTAAGGTTTTTGTAATCAATTTATTGATGTAGATGTGTTATGCAAGAGATGGGACTGAGGCTGATGATCTTGGTAATGATCAACAGGAAGAGTGAGACAGCCGAACCACCATGGATTTAGTAATTTTACTTGCAAACTTCGACGATCTTCTTTCTTCTTCTAAACTTGCCTTGGCGGCATTGCTTTAGCTAGGCCAACAAACTGGTTTAGCATGTGCATGGGTCTGTAATAAATTGTATTTTGCATCTTTGAACTTTTAACCCAATCAAATCGAAACATAAATTTTATAAAAATGAACTTATAAATTAACATAATTTGATAAGAAATGTTATACTTACTTTATAATAAAAAAAATTTTACAATTTAACATCTCGCATCAAATCATATTAATTTTTAAATTTAAATTTGACATAATATACCCAAATTCACACTTTGATGACAGGGAACATACACAATTAAAAGGGAACCAAAAAGAATAACTATCGCTTTTCTATATATTTTCCTTTTGAATGTTCTTTTGTGCCTTCAACTTTATATACATGCTTTTACAAAGAATAGCTACACATTTTAGACTTGAAGTTAAACAAAACATGATAGATAATAATTTGGGAAAGATAAGTAAAGTCTCACACCTAGGAATCATAGGTTTGCCTATTTGGTTGAAGCATGGTATGTAAAAAGTCAGCATTGATAGACTTCAACCTATCCACAAATTATACACGAAAAGTCAAAATAATATTATTTTATTACTTAATTGTAAATAAGTTGTTAGATCATGTCTAACTAAATATCAATATAAGTCTAAATTTTAATGAGAAAAAATTACAACTAGCCAATGATCCAAACATCAACATTTGAGATACAGTAATTTTTGAATACTCTCCAAACTTGGAGAGTTGCTGTTCACATGGTAAAAGATTATTTTATAAATTATCCAAACATCAACACTTGAAATACAGTAATTCTTGAATACTCTCCAAACTTGGAGAGTTGTTGTTCACATGGTAAAAGATTATTTTATAAATTTCCACATTATCCTATTTTCTAATTTTTTTTTTTTTTTATGGAAATATGCTTCATTGCATTCATTCATAAACGAAGTTAGACCTGTGACTTATCAATATAGGAGAACCAGACTATAAGTCAACTAACGCAACTGCTTAGGAGCTTCCCTGCCAACAAATTTCTTTGTGACGGACATTTAGGGGTGTTCTTCCGACCCGACTCGACCCGGCTTTTGCAATTCCGATCCGAACCGAATATGCTGCTTCTGAATTGAGCTTCCGCTTTCGATTTTCCGTAAACCGATTTTTCGAAATAAAATGGAATCCGATTGGATCGGTTATTCCGATCATAATTAGAATAGTAGAAGCCGAAAAGGTAAAGAACTACATCGCTTGTAAAATATTTTTAAAGAAAAGCAAGAACTTGCAAGGATCATCAAAATATTTTTAAAGAAAAGCAAGAACTTGACAAAGACGGACCATCCAAAGAAAAAAACACGACGTTCAAGGCAGTGGAAAAGCAAGAACTTCAACCAAACTTGCAGGATCCGGAGAAAGTATTCAAGATTGGAGGGTTTGGTGTCACCAGCTGCCAGAAATTCCTCACTTCAGGTCTACCCACATGATCTCTAGCGCCTAGATCTCTTGAAACTCGTCAATTTTACAAGTTTCATGAAGGTTTCATTTATTTTCTTGTCGATTTTGAATCTGATTACAGAAGAAGGCCTCTGAGATAAATTGCTAATACCCATCGACCATATATAACAGTACCAATATTACCTAAAAAATTATTATAGTTATTCCATCAAAACAATCGACAATTGAGAAATGAAAATAACAGATCAAAACTTGCATACGAAGAACAAGAACTGATTAATGGAAGCTCTCTCTCTCAGTCTTGAGTTCCCCCTTCTTCCTTCAGATTAGATATATAGAAAAAGGTGAGACCGAGAGAAACAAATCCTTAGAGCTGCGGTCTGCGAGAGAGAAGAATCTGTGAGCTGAAGCCTGTGAGATAGAGAAACTTAATCAAGTGAGTTGTGACGGGCCGATGGCGAGGGTGAGGTCAGAGAGAAGTGTTTGCGAGCCGTGAGGGATGGTGGGAGAGGTCAGAGACTCCGATAGAAAAGATAAAAAGACATCGCTCCAGGGGGCAGTGGGTGATTTATTATTCAGTAATCGGTTATTAACCGATTCGAACCGAAAAAATCAGGAACAAAGCGGAAGTCTTCCGTTTCCGTTCTTTCTCAATACGGGTCGGCTAAATCAGGTCGGTCATATCGGAAATTTCGGTCCGGATCTACTTACCGGTTAAAATGAACAGTCCTACGGACATTGTCTAAACTTTTACACCTTCTCTCCTGATAGCAGTCAACAGAGAAGGTGCTCTGTCAAACCAGAGCTAAAATAACTTTTCTTCCGAAGAAGAGAGGTACACTACGCTCCATCCTCCCTAGGAGGAGGAGTACAACCACACTCTCTTCTCCCAAGGAGGAAGAGTACTAACACCTACCTTCCTCCAAAAGAGGAGTAGGACAAACTGTGAAGCCCCCAAATTTTCGTTTGGGATTAGACAGACATTTAAAGCGTCGAGACATGCAACACAAGGTTACCTGCCCCCGTTCATGACATATAAGATGCAATATTCCTAACATGCATCTAACATTATGCAATATTCGCAGCGGATAAATTTTTCTTTAGCAATACTATGCACCAAATTGAAAATATCTCAAATGCTTAAAACATACTTCATATATAAAGATCCATTGAACAACTAAGATCATAACACTAGTCCAAAATACTTATGATCCAAAAAATAGTGGAGATGCAACTTCATCGTACAAGTAGTAATTTACGTTAACTACTATATTAACATTGACGTCGCATCGTCGCTCAGTCAATTGTGTCTAGTTGGTCAGCTCTTGATTCTCCTTTAGGTCCTGTAACAAGATCTACCATTCAGGGAGAATGGTAGTTGGGACTACCAAAGTGAGATTTGATTACAAATCTCAGTAAGTTAATAAAAAACTTCCACACAAGCTAATGATGCATGGATGACAATAAAAGCATGAATGCTTAATCAAATTCATAAGTAATTAAAGCATAACTTGACATACAACATAGCATAACTGACATAATTTAAATTGAAACGTGAACTAAACTTGACTTGACATGAATTTGATCTGAAACTTGACTTATCATGAACGTGTTCTGAAACTTGACTTAACATGAAAAATACATACTCCACAGTTGTTGTGGCCTCATGCATTTTACACATCACAATGCAGTTAAATACATACTCCACAGTTGTTGTGGCCCCATGTATTCTACGTGTAAATACATACTCCACAGTTGTTGTGGCCCCATGTATTCTACAGGTCACAACGCAGTTAAATACATACTCCACAGTTGTTGTGGCCCCATGTATTATACGGAAACTTATTATTTAATTGCTTAAATACATACTCCACAGTTGTTGTGGCCCCATGTATTCTACGTGTCACAATTGCTGTGTCTCACGTAGTGTATGCGTCACAATTACTATGACCCCATACATAAGTAATAAAGATGAAACGTAAATAAAATACGAAAGGACTGAAGCCCTGACGTAACATAACGTGACTTGAACAAAACTTGAAATATATGACCAACTTGAGATAGAAACATTTCGTAACATATAATAGACAACATATTTAACATGACATATTTGCAACAGTGAATATTACATGACTTGACATACATGTAATAGATGGCATACTTAGCATGACGTACTTGTAATGTACAGCAATACATGATAGAATATATTATGTAACAGATAAAAACTGATGACGGAATAAATTCTGTATAACAGACAATTACATGATAACTTGGCATGGCATGACATATATGATAACACACATACATACACTATAGTTCCTTTACTTAGCACATACACAGTAGACTGCTAGTAAGTTAAAAGCTAACTTACCTCGATCTCTGCATTTCTTATAAAACCTCAAGCGCGATCACGAGGAACTGTAATTAGTGATTCTAAAAGTTAGTATTAAATCAGTAATAATTTAAAATATGGAAAATACTAACTTAAAAAGTAAAATTTTCATTTTACTCTCTACATGTAGGAAAATGACCGTTTTACCCATAACTTAAGGATTTTGCATACTAACTCCAAAAGTCACCAAAATTTACATGCCTCATGTAAATTTTATTCTCAACTCAAATATCAATTTAGAAAAATTTAAAACTAATCACAACTATAAAACTCCATAGGGCCGAAATTCTCATATGTTAATTCTATTGATTTTTGTTTCTAACTTGTGTTGATTAACCTTTTGATCTATGACTTATAAAGATGTGATCTTCAAACCAAACCATCACATGGTTTAAAAAGATGTCCTAAAATATATATAAGTTTCTAATTCAAGATCACATGGTTAAACATTAACCAAAACATAAATTGAGCCAATAACATTCACACTTTGGCCTATCCGAATGTCTCTTTGCATAAAATTTCATATCTTTGAAACTAACATCAAATATCTTCAAAATAATAATATAACATGTATATAAGATGCTTATGATCCTCCAATAAAATTATCAAAGTCATTGAAATAGGTTTAGACCACCAAAGAGTTAAACTTTCTCAAAACAGAAACTGTTTTTCCTCTTCCAGTTTCTAAGTTTCTAAATCTAAGAAAATCTTTCATCAAAACCTTTAATCATGCAAAAATCCTCAACTAATAATCATATACACATGTTAACAATACTCCATAAAAATTTCGGACCAATATCTATTCATTAGCTTGGTCAAAAACTCCAAACTATAACATATTCTCCAGTTTATCTCCTAGAATGAACTTTCTATAGTTTATACAATATTTGACTAACCAAATGATCTTCAAATGGGATAAATAAGATATCCACATAAACTAGACTAAAAAAGGAACAACTTATATGAAGAAAACTTTATGATAAAATACTTACAAAAGTTTCGAAATTTGTGTGCAAAAGAACTTCTAAAAGTTGTCCGAGAGAGAGTGTTTGGTATTCTTTTAATGGAAAGTGTAAATGAAGATAATTTCGTGTGAGATACTTATGAATGAGATATGGAAGAAATAAGGTTGGAGTGAGAGTTGAGTGTAGGTCTCTCTTACCCGAAGTGAGAGTTAAGTGTAAGTCTCTCCTACCCGGAGTGAGAGTTAAGTGTAGGACTCTCTTACCCAATAATATTTACAAAAATCAACTCAAGATATTTTTACCTAATAATATCCACAAAATTAGCTTAAAATATTTTTATCTAATAATATCCACAAAATTAGTTTAAAATATTTTTATCCAATAATATCCACAAAAATTAGCTCAAGATATTTTTATCTAATAATATCTACAGTTTTGAACAGACGTTTCGTCCAAAAATATGAAAAAGAGTTATTGCGCCATAAGACCTTAAATAACCCACCGATTCTAATGGCACAAACCATAATACATTTAGACACTTCTAACTATCTCCAATAATCAAAACACACTTTTGATATCATAATGAGTAATAACACTAATTATGTAGTTAGACTAAAACCTATATGATTAATGGATTCATGAAAACTTAAAGAGTTTTCATGAGGTTCCTAAAATCAATAAAAATTCTACAATTGAATTTCTAACGGGCTGTTATACAAACACCCAACTTCCTTCAAAAGAGGAGTGAGATACTAGTCTTTTTTTATTATTTAATAAAACAAAAACAGACTAACTACAAATACAAAAAACTGATAATGGGCTATAAAGCAAATGAGCCCAGCCCGACCTAAAGGTCCAGACTGTAGGTGCATGGGGGCCCAACCCGTTAGGGTTTTATCTCAACGCTATGCCGCCGCCGCCCAACATCATCCCTCCCAGCCTTTGTAACTTCCCCCGCCCGGCTCCTGCCCAGCCCTGCACTGCTCTCATCAAAGCCGGTTTTGAGGACAGCCCACGCCGCAACCTAAGATCTTTCTGCCCAGTCGCGCCCCAGTTGTATCTCCCCACGTTCCAGCAGCACCAACAGTCACACTAGCGGCCCTCTGCACTCCACAGCCAGCACATGCCATCCCTATTAGAACCCGAAAACTGAGCAACTGGCAGAAATGTCCTCAAGAGCCACCGCCCGACCCCTCACCCCAATGGACCCGAAAACTGAGGCCAAACCTCTGGCCACAGAATCCTCTCTGTCAGGTCAACCCACGCTTCCACACCGCTGTCACCATAAACGACTGGAGAGAGGGGTTTTGGGGTAAGCCGAGGCAAGGCCTTTGCGTAAGAGCCACGGCGATACAGCTCCCCTCTTCAGACCTTCACCGAGAGCTTATCCAAAAACCAAAACTAGAGATTAAAACAAAAACAAATCTAGAACAAACCTACAAAAATAGTTACTAAGAAAGAAAAAGAAAGAAAAGGGAGGGAAGGAAGGGAGGATGAAGCCGAAGCCTCATTCCCCCCCCCCCTCGGGCGCTGGTTCTGCTTTGGCTACATTTTTAGAGAGAAGTTGGAGGATCTCTCTCTAACTACACTATTATTTTTTTCATTTGAGTGTCCTATTTTTTAATTAATTGCTTCCATCTATTGCATTTTATCATTTGATCAATATATTTGTTTTACGCATCCACCTGACACGATCATGTTTTTTTTTTGTTCATGTTATTAGGTAGTTTTATGAAATGGATTTTTTAAACAAGAATAAAAGTACTAAAAATCATTAATTAATATTTTTTATAAGTAAAATAAACCTTTTATTTAATTATTAATTAATATATAAAGTGTATTTGTAAACTTAAAAAAAATTATCAAATATTATTCAAATATATAATATTATATTATTATTTTATCTTTAAAATGGCTAGTCTAATGTGGACTCATCGAACTAAAACTTGATGCTATGGCCAATAGGTGAGATTCTAGCTAGGACTTGGCAATGGCTAGTGAGATGAGATTGTTTGAATAATGAGATGGAATGAGATGATTTTAGATGAAAATTGAAAATTGAATAAAACATTATTTCTTAATATAGTTAATGCTCTTATACAATAATAAGAGATTATTTATATAATGAGATGAGATAATATGGTTTTAGATAAAAATTATAAGTTGAATAAAATATTATTATAATATTATTACTATTTTAAAATTTTTAAAAATTAAATTAAAATTTTAAAAAATTGAATTATTTATTATATTTTATATAAAAATTTAAAAAATTATAATAATAAAATAAAATAAAACGAGAGAAGAAGGTCAATCCAATCTACATTTTAAATTTATCCTTTGTAGTTAAAAGTACACAAGCAACTGTACACAAATACATCGTGTGGCTACAATCTCTATAGAATTGGGTATATCTATAGCCTATTGAGAAAGCTGTCAAATTGCAATGATTATTCAGGAATATATGGCTGCTTTTTTCGCCTGGGGGAGTATGGTGTTTTTGTTATAAAATATTTTGAATTGTATGACCATATTTATCTAGTCGTCAAATGTATAGTGCATAGTGCTAGCATAGTGAGCTAGCATAGTCCCCTTTGTACGCCTATATATATCGTTGAATTCTTTAAGAAATATATAAGTTTGAGATACAGATCAATAAGAGAATCTCCTCTTCCGCTCTCTCTCAATTTCTTGAAACACTCTCATTCTCCCGTTTTCTCTCTGTCTAAAAGCCTAAACTCTCTCATTTTTCATTGATTTTATAACACGTTATCAGCACGATGCAAAAGAAAAAAAAATTCTTCCACCTCTAGCTCCTTCCGGAGATCACTACCCTCAAATCTTTCTCTCACCATGTTGGTCTCGTTCGAACCGTTTTGCTGCGTTGCCGTTTTTCACTTTGCGAGGTGTTCGAATCCTCGTCCGGGCGGCTCAAGGTCTGGGTTTTAAGCCGTGAATGGCTCGGCCTCTCATGATTGAAACCCGGTAGAAGGGTTCTCTGGGCTCGCCCATATTTCCTCTCTCTCGAATATCTCTCTCAAGACCATGTTCAGCTTTTCACGCCGCTAAAGGCTGCTAAGAACCAACTAGTCCAAGCTCACGGCTGTCTTCCTCAAGCTCACGTAAATCTCTTTCATTTAAGCCTCTGACCCATGACTGGAACATGGAGACACCCACTGCAGTTCCTTGATGTTCCTCAACAACATGCTGAGTTCTCCAGGAAATTCACAATCGGGACCATCCGGAAATTAAAATGGAGGTTATTGTGGGTTCAACCTTCGGCATCGACGTTAGGGACCGGAGCAGCGCCATCCCGAGCGCTGCCGATCAGCGCAAGCAAGATCGAGCTTCCTTTTAAGGAAAGCCTGGTACTCAGAATCAGTCAGGGACCAGATGTCAGCCAGGTTGAAGGACCTGTCTGAGCTGGTAAGCAAGAGGAAGCATAGCCACAAGGAGTGGAATCGCTGAGACGGGAGGCAAGGTCGTGTCCTTACTGGAGTTGGAGTTGCAAAAACTGCTTCTAGCCCTCTTCGATTTGCAGAAACCACTTCTGGCTCTCTTCGATCTTCCCTTTTTCTTTAATATATATTATCCCTTTTGCCAGTCAAACACCACTTTAGTTTCAGAATATAGAAAAATATTTTCTTTCATTATTACTAAAGATCCATGACCCACAATCAGGATGGCTCTCGAGAAGTGATGCATGGCTTCCTCTTTCATGGGTCTTCTCGGCAGCTTCGGATCTGGAACAGAATGGCTTGAAGATAGTTCTGCGTTGGAGTTAACTTATTGCAGGAAAATCGCTGTTTGAGACTATAAAAGTGGTTTTCCTCTTGGTTGTAACAGGCCCTTGTTTTTCTTGTTTTCTTTTCAAGTTTTTTTTTATTTGATTGTTCAAATTTCAGCAGCTAACTTTGACTTTGCTAGCTGGATAGGGACGCACATGCTTTAATCAATAGAAGGAAATATGGTCAAAAGGTGACAATGGGACAAAGAGACAAAGATTTGACTGGCTGACTTTACTGGCAATAGATCATGCAATTTTTAAGAGTGGACCTTTATCATTTTGGCTTTATGCGACAAAGTCACTAAAGAAAACGTGAAAGTTTGAAAAAGAAGCTTTACTTTATACACCATTACATGAAACTTACTTATTTTTGTTTTCTGACAGGATCTATCGTGATTTTTTTATCACATTAATAGCCTTCTATTTCAAGTTATGATTATTGAGGCACTGAATAAGTTAGACTTTTCGTGAAAGCTTTTGAGTAAAAGGTGGAGTTGATAACACACGCAAAAAGCTTTCACATGATAAAGTCTTTTAGAGACAGTTGCAAGAGATTCTGTTGAAAACAAATTATGAAGATAGTATTTACAATTGCTGAGGTGAATATTAATGATTATATTCATTATTATTACTTGATAAATTTTATGTTTATTCACATAGTTTATATACAAGTTTTATTTATTTATACTTATCATGAATTATTGATGATAAGATTCATCTTGGAATGGAAATGGAGCATCCCTGAAGGATCGCCCTAAAAGCTCATTATGATTTATGCACCTGAAGTTGCATAATTGAAATTGTGGAAAGAATATATATTTGAATGAACGTCTCGAATGTGCTCTTGAAGTAGCAATATCGAGTATGCTCCTAAAGTAGCAATATGAAATGCAAACGTTCACAATATATTCTAAATTTATATCTGGTCTTTCAGTGACTGAGCAAAATAATGAGCTTTTGATAAGAATCATTACTCACGTCTTACTAGATCTATATCATTCCCTGAAGTGAATGATAATGAATTTATATCATTATATTCCCTGAAGTGAAAAGAATGATGCGTTTCATTAAAAAAAAAAAACTAAGAGATTGAACGTGATAATGAATATCTTTTTGGGCCAGAAGCTCGTATTGGAGAAGTTGTAAGCTTTCTCTTTGAGATGATATTATACAAATTATTGAATCAAATATTATGATGCATCAAAAATGTGATATGATTCAAAATATTTGTATCTTTTCATAGTTATCTTGATCATCCAAAATGAATCACGATAAGTCGAATGATTTTCATATGGACGTCCATAAAAGAACCGGAAGATTCTTTTACTATAAAGTCTTACCACCAGAAGTGGAAAGAAAAATTTGCTTGAAGCAAATAAGATGAAATTATTCGACGTTATTTTGATTATCATATGTGAACCAGAAGTTCAGATGATAATTAAATTTTGGATATAATAAGATAAAAATGTCTCATATTCTACCTGCTAAAATCTCAGCGAGGATTAAAGTCCCTGTAGGACAATTAAGAAATTCAGCAGTTTAAAGACATGTATAAAGACATGTGAGACTTATCGATACAAAAGATAGAGTATCTCAAAAAAGAAAGGCACAAATAATTTGGTGCTCCTGAAGAGGCCATACCCACAAAACAAGCAATAAAGTACATCCAAATTCTCTGTATAAAATTCTCCTATATAAACTCTTGAAGAGTGCCTCCTGAAGAGGTTTTTCATGAAAATGTCTTCCCTTGAAGAGGGACAGGTACCTGAAAATAACGAGATCTCGTTACATTTAATGAATAATGGAGAAATTATGGATAGAAATAAAATCGTTGTCAACAATGTATTTCCATATGAGATGGCAATTAACATTATCAGAAGTAATGATGAAAGTGAATCAAGAATCGTCGAAGAATACGACGTAAAATATTGGCCAAATTTAAAATAAACAATTCCTGCAGAATTGATTCACTAGTAAAATATGATGCATCGGGACTTATAGTCCAAACACCTAAAGAGGTGATGCTTGTTGAACGTCAGTGGGTATTTATAGAAAGGAAATAAAATGTGATATATAAATCACGAGTCAGTTTCTCAATTCTTGCAGAATTGATATCACTAAGTAAAATGTGATAAATATGGACCTGAAATCCAAACACCTAAAGAGGTGATTTTTGTTAAATTTCAGTGGATATTTATATACATGATATAAAAAGCCTGAAACTTTTAATATGAAAATGTGATATAAAAATCACAAGTTAGTTTCTCGAAGAAACAATATTGATATGATTTTAAAGTGGTTGATATTGAGATTTTTAGCTTGAAAGTTACCGAGAGTTTGGATATGCATGATTAACTGCATATTTATATGGATCATTGGATCATGATATATATATGAAAATCCCTGAAGGATAGAAAATGTCTGAAACTTCTAATATGAATACATCTGTAAATATGTATTCTATCAAATTTCAAAGATCCTTATATGATCTAAAACAATCCAAACGCAAATGAAAACAAGCTATTATTACAGTTTATATATATGATTTAAATGTCATTGAGGCTCCAGAAGAGCTCATGAAAACTGCACATATTTGAAATATAAATCTGAAACCCTTGCGGCTTCAAGGGGAAGATGGATGATGTTATTAGTCATAAAATACCATCTTTTAATACAATTAGTATTTCAGATTCATATTATGGGTTTGATATGAAGTGTGCATTATTAAAGAAGAAATAAAAGGGAGCACACAGAATATCTACCAAAAGATAGAAACACAAATATGAATATTTGTGAAATATTATTTTATTATCTTGAAACAAGAATTACAGAAATTTAAGGCACTTTGTCTCATTCTTCAAATGCTCTTGTTCTTCAAGAATCTGCATGGCATCCCTATCTAAAGCGGTGGGCAATCGAAAAGAAGATTTAAGCAAGGATTTTAAATTCCTATTCTCTTACTTTATTGATTCTATCTTCATGTTGGACTCCAGAAGAAGTCGCTGAAGTATAGCAATATTCTCGTGGAGATTGTCAACTCCACAAGTTCTGGATTGCAGTCGCTGAGAAAATGCGACAATGGATTATGAGTATCGGGTACCGAGACTCACAAGCTCATAGATAGCTTCATTATCTGACCTATGAGTCAGATCATTACATTGCATGATAGCACCTGTGGTAGAAACAGGAACAGCTGATGAACGAGGTGCAGAGTACCTCATATATTGGCCATGAGAAGATCGCTGAGCCATTGCAGAGTAAAAATGCAGAAAGAGATTGCAGAGTAAAAATGAAGTATGATTATAAAAAAGTGAAGAAGATGAGATGCGAATGAAGATGAGCTGAATATCTCTTTTATAGAGAAAATTATGATACAACATATCTCGTGAAGCAAGAGAAAAGAGACGAAATATAGCTTCATAGCTCTGCGGCACCTGACAGCTGAGGCACCTGACAGCACGCCTGACAGCTGCAGCACCTAACAGCACGCCTGACACCTACAGAGGAGTTGAAAATCTGCGATGCTTGTCTGATCTTAAAAGGCTGGCCACCGTTTTTATTAAAAATGAGGTTAGCAGTTTAATGTTGATGAATTCTCCATAACTGTGTTATTTACAAGAACTCCAGAAGAGTAGTGATCAGCAGAAAGATCCAGTTGTGATTATTTTATCAACATGGATCAAGTCCACAGTTAGTTGGATGTACAAATGCGAGTTATCTTTCAGATACACACAAGAAGATCATTGCAATTCATGAGAAGAAAGTTGAAATTGATATCAAGAAGGTACGGTCAAGTAAAAATCTGGCAGATTTATTCACTAAAGCATTACCAACTGCAACATTTAAGAAGATTATGCAGAACATTGGAATATGAAGGTTTGAAGACCTGTTATCATGCACTTTTCAGGGGAAGTAATGTCTTGAAGACTTGTGCTGATTGTACTCTTTTTCCTTCGCTAAGGTTTTATCCCACTGGGTTTTCCTTTGCAAGGTTTTAATGAGACAATCCTAAAGCACTCGGCGATACATATGAATACTGTACTCTTTTTCCTTCGCCATTGGTTTTTTCCCACAGGGTTTTTCCTTGGCAAGGTTTTAACGAGGCATATTCTTTAAATATGGTCATCCAAAGGGAAAGTGTTATAAACTATCTTGAATTGTATGACCATATTTATCTAGTCGTCAAATGCATAGTGCATAGTGCTAGCATAGTGAGCTAGCATAGTCCCCTTTGTACGCCTATATATATCGTTGAATTCTTTAAGAAATATATAAGTTTGAGATACAGATCAATAAGAGAATCTCCTCTCCCGCTCTCTCTCAATTTCTTGAAACACTCTCATTCTCCCGTTTTCTCTCTGTCTAAAAGCCTAAACTCTCTCATTTTTCATTGATTTTATAACAGTTTTAAGATATTATGTATCATATTTTTTGTCATTATTCTTTCACCGTTCTGGCATAGTCCGTCTGTTAATGAAATGAAATGAAGAATAATGATAGGCCAGCGCTACGGCTGGTCAATTTTTTTTTTTTTAATTTTTTTTTATTTTGTGATTAGAAAGTATTTTTTAAAGATGTGATTTTTTTTAAAGAAAATTTAAAAATGTTAAAAAAATACATATAAAAAAACACTAAACTGCTAACGATAGCTCCTAACAGAAGTTGGGAGCGATGGCTAGAGTAGCTTCCATGAAATTAAAAATTAAAAATTAAATAAATACTATTAAAATATATTTTTTAATATTTTTTTTTTTCAAAATATAAAAAAATTGAATTATTTATTTTATTTTATGTAGAAATTTAAAAAAAATTAAATTAAATAAAATAAAATGAGATGAGATGAAAATAATTATGAAAATAAACAAGTAAGTGATTGCAATATTCTTTCTCATTCATCATTTATTATTCAATTATTGAATACCATATACGAGGATTTTAAGGAGAAAATTATTAAGAGAATGGTAGATAAAATTTTTCATAATCTATATACAAGATTATTAGGTGAAATTGGTGAGATCATTGGATATGTTCAATCTTTCTGCTTTGCTATATGTCTTGCCCAACAGATTTTGGAGCCCCCAACTAAGTTCATATTCTTATCCTCAACCATCTTAAGGCTACTATTGAAGACAATGGGCTCCAAATTAGTATAAAATGAAAATGCACAATAAAAAATTATGAGTAATGTTGTACTCTATACTTATATCCTATTTTCATTTTATTATATAAGACGTAACACATTTATCATCATTGGATGATAAACAATCATCTAATAAATGATCATCCAAATTAACCGTCATTTAACATGTTATGAAGCAAATCTACAAATTAGAAACATATTAAAAAGGAAAAACATGTGTCTATATGTGCTTGTGGTTTTAAAAATAAATAAAACACATGAATATATGCTCCAGCCATACTCGAGCAAACAACCTATGTGATGTTTGCCAGGCTGTTCGCTCAAGCCTAACTCAAATGAATGCTTGAGCGAACAATTTTTGTGATGTTAACTTGAGTGAAACTCAAGCGAACATCGAGCAACCATTGTCTAGATTCCAAAGCCCGATTTTATCAAAACCTATATCCCGTAATTCTTAAATTTAACAACCTAAAAACCAAAATCATTGAAATACGAACAACAAGTCATTGATATGAGCAACAAATCATATACATTTCATAAATTTTTGTTGCCCAGATGACTAACACAAGAGGGGGGATGAATTAAGTTGTATTTAAAAAAAATAACAATTATAAATCAAATATACAATATAAAATATAAATAAAATACGAAACAGTAATAAATATAAAGAGTAAGGGTAAGAGAGAAACAAACTCAGTATGTTAACGAGGTTCGGCTCCACTGCCTACGTCCTCGCCTCAAGCTACCCCTTGAGGATCCCCAAATTCACTATTCAACCTCCTTCAGGTGGAGATAGAAACCTATTATACCTTTGAACAACACCGCTACAAAAGATCCGTGTAAACCACCATCTACACTTGCAATCACCTTACACGTAGTGATTTAACTATTCCCTGTGTAGAACACTTTCTACACGCACAAGGGTTATACACACCCTTTTACTGATACAAAAACTGATAGTGGGTAGGTTATCAGAAAACACTCCTCAATGAGTGAAATAAGAACAATACAACGCAAACTATATCTGTCAAAATGAATAAGAATTAAGGTTCAATGCTTAGAGAAGAGAGAATGAAAGTTTTGAATGAATGTTGTATGCTCTGGATGTTGTGAATGCGAAGCTCTCAAATGATCTATTTATAGACATATGAGACTTCATATTCAAATTTAAAAAGATTCATATGTCAAAGACAACATCATTCACATTTTTAAAAAAATTCAAATAAAAGGTTCTTTTTTTTCAATTGTCAAAGACAACATCATTCATTTTTCAAAAACTTCAAACCTAATATTTTACTTTTGATATATGACAAAAGGAGCACACTTTACTTTTCAGAAAAAAAAAATTCAAACCTAATCTTTTACATTTTGTATATGACAAAAGGAGCACATTTTATTTTTCAAACAAAATCTTCAACTTTTTGCATAAGTAAAAAAAAACATCAATCATTTTTGAAAATATTCAAATAAAATATGCATATGTGAAAGATGACAATCAATCATCTTTAATATTTTTAAAGTTCAACCCTTTAATCAAGGTATGCACATGTGAAATATAACAATCAATCATCTTTTAAAATTTTAAAATTTAATTTTCAAAATATTCATGCATATGTGGAAAATGTATTTTAATGCTTTATGATAAAATATTAATTTTGAGCCTTAATCCTAATTTCGAATTTTTAAGATATTTACAACATTACTCTATAATTTTAATGTGAACTTATTCTCTTCTTACTCATACTTGTTTCCTTGATGTGCTTGACTCCATTATGTAGACAACTTGAGGTTGAGACTCCTTTATTCTTTGAATTCATTTGTTATCATCAAAATCCAAGTGTAGATATATAATTACACAAAATTTGAAATCTTGGGTTCAACAATTTCAAACTACAATGTGACCATTAAATGATTTTGGAATCCTAAATTTATACAAAAAAATTAAGTGAGTGAGTGAAGCACTGTGACAGCAACTAATACAAATACAAATAAACTCTGAAAGGTTGCTTGAGGCGACCTCAGGTAACAGCAAACGATGAGGGAGGTGAAGCACTGTGTGGAGTATGGAGAGGAGGGAGACAGAAGGAGTTGCAAGTGAGGTGGGTGCTATAGGGATGTAAAAATTAACTAGAAAATCAGAAAACCGGACTAGACCTTCCCAAACTGATGAAACCGATCCAGGATCTGTTTCCTTAATTCTAAAACCGGCCAGTACCAGGCCTGTTCCAATTCTATGCTTTTTAAGACCGGACCGGTTTATTATATTATATATTTTAAATTATTTTTTTAATATTATATATAATATTTTTTTATATTATATATCATTTATATATTTAATTATATCTATAATATATATAATAATATAAATTATAATTATATATAAGATAATGTTTTTATAATTTATAACATAAAATTTTAATATTAAACATGAAAATTTATTTGATCATATGTTTTAATCATAAAATATATATATATATATATTAATAACATTTTATGGCCTAATAAATTCTCAATATATTTTTTTTGATAAGTACATTAGTAAATTAGTAATACTAATATACATTAGTATATAATATATATTAATTACAATTTACATTTTATAGTCTAATACTAATAGTCTAATACGATATTACTATTGTTAATATATTTTAAGTCTATATATAAATTACTATACTAAATAATTATATATGAAATAATGATATAATAATACTAATAGTATTATTATCAATGATATAGTTATAATAAATTAAAATCACTACAATAAACACTAATGTATAGTTATTCTAATCACTACAACTAATAATAATATATATATTAATATTATTAAAACTAGAAAATTGGATCAGAATCGATAAAATTGGAGATACTGGTTTAGAAGGATAATCAATACGTAATCAGTTTTCGAAAACATAAAACGGATACATACCGATTTTGTCTCAAATTTTGTCTAAAACCAAATTAAATCGAACCGATTACATCTATAGCTGTGCTAAAGTGAGAGGGAATGCAAGGCATTTTTGATCCCTTCTTCACGAAACAATTTCTTTTTTGCCAGCAATGCAATTGATTCATTTATTTGTTATGATGAATTCCAATGCATATGATATGGCAATCACAAAACGTATTTTGGAAGGCAATCAAATATTATTGCAAATATTTATTTGTATTATTACTAAGTTGTCAAAAGCACTCAACTGGAAAATCTTTACTTTGACTATGAATGTGAACATGGTATCTATGCTTAGACTCAACGTTAGAAATACTCAATAATAACTTCAATTAAAAGCTGGGAATGATTAAAGAAAATCATCACCATAGCACCAAATTATAATAACTGTGAAAATATTTTATTTTATATTATCTCATCATTATAATTTTTTTAAATTTTTTTATAAAATATAATAAATAATTCAATTTTTTAAAAATAAAAAATAATAATATTAAAAATTAACATTCTAACAATATTTTATTCAACTTTTATTTAAAATCATCTCATCTCATCTTATTATCTAAACTATACCTTAATTTAAATAGGAATAACATGTTTATTAATTTTATAGTATCATTTTTAAATCTCTAGTGAGTTTATTTTCAAGAGAAATGATATTTGCAGTCGTGGTTGTGCAAGCGCCGCCCAGTCTTTTTAAAAAAAGTGAATTAATACATAACCCACATAAAAAATTAACTTTTTAATCATAGATCTTATTATTTTTCAAAGCGATTGCGTACCATTTATACACTTCACGATTGTATGTAATATTACTCTATTTTTAATATTTAAAAGGTTTAATTGCAAAATTGGTTCTGTATTTTTATGTTTGTGTACATGAAGATCTAGGTTTTCATCTTTTGTAAAATTGATAATTGAATTTTAAAAAACTCATAATTAATAGATACATTTATCATTGATTGGCTGACATGGCAGTAGCCAATCAAATACTGACATTATTTCATTAGTTTCCTATCCAGAAATTGGCAGAAGTACCTAATTGTAAATTTTTTAAAAAGTTTTACTATATATAAGTAAAGTCGAGTATTAATTTTTTTATACTTAAAATTTAAATTAGTACTGTTTTCAATAAAATTTATTTGCTGACCAATCACAATAAATTAAAGGAAAAATATAGTTGCAAGCTAATTGTGTACTAATCTGTGTACTAATATGATGTGATTAGTTAAAAAGTAAATTTTATTAAAAACGGTATTAATTTAAATTTTAAATATAAATAAATCAGTATTAATATACATATTAATACGTGACTGTGTTTATATATAACAAAACTCTAAATTAAAACACATATTAATATATAAATATACTTACAATTACAACTAGACTTTTCTTTTTCTAAAAGAAAAAATATAGTTGTAAGTACAATTGTGTACTAATCTGTGTATCAATATGATGTGATTGGTCAAAAAATAAATTTTATTAAAAATAATATTAATTTAAATTTTAAATATAAATAAATCAATATTAATATATAGATTAGTAAGCGACTATACTTATATATAACAAAACTCTTCCTCAAATTCCGAGTTGGTGGCTGATTGGATTTTTCCTGAATTGAAACACATCAGCTCGCCTTCTAGTCCAGATATTATTTTGCAAAAGTTAAAAAACATAGGTCTCGATTTCCAAAAACGTAAAATCAATCACATTCCTAATACTAAAGGTAAAGGTATCTATACATTAATACAATCATAGTTAATGTGTGGATATATATTATATTAAAATAATAATATATACAAGTTTAAAATATAAAAATTTCGTGCATACTTTTTATATAAAAAATAAATTGGACCCCATTATAAAAAAAGTCACGATTGGGTCTACTTTTTCTATAAAAATATCTAAAATTTATATATTTAAAATGTGTCCATGATATTACTTTACCATATAAAGATCCTAAATTCTGATATTAATAGGGCTGATATGGTGGTGATATTTATTTCATAGCTTACACCTAAAGAGTAATGTTAGGTATTAATTTTAAATGAACTTTGTGACTTACAGTTATTTTTATATAATCTTTTATGTATTTTATTAATATAATTCATTAAAATAATTAATTTATATTAAAAAATAATATAACTAATTATATTAATAAAATATATAAAGAATATATAAAATTAACTATATATAAAATTTTTATTTTCAAAATAAGATTTATTATTTTATAAAAATTTACACGAGATTTGTCAATTTAAGAGTAATTGTAAAACGAAAATACTTTAGAGCATTGGCAATGAATTATTTATCTTCATATGTAAAATTATATTTTTTGAAAATTGATTTTGAATATGAAGAAAAATTCCTACATTAGATTATATATTTTTTATTAAATAATAATAAAATAATAAAAAGAGAGAAGAGAAAAAAGAAAAGAGAGAAAATGGAGAGTTGGGACGAGAGAGAAAAAATAATAAAATATAATTTGAAAAAGGAAAATAAAGTCTTCATCTTTGAATAAGAATTATATATAGTTATTTATAATATAAACTAATGCAAACTATTTTAAAGACATATTCTTTAAATTTAAAGATAAAGATAAATAACCTATTGTTAATGTTTTTAGCCACAAAAAATTATATAAAAATAAATTTATAAATTAATATGATTTAATATGATATATTAAATTATAAAATTATTTTTATAATAAAATAAATCTACCAATTTTTTAAACTCATACTAATTTATAAGTTTATTTTATTTTATTTCATTTCCTTTACGCACGTAGAGTTATAAAACCATTTTTCGGTTCTCGTTCACAAATTAAAACAGTAACGCAGGAAGAGATGGTAGAGTGCCACTCACTGCCACTTGTAACGTGCGAGAGGACATAACCGACGGCAGTAGCTTTCCCTTAGTCGGACGTGGACCCCATCCTGAAATGAAAAGCAAAAAGCACAGTAAAGCGTTAGAAAGTAGTACGGCCAATACGTGGCAAAGGGCTATAGGTCAACATACCGACTGTAACAAAACTGACCGTAGAAATCTGAATAGACTAGCCACACATACATAAAGCCTCAACCCCGCACGCATAGGTCATTTCGGCTGAGTCTCGTAATCCGAACCTTCTATTCATCTCTCTCTCTCTCTCTCTCTCTCTCTCTCTCTCTCCCTCCCTCTCGACTAATAATAGGCTCTCTCGTTCCCCTTTCTCTGTCTCTGGCGCCGTCTCCCTCATGGCGTCCCAAGCTAGTCTCCTCCTTCAAAAGCAGCTCAAAGGTATAGAAATTTCATTTCTTTCATTTTTTGGGGGATTAATTATGAGCGGGGGGGTATGATTTATCTTTTTGTGCGGTGCAGATCTTTGCAAGAATCCGGTAGATGGGTTCTCCGCCGGCCTGGTCGATGAGACCAATATCTTTGAATGGAGTGTAACGATTATTGGACCTCCAGATACCCTTTAGTACGGTCTTTAAATTGTTTTCTAACCAATAAATCTTCTTGTTTCCATTTTTGGGGATCACCGATTGGGTTTTAAGATTGAGTTATTATGGGTGAAGTAGTAGAATTTTGGTGATATGATTGGATCAAGGGCTGCGATTGTTGCTTTGGGGAAAGCTTATGTATTTATGCAATTATTGGTATTTGGTATTTGATTGCATTAGTTGGGTCTTTGGATGCCATGGATTCTTTTCTGTTTGATGTATTGTCTAAGGGCGATAGGCTAATGCTTGAATTGACATATCTCTTCAAATTTTAACTCCAGGGAACAGAATTGAAAAAGTTCTCAGCCTCTCTCTTTTTGTTTCTAACAATTCTTTGTTGATCGGTTTGGGCCTATAATTGTTGAAAGTTGCATCTTTTGAAATTATCCTTTTGTTACGCGTTGGTTCTTTTATTATTTTTATTATCGTCATTATTACCATTTGATACCATGACTTAATGACAGAGCTTCTAACTCGAGGGATGTATCAAATGTTACCGTTTGGTCGTTTAACTTGTTTAGTTGGCTACTTTTGGCAATAAGGCATACAGGGCCATGATTGGTCAAGGGTTTGGTTCCCTGGATGCTGCTTTTGAGATATATGCCTAATCTTTGGTATCAAATAGAACAAATCGATGGGCAGTAGTCATCTTCTTCAGATTCAGCCTGGGGTTTAAAACAATGAATTGCTTTCTTATTATGATGTTTTGGGCATTATACAATTGCAGTGAGGGGGGATTTTTCAATGCCGTTATGACCTTCCCATCCAACTACCCAAACAGCCCTCCAACAGTGAAGTTTACATCCGAGATATGGCATCCTAATGGTTGGTTATTTTTCTAAGTATAATCTGTTTGATATTTTTCCCATTATTAGTGGCATGCTTTATGAAACAGATTTTGGTTGCTGCATCAATTGCAGTTTATCCTGATGGCCGCGTATGCATATCAATTCTTCATCCTCCTGGTGACGACCCAAATGGATACGAGCTTGCAAGTGAGCGCTGGACACCGGTTCATACGGTATGTCATGAACACTTCAATTTTACTTTTTTTCTCTCATGTTTCCATCATATATAGGTGAATGTGAAGTTAGAAGTCTTCACTTTCCAACTTCAGGGTCAGAAAAATTTGTATACTCTGAAGTAAATGTAGGGTCAGGGAAGATTCTGCCAAGTCGATATTCTGAAGTTAATGTTGAGCTGTGCCTTTTAATGAATTTTAAATTAATAAAATAAGATAATTTTGGACGTTGGTTTAAATATGAAAAACTGTAACAAGGGGTTAAGTATGTTCTTCAATGAAGATGGGAATGCACTAGTCAAAGTCCCTTCTTTTTCCTTTGTTCTTTTCTTTTTTTGGTGGTTGGGGGGCAGGGGTTGTTTGGTTGGAGACACAAAGTATAAAGAGGAAAACTTATAATGTTAAATGCACTAGTCAAAGTCCCATCTTTTTCCTTTTTACTTTTTTTTTTTAGGTGGTTGGGCCGTTGGGTGTGGGGGGTTGTTTGGTTGGAGACACAAAGTATAAAGAGGAAAAACTTATAATGTTCAATAAATTAATATAGCTATACTTAGTGTGACATATAATGTCATGCATTCCTGAGCCTTTGCCTATTCTCATGGTCAATAAAGTTTCGTTTACCGATAAAAAAAAATGTCACACATCCGACTTGGAGAGTTAAGGGTTGTCATTATACCAAAAATTAATAATAATAAAATGGAAACTAAATAAAATCCTTGGTAAGATGTAATCACTGTTTAAGAAAATTCTTCCAAAGAAATATAAACTGGCTTGTTTGGAAAAAGTTTCCATCCCAAAATTCTCATCCCATCGCATTTCATCTCATCCCATCTCCTTCATCACTAAAAAACGAATACTTTCAACCTAATCATTACATCTATTTCAAACTAATCATTATAATTTTCCCAAACTTTCAAACAAAAAATAGAAAACAATTCAAATTTTACAAATTTCCAAACAAAAATAATATTACAAAACTATATTCTAACAATATTTTAACTTTATAATATTTTTTTATTCAAATTTTTCTCTCATTTCCCAAAACTCAAAAAATACTCAACTCAAACTATCTCACTACTATTTAGAAACCATCTTACTACTATTTACAAAATTCTCATTTCATCGATTTCCCCAAGCATGTCCTAGACATTACTAAAACCCTCACAAGCTCATTGGTGCCCCCTGACACTTATTACACTACTGTCTTCTGACCTCACCATTGTGCCATCAGTTAGGGCTGTAATCGAGCCGAGCTGAGCCGAGTTTTGGCTTGTCGAGCTCGGCTCGACTCAAAATACTCGAGCTCGAGCTCGAAATTTTTTTTAATTCTTTGTTCGAGCTCGACTCGATAAGCTAAAATCTTAACTCGAGCTCGAGCTCGAGTTTAAATTGTTATTTTTTTTTTGAATAAGATTTAATAATTAATAAATTAAATAAATAAATAAAAAAGAACTAATATTGAATTTATACAACTAACAAGTAGAACCTCTATTAAATTATAAAATTTTAAAAAATTTATAAATAATTAATATTTAACTAGTTGATATTTATCCAAAATAACAATATATTATATGCCTACATATATTATTAATACTTACACTTAATATAATAGAATATATTTATTTCATATATGGTTCCCACATACTAGTATATGAAATTTTTAAATTTTATCAACTAATTATTATACAAATTATAAAATATACCTATGAAGTATATTTACTATATAGACATAAATAATTAGAATATATATATTATATTTAATTATAAAAGTGGTATGCTTATATTATTAGCTAATACATATATACATGCATAGGTGTATGTATATATTTATCAATATATGAATGAGTTTTAATCGAGTCGAGCTAACGAGTCGACTCGAGCATAAACGAGCGAGCCTAAACGAGCCTTAGTCGAGTCGAGTTTTGTCGAGTATGTATCATTTACAAATCGAGCGAGCATCTGCTTTAACGAACGAGCTTTTTTTTTCACGAGTCGAATTCGATTCGAGTTTAACCGAGCGTGTACCGAGCGAGCTATCGAACAGATTGGTTCATTTACAGCCCTATGCCATCTATTCCCAGTACTTGACATCTTCTCAAAATCATTTGAAAGTAAGAATATACATGTGAGTTCAACAAACTTGCAATACAACAAAGTCAAGCAAAATCAATCGAAACTTAAACAAGTTAGCACAATCTATAAGTTATAGAAATAGGCCAGCGCCCCATAGAAATAAGACAAATCATATCAAATAATTCAATGTCAATCACTTGTTGGCCCAAATGCATTAAAGACACTTAAAGGCCAAAATACATTGGACCCAAATGTAATAAGACCCATATATCCAATTTTATCTCTTCTGAATAATTTCAATTAAGCCAAAAGTGACAGACTAGCAAAACCCAAAATGTCTCCCCCAGTACATGCAGGATAATATAGCTATGCAGAAGTCAACCTCATCTGCATGAAAAGCTCTACACTGTTATAACAGCAAACTGACAACCAAAGTATGCCCAATGTACTCAAACTCCAACTGCACTTAACATCAGGTAGAAACCAACCGCCAGAGTCAATGATTTTCCTGATCGTGAAGTGCAGGTCCAGAGTTGAACTTTCATGATAGTTTTGTTGACTGAAAATGTCGAGAAAAGCTTGTTGCTCGACTTCAAAGGTTTGAAGCATCCTTTCAATCTTACCGGGAAAATTATTAGAATACCCCCAGAGTATGGTTGACAGGGTACTCCTATCCTATCACAGCCTGCCATTATGCAAACATTAATTTTAATTGACATGGCATCCTTGTAATTAGGTAGAAACACAGGGTTAGCTTTTAATTAGGTGTTGCTCTCTTGTACACTTGCTGTATATTTGGGCCATGCCTAATTACATTTTTTAATAAGTTTCTTACATGTCAAAAATAAAAAATGACATGGTATCCTATGATAGGAAGGGAGTACTACATGTCCGTACTCTGGGAGTACCATTGCTCCTCTTACCGTGAATGCCCTATAGCACCATATTAGGGTTACCTGTGTTTGTTTCACTGCGAAAAAACTTAATGGTCCATGTGGAATATAATTGTAGTTCCACAAAAATAGATGTTCGAGGAATATATTTTTACTTTTATGTATGTTCCCTGACAAAGTTGTGGACTGTCTTTTCATGGAGTTTTATATGAAATAGTTGGTAGAAAGCTAAGATTTGCCAGATTTATTTGGCTGCTCTACATGGTTTCATGTCATTTAGTTTCCTTCCCCACCCCACCCCCCCCCTGCCCCGCGCCCCGCAGGGGGGTCCTGGCCCCCAAAAAAAAATCTGTTATTTTCCCTTGCTGCATTGGCCAAGTCTTATCTTATGGGAATGAATGATTGACTAAGGGGTCTTCCCCCATGCTTTTATTGCTTCTATATTTGATGGTGTTTCGGTAATGTGAAGTGGTAATATGTCCAGAATAAGAGGTGGTGGCTAAATAAGATTGGAGTGCCCAACATCTGAAAAACAATCTGATAGCTTGACCAATAAATTTGGCATGATTGTTCTTTTTATGTTATAAGCTCTATTTTATATAAGAAAAATGATATTTGTAAGTCCTTCTACATTATACCTTAATGTGGCAATAAATGGCTGACATGTTAGTAAAAAATTATAAATACGCCTATTAATAAAATTTATTTTACCTGTAAAAAAATCATTTGATGTGTCTGGGGATTTTAAAAGGCTTATAAGTAACATTTCTCTTTTTATTAACTCAAAAAGTTAAGCCACTTAAGGTCTACCCTGGATTCAATAGACAGCGAAGGCTCTATATACGGAGTCCATAGAAATCTATGATTCACTGTGAGTGATTGGTATTTACTATATTCTTGCATTTACAGAAGTCCTTTTTTGTTGTTGTTTCAGGTTGAAAGTATAGTTTTGAGTATAATATCAATGCTTTCAAGTCCTAATGATGAATCCCCTGCAAACGTTGAAGCAGCAGTGAGTGATCATTAGCTATTGAATTTTCTCTTTATATTGATAACTGAGAGAATAATGTGTAGCCTGTGAAAATCCAAATGTTGAAGTCAACGTATTTGTAACTGTAAATTATGTTGACAGATTATAGGCATGGTTGCAGCATATGTAGTTATACTTTTTTGTTAGATAAATCTCTTCTATATTCTTTTGGATCCATAATGTTGATAGCCTTGTGATTGATTACTTTATTTTGGATCCATAATGTTGTAGCTTGTTAGACCCGTTGCATAATGAATATCATTTATTTAATTAAGGATGCAATTGAGTTTATCTCTCTCTCTCTCTCTCTCTCTCTCTCTCTCTCTCAGCCATTGTACTTGAGGGAAGCAATGTTCATGACTTTCTGTCCTTAATCTAGAATGTATTTAGGTGTTCTTTTATATTCTTCCTGTGTACATGTGCTATGCTTACTTCATTCGAATGAATAAAACTTCTTACGTATAAAAAAAAAAAAATCTCTCTCTCTCTCTCTCTCTCTCTCTCTCTCTCTCTCTCTCTCTCTCTCTCTCGGTTGATTGTTAGTAACTTGTTGCTGCTCTTTTGATCTGCATCTCCTGCACCCACTATTGGCAGAACATCATTTTGAAAAAGATATAGACAGCCAATAGGATTTATTATAAGTGTTGTCTTATATGGTTCGGTACTGTAAGTTAATTTGTCGACCTGTGCTATAAGATCCATGTTTGCATCTTGTATTTGCAGAAGGAATGGAGAGATAGGAGAGATGATTTCAAGAAGAAGGTCAGCAGGTGTGTAAGAAAATCACAAGAAATGTTATAATCCATCCGTCATGCCCACCAATGCTGTTCTATGCTCTGCTTATGGGTGCCAGAGGGGTCCTTAAGTTATTTTGTTGGGGGGCCGGAACAGGTAACTGGTTCACCGGGAAATATGTGGGTCCCTGTCACATGCTGTTGAAGTTATCACACTCATTTCTTTATTTTTTTTCTGCTTTCTCTCAGCATGGTCAATTGTATGAGTTGGAACATATGTGTATTCAAAATGTTTTGGTTGGTATTTAGTGACCAGCAGTCTGGTTGGGTACTTTATGTCATCATTTTGAGAAACTTGGGATTAATCCTAGGCATGGACTTCGATTTCTGATCAAATGTGGAGTGTGTTTTGGTTTAGTCGTGACTGTCCCCAACATGGAAAAATTTGTAGACAAGCTAACAGAAGTGAGTCGTCGGATGCTGCCTCCCTAATGTTTGAAGTATGGAATTTCCCAGTTTGATGATTCTTTTTTCCTTTTGCACTGATAATTGTTAGTTTGCAAACTGAGCAAATACTCCTCAACGTCATGGTGATTGGGTTGGAAATTTACAGGTTGAAAGGCTGCTACTCTCTCTACCTTATAAAGACATGCAAAAATCAACGGCTGACGAGTTCATGAAACATAACGAATACTTTTTCAACGAGGCAGCCACGGTCAAAGGTCGAACAATCTGGGCATTGCCTAGGTTGCATCCAAGCAAGCAAATGCCTAGGTGGTGCTGGTGACCTATCTTATGCCTCCTAATTGGTAATGGTCTTTCATTTTTTTCCTCGGATCGGTTGGGCACTGGGCTTTTGGTCTTTTTATTCGGCGTTCTTCTAATTTTTCCTCTTTTTTTCGCTTACGTACACGTTTGATTGAGGGATGGTTAGGTCATGATGCAAGAAGTTTAAAATAAATAAATAAATAAAGTAATATCTAAAGTCTTAGGTTGTGTGCGTCATAAATCCAAAATCCAAATAAAATAATTATTTTTTTAATAATTTTTTATTAAAAAAATTGCACAAAACTTATACACTTTAATACTATAACTATCATTACTCATAAATTACATTATGACAGCATGGCTCCCTATGATAGCGAAAGAGAGATTGTTATGGTAAGCATATCATTTGATAGCGATCGAGATTCCAACTTAATCAAATTGAATAAATTTTTTTTTTCAAATTTTCGTAACTATTTTTTAAATGAAAAATGACTTTTCCAACTTACTTTCACAATTTTGAAAAGATAATTTTTATGTCGTTTTAGAAGAATCCATAAGAAAATCAATATCCATATATATGTATGTATGTATGTATGTATGTATATGTATGGCTAAGCATTTTTATGTTTAATATATACGTTTGCATACTTTACGGAAAGCTAGGGATCCAGCTGCAATATTATATATTAGTGACTTACAGATAATACATTAATATTAATTTCCACTACTCTTGTTAAACTCCTCATTAATTTCATTGAATATATGCCCTTCCACTTCTTCTAATCTCTATGAATATTCAAATAGAAGAACCATCTTGTACTTTTAATTCTGGATCGTTTATTTTTATTTTGAAGTAGGGTTTTTTAGGTGTTAAAATCATCTACGTAACTTTTATGGTGAATGAACCTTTCAGATTGTGAACAGCTAGTTAGAGGCCGATCACATCAGTACTGGATGAGAAAAAGCTGGGGGGCGGCCGGGATGGTCAAAAACTTATCATATCTTTAATTGCTGCATGCGTGTTTAACATGTTCATGCGGAATTCGGTCAATGTTGGGAGTCCACCGTTTATCTCTGAATTAATTGAAATGAACTTGCGTATTAATATATATATATATATATATGCTTTTGCAGGTCGTCTAAATCCAACTATATATTGAGATGGCTGATCGCTGATCCATTGCATAGAGACCAGCTAGACTATAGTTGCTTACGATTTGATGAGCTCAGTTCTTTATGAATAGTAGTGAGTTGAGTAAGTAGAGAGTTATGTAGAGTTAATCTAAAATGAATTTAGTTGTGTTTGGATGTTAAGATCATGAGTTTAGTACTATTTATAAAATTTTGAAAAAGTTTATGCGTTCCACGTATAAAGATGTATTGAGTTAAAAAAAATTATAGGTCTCACGTGTAAAGAAGTTTTGAGTTGAGATGAGTTTAGTAATTTAAAAATTGAGTGTTCGGATGTTAGACTCAACTTAAAATTAAACTGAATTAAATTGATCTCAATTAAATCTTACAACCAAACGGTCCTATATATGTAGGAGACGTGCGATGATGTAGTGTAATAATAAGTTTATTAAATTTTAGTTGCATTACACCCGTAAAATAAAATAAAATAAAATAACACTTTCTGAAATTTTGGATGGTTGAGGCCCTGAACTCTTACCTAACATTTAGTTTCACCATTTTTTAAAATAAATATGCGAAGCTTGCACAATTGTATATGACTTTGATGTATATCACGTATATAAGTACTATTTTGATTGAAATACTACATTGATTAAGAGATCATCTTGTATTTATTTATTTCCTTATTGTACTTGGTGTCTTTTTCTATAAGTATATCCTCTTAATGTAGATAATATTTATTCAAAAATTTAAAAACCTCATCAAAATTCCATTTTTAACTTACTTCCATCTATCGGTACTCTCTAATATTATTCGAACATGGCCATAATAACATCCTTTATAAGTAGCAAGTACTGAATTTTGACTACATATAGGCCATCATGATATTATCTTCTATATATAAAAAGTGTGTATGAAACAGAAAATCTTGTTTTAACGGTTTTTCTTATTTTTCCGTTAAAGTTAATGCCGTTTGTTTTAACGGTTTGGTACATAGAATGAAGACATAAATGTTGAGAGAGATAGCATTCAATGTTGTTATATGATTTATTAATCTCAATAATTATAATACTTAATAGTTTATATAATAATAAGTAATTAAAAATTAGTTATTATATTTTTCTCTTTCTCCTTAATATATACACGTGTATTAGGTGCATAAGACGTGAATCCCTAAATATAATATACGTATATTATATGTTTCATTAACTCAGATTATTGAGTATTCCAAATTTAAAAATCTCATATAATATATAATACAAGTGTGTTTAATCAAAGTGTTTTTTTTTCCATGGTAGTAGGACGTAGCTTCCGCTAAGTCATATTTCATACATGGGCTTGCTATGATAGGCACATGACAAAAGCCGTGATCCTTGAGCTAATCAAGAAAGAGTAAATTCGGCCAACAATTTCAAAATATATTTTATGATTTATATATATGCTATATATAGAAAATATTATACCACAAATTTTATAAAAAGATTATGTTTTAACTTTATGTTGTCCCTGATCGACTCAACCAATAACAAAATAAGAATTTCAATATTGTCTCTATTGATTGTCTACAGGATGACATAAATTGATGAATTATAATACAAACATCAAACAACACATATTTTGAACTACCGTTTGTGTTAGACTTTTATTAAATTTTTCGTATATATCTTTACTAAAATTATAGATGTTATAAACATGTATTGGATTATATGATATTTTGAACTAATTTTTTTATTTTCTCCAATATGCCTTAAATTATTAAGTGACATCAATAATTTTTATAAAATATATATTATTTTTTGTAAATAATCATTTCATAAAATTAGACAAACGTGCTTTACACGTTACTCTCGCCTAGTATATATATATATATCTGTATATATAAGACAGAAGTAATAATACACATGCGCGCGCGCATATAGATATATATATAAGTCTAGGGATGTGAACTGAATATATTATTATATATATAGTGGCCAGACAAATTAAGGCCACGTCTTTCTTACATAGAATCCCACTGTATATGGACATAGCTAGAATTAGGCCATGTACTACGTACGTACTAAATATATTTTCCGAGAAAGCCTTTTTCCCCCCCCAATTCTTGTAACGTTGTCAGCTTAATTCTGTCATTGACGTGCATATATTTGTATTAATTTGATGAGATTACAGTACCCAAAGCCCCACCTGACCGTTCCTGCTCCTCAAGGGACATTCTAAATGAGTGCAGTACTACTGATGACACTATATGCAACTTGTTTAGTGGAAATCTAGAGAACCCCCACTTTTAGTACTCTCTCTCTCTCGTTCTCAAATGTATACGCAATACTTTAGTACTAATAATTAGTTGTTTAGAAAGTTAGTTCAAAACTGTGACTTAAGTTTCCCTTTTCTTTTTCTCTTTTTACCCCCCACTAATTTTAATTCCGCTTTGGCTAATGAGAAGTGCTGTTAGCTATAAAGATATCTCATACTCAGCTAGCTTGCGATCATCAGCTCGATCGGCTACTTAGAAAGTCATGTATTGATATCATGTCTATATATATATATATATATATGTTCATAAACGTGCGCAATATTAATATGTTTACAATGTTTAGCATGGAATACGTGCAATGTGCATGATCATCATGTTCTGCATATCATGTAGGAACAATCTACATATTGGCATTAATGCAGAGTACTTGACGATGAATTGGCTGGCCTTCTCAAGCTGAGCCACTGCTCTTGACCGATTATCATCGTCATTACCCATTTTTAAGTTCCCAATAAAAAAAGAAACCCCCGGCCACCCCCCCCCCCCCCCCCCCCCCCCCACTATATCTTTTAATTGGGTCCCATTCATAGAGTATTCCACATGCTCCATTAAATTGCTTAGATCTCCTTCCTCTACAAAACCCCCAGCCCCTCGATCGGCACTACGTACCCTTAACCCAAACTTAGTTATAACAACGTACGTTTTCATCCTCGATACCAAACTATACAATAGCATTTCTGCATTAATGCTTACCATGATTCCCCACCAATATTCCATTATTGTTAATGGAGCTGGCGCAAGGCAGTGGCGTGCGTGCCTCGCCTCCGCTTTTCGAACTGCATTCGCCTGCACTATTGTGGGCTGCACCACCCTCTTTGGCCCTGCCTTCCTCCAACGCCAAATAGCCTTCCCAGCATTTTCCTACGTGACTGTAATTCTCATCATTGTCGCCGATGCAACATTAGGTGACGCATTGCGTGGCTGCTGGCTCGCACTCTACGCCACGGTCCAGAGCATCGGTCCAGCCATCTTCTGCCTGTGGATGATCGGACCCGCCCGGTTGTCGAGCTTGACCACTGCTCTTGCGGTGGCGCTAGGCGCATTCGTGGTGGCCCTTCCCGAGTCCACTCACTTAGTAGCAAAGCGCATAGCGTTGGGTCAGATTGTGATTGTGTACGTGGTTGCTTTTATCAATGGGGAGCAAACTCAACCCGTCATGCACCCTGTCCATTTAGCAGCAAGTACGGCACTTGGAGTCTTGGCTTGTGTTCTGTCCTCGTTGCTTCCTTACCCACGGCTAGCCTGTTACCAGGTAAGCACCATTAATCCTATGTTATGGTGCAGATCACACTTGCATGCATGTTTACCACATTTTTGACAATATCATCCAAAAAAAAAAAATAATAATAATAATAATAATAATAAAATATATTGGTTCAAAAAAGAAAGTGGTCATTATATTATCTATGTATATGCATGCATGTATGCACATGATATATGTATAGCTCAAAAGTTTTTATGAGATATGTTCTAATTATCATTATCATGTAATTCTAGCTACCCTACCAATGCCACCAACTTGGCAACTTCTAATTAATGACTACGAAATTCACAAACTTCTTAGTTTCAAAAAGAAAAAATTCACAATTGCAGGAAATTGCTAATGGCGCACATCATGGCGCATATCTCATCATGATTAAGGTGTACGGATGCGAATATTAATGTGACATATATTGCAGTAGGGACCGAGCTAATCGTGGCCTCTACTAGGAAAGCTCATCATCATTTCAATCCACTGCAACAAAATTTAAGTCTTTAATTGAGCAAAAATCTTACGTTAATAAGTAGATACTCATTGTATATTTTATTAATATGATTGACTGCGTATTAAATTAGTCACAAAAAAATTATACAAAAATAAATTTACAAACTGATGTGACATAATGTAATACCTTAAATTATAAAGTTATTTTTAATATAAAATAGATCTAACATATTACATGAGCTCATGTGATTAGTTTGTAGGCTTATTTTTGTGTAATCTCTTTACGTATTTAGCACTTTTTAAAAAAATTTATCGTAGTCAATCACATCAATATATTACATAAAAAATACATAAAAATAATTGTAAGTAGTAAAGCTCTTTTAGGTATAGCACCACTCCTTAAACCAGCTGGGTGGACTTATTGCATCATGTACATGTGGCAGGAGTACCTATCTTGTTCTAAATCCAACTAGCTAGGAATGTTGGTACGCACGTAACTGATGCAGTAGTATACACGTGTGCGTTTGAGAGTTCAAATATATAGCTATTAACATATGATAAATCAACATTTATATATGTGTATATATATATATCATGTAACTTATCATATCTTTTAATTCTTATGATATTGCAGGTGAAACAGAACTGCAAGCTACTCTCTGAGAATGCTTCAGAGAGGCTAAAACTCTTTGTGAGAGCATTCTGTGCCGAGAACAGCACGTCCGCTCTTGCATCAATCTCTCAAACTAAGTCCTTAGATGGGACAGGAACCAAACTTCTTTCAAGTATCAAAAGGCACCAAGTAATCAACTTTAGCATTATTATTTTCCCTAATGTTTAAATTAACATATTCATACGATCGAGGGTTGGCTAATTAATCTTCCTTTGCGCGATCTTCCTTATAACAGGGAAGCATGCAGTGGGAGGGACTTTCAGTCAAAGGTTTTGAACTCGGATGGCACGTGATCAAGGCAGGAGACAGATTGCAAGATTTAGTGATACCTTTCAAAGGGATGGAAATGGCTTTAACAAGTATTTCGTCATATCCAGTTGAAATATTGCTGGATGGAGAGCTCAAAGATCATGGTTTGCTTCGACTAGAGGAGCTCTTGAGTCTTCTTATAAAACAGGCCGAGTGCTTTTTGCCTTACAATCATCCACTAACTGTTCCCGAGTACAGTGCAGAAGAGATAATGAAATCGCTTCAAACCCTTCAAACTATTCCAACTGCCCAAGAAGATTTACCCCCATATTTCTTCATATTCTGCATGAAATTCCTTCATAGCAAATTGTTGACTAAACCATCTGATTCCAAAAGAAACAACCCAGTTCAGAAAAATGAAAATTCTACTGATCCATGTCAAATAAATGTGTTCTCCTTAAAAGGGGTTTGGAGCAATTGGCCCATGAAGGTAAGCAGCGAAAGGTTAATGGCAGCATTTAAATGTTCACTTTCTCTGGGCCTTGCAGTGCTATTCGGGTTGCTGTATAGCAAGGAGAATGGATACTGGTCAGGACTCCCTGTGGCGATCACTCTGGCATCGGCCAGGGAGGCAACATTCACAGTTGCCAACGTTAAAGCACAGGGGACTGTCTTAGGAACCGTGTATGGGGTATTGGTTTGTTCTCTTTTTGGAAGGTTCTTGTCATTAAGATTATTATTTCTTCTTCCATGGTTCGTTTTCGCGAGCTTTCTACAGCGTAGCCAAATGTACGGGCAGGCAGGAGGAATTTCTGCAGTTATTGGAGCAGTAATGATACTGGGAAGGAATAATTATGGTCCTCCAAGTCAATTTGCTATAGCAAGAATTACCGAAACATTCATTGGATTGTCCTGTTCAATAATGGTTGAACTTATCTTGCAGCCCGCTAGAGCGTCAACCCTAGCAAAAGCTCAACTCTCAAAAAGCCTCGGGTTATTACACGAGTGTGTCACCTCAGTAAGCATTTTAAATGAAGAAAGCAAATCCAAATTGGAAGGGAATCAGAAGAGGCTGAAAATCCAAGTAAGCGAGCTAGGGAAGGTCTTTGCAGAAGCTGAGGTGGAACCCAATTTCTGGTTTTTGCCTTTCCATAGTGCTAGCTATAGTAAGATATTAAAGTCCTTGTCAAAAATGGAGGACCTCTTGCTTTTTAGTGCTCATGCAATTAGTTTCCTTCAAGTAGATCAATCACAAGGAGTACTTGATCAGGATTCATGGAAGGAGTTTGTCGACAAGATAGAAGATGACCTTAAACTCATCAAGGAAATCATTGGTTCGTCAATAAAATGTTTTGAGCAAGTCATTTTGATGAAATCGCTGACATTACTTGAAAAGGAGCTGGCACAGAATAAGGTTTGTTGTGATCTTGAGCTGGGAAAATCACGAAACCCAAACATTATTTTGGATACCAGTTTACATGAACATCATGACATAGAGAAGATTATAGATTCATATCTCCAACATTCGAAAGATCAACTTGACAAAATATTACATGTTCATGAAAGTGATCAGTACGAGGTGCTCAAGTGCCATAAGGTTCTAAGCTTGACTGCCCTAGGGTTTTGCATCAGTAGTTTAGTGAGAGAGACCGCTGAGATGGAAAAGAAAATCATAGAACTTGTTCGGTGGGAGAATCCTTCAAGCCACATCGATATGTATGAACTATCATGTCAGCTACGCGCTTTATACAAATAAATCACAGTACTGTAACAATTCGCATTATTATATTTTATTACAACACCCTGCAAACTGGTTAATTCCCTCAATCTGCTCAAGCTTTAATGCCTCATGGCGATTTATAACATTAATGATTTTATTCACGCTAATATATAAGGATTTCAAGGATTTTATTCGAGTACTTGCTATAGATTAATGCTAAATTCACAGCTTGCATGCATGCGTTGCAATAATATTTCATTTCTAGCAGCATGCAAATGTGCTCATAGTGAAAATGAATTCCAATATAAGATCAATTCCATTGATTAACTACAAATTAGTTACGTACGTAGATAATTAATATTTTTTTAGATTAATTATTGAATAAATATTTGGATATTTCATTGATCGTAATGATCTCTTTAATGAGATTAATACATCTTTCGGTCTATAAAGACAACTTTAAAAAATATCTTTACAAATTGACGTTGTAACCATATGTTTGTCAGACGCTACAACAGTCCATAGTTTCTGCGGCTACAGATATTCGCCCTATCTGGTTGTAAAAACCATGGCAAAAATCATTAAGCCACAGTTTTTTCATCGCAGGTGAAACGCTGTTAAATGAGACTCTGACATCTGCTCTGTTTTCCGAAAAATTCCAGCTCTTCCCATCGATCTACATGCTGAGCTAGAAAACCAGTTGTGTGAAATCATAGAATTGAAATCCTTTAAACTCGTAATTAAATTGAGAACTTATTCAAAAAAGTCAAGAATTTCATTGTATTCTATTTTATAAATGGAAGGTGAAATTCTTTCCTAGAATCATAATATCAAAAAATATTAGTGGGCTGTGCGCAGTTTTATGCTCCGTTTGGTTACAAAGATAAGATGAGATGAGATGAGATGTTTTAAATAGTAATGAATAAAATATTGTTATAATATAATTTTTTAATATTAATTTTGTATTGAAATTTGAAAAAGTTAAATTCTTTATTATATTTTGTATGAGAATTTTAAAAAGTTATAATGATAAATTGAGATGAGATAATATGAGATTTTTGATTTTGTGTAACCAAACCCGTCCGCGTGGCAGCACCCCAGCCAAATTAGTATGTAAAAGCCTATAAAGATAGGAAAATTTCTACTTAGAAAAAATAAATAAATAAAAGAAAAATTTTATTCATCATTCACACATTTTTTTTTTACTTTTTTTTCTTTTAACAAATATGTAGTATATATATAATGATTAAAAGAACTCAATTAGTTTATGAAAAATAAAACAAAATTTTTTTAAATAAATTTAAAAAATAAAAAAATAAAATAAAAATAAATATAGTATATAGTGTGAGGATAATGAATAACAAAACTCAAAATAAAAACTCACGTCAGTAAATGTATGGTATAGGACTGCTAAATAGAAGAACTCATAAAGACAGACAACTCGTGCTGATGACTACCAAAAGAGTATTGTCCCAAACCAAAACTGCATGATTTTGTACATGACAACTTCAACTAGGCTAGTTTAGCTGCATCGCACTGAAAAAAAATAGTATTTATGACGGGTTATTTATGAAAAAAATTATTATTTGTAATGATAATAAACTCATTTTGACATAAAATAATAATTTAAAAAAAAAAAAAACTGACAACAAATGAGTAATTTTCTTAAACTGCTCAGTTCCTCAATCCCCAATTTCACACCTAGAATTATGATTCCCATGTATAATTTGTAGTAGCTCGGGAATTTGTATCATGTATGCGACGTCGACATTGATACTAAACGCGCGACCTGTTAAAAATAGATACTCATTATCGTAGCCAAAGCGTCTCAATATTCTTATATACCTAAATAAACCCATTTTTCTTATTGCTTTTTTTCAAAGAATTAGTTCTGATAGTGTAAATTGACCTAAGCAATTATGGGTGTTCATCCGGACTGGATTTTTTTTCAGTCCAATCCAAAAATCTGAAATCCGGGCGATAACTGCCCGGATTACACCCGAGCGGTTTAGAAAAACCCAAATCCGGTTACGCATCCGGTTTTATTCCCAGTTATCTGTAACTGAATTATACACCCGGTTTTTTTTTTTTTCCCGGACTAAGATTAGTGACATTGTATTAGTTTAATTAGTTATGATGTATTATTATTTATTTCTTTTTTTTGTAAATTTATGTTTTGCATTGTGATGGAACAACAATATTACCTATTTTGTATTTTTTTTAATTTTGTTCTTCAATTTATTTTTTAAAAACACTTTTTAAAAAATGTTTAAATTATTTTATTTAAAAAAATCTAGGCAATTTGAACATGATATTAGTTTTTTTTTTTTTAATGCTATAAAACTTTTTTTTTTTTTTAAATCCGAATTGAATCCAGTTATAACCCAGACCGGATCCGACTTTTATCCTAAAAAAGAAACAAACAATCCGGATATCTGGATTGAATCCAGTTATCCGCCCAGATTGAGTCCGGATTCAATCCGGGCGGTTAACCGTCCGGGTTTAGAAATCCGGATCCGGATGCACATCCCTAGAAAGCAATTAAAATCAACAAAAACTGTATATTTATGAGTGTTCAATTTGATTGGTTGTACAATAATAATCTATTAACAAAAACATACGTACTACAACATTTTTTTTTTTTCTTTTGAAGTAATTTTCTTTCTAAAAGTCATTTTCATCACAAAAATTTAAATTTCATCAAAAAAAATATTTCTTTTATTAATCTAGATTTTATTATTTCTAACTATACAAATTGATGTGACATATAAGTAAATAAATCTTAATTAATTAAGGTTTGTATTTATCAATATGCATCTATATATCTTTTTCCATACTTTATCCCCAGTTTTAGTCCCATGTAGCAAAATAATCTAAATTTATTATGGGTTTCTGGTATTACGAAAAGGGTTAGATATTAGTAACATGACTAATTTGTCTTTTAGATATTTTTATGTTTTGATCTTTCTAAAAAAAAAAAATTGATATATTTTTAGATTTACAATATAACATATCATATCAAGCCACGTCAGTTTATGAGTTACTTTTGTGTAATTCATTTGTACCTAAATTCTTTCTCACAGGTGTATACGAAGTTGTGTCACTTCTGACCATTGCCTAGTATGTATATGCGTTAATTTTCTTTCCACGTGCGCTACTTCTTGATATAGACTACGTACACGAGACATATATCAATACTCCAGTACTAGCCTTAACACAAAGGGCCATCGAGGATCGTTTGCTTCATTTGTAGCAAGAGTGTGTGCATTTATCAGGCCGTGGTCCGTCCTTGCTAGAATAAAGAAGCAAAACTCGTGACAATTCCAGACAAAAGAGATCGAGTTCAACTCTCGTTTTTATAAAGGAATTAATTAAAGCGGTGAGGATGGGATGTTGGAGGGACGAGTAGGAATCTGGACATTGTAAAATAGGGCCATGTGTTAGAGAGCACTGGCCTCATGTGTGATGGCGCCAAGAGTACTGACCATTTGGCAGTCTTCTCACGTACAATAGAATTGGGAGTCGGGAAGACCAATGGAGGGACACATGGTTGAAATGGATGGGCATGCAATAGTAGATTATATAACTTGTCATGAAGAAGAAAGAAACAAAGATCACCATATTCTTGTCATGAAGAAGATGCAACGCTTATGGCCTTAATAAGAATACATTTGTCATGGTAGCTTATACATTGGTTACTAGTTTACGTCACAAAATGTGGAGCTTAGATCTCCCTATCCCAGAAATTCGATCAAAGAAGAAGAAACAAAGATCACCCAAAATTGAAGAAAAGTCGTCAGTATTTTGTTTTTGTTTCCGAATAACCACCAGTGCACCACTTCACCATTTACCCCTATCCTCAGATTCCAAAAATGATGAAAGTCCTACGTCTTTTTCAGTCTAAGAACAATTTTGCAACTCTTTTTTATATTTAGAATGCTGGTCTTTATCCTAAATTTTGTCATTACACCGACTGATATGACACATTGTCAATTTATATATGAAATCACCCTAAATATAACATATTAGCGAGTGCGGCCGAAGATGACAAAATTGGAGATGAAGAGTATCATAGCTCTAATTAACCTCTTCCTAAGAACCAAGGGATAACAAGGTTATTAACCATCAAAGAATTCGGTGATTCATTGACCCCTCCCCTGCATGCAGTCCAATCTTAACGACAAACCTGCTGCACCAATCTTTGAACAGATTGCATTTTAAATAAAACACAAGGTCCGTAGCAAAAAATCTAGTACTGAGGTAATTCAACCAAAGGTGATGGTGTGAGCCTAAAGGACAAGCATTAAGCTTGGTTGGTAAACAATGTTTGAAGAGAGCTAGCTTAAAACTCACCCATTGTATTAAAGTAGACTTTATAGCTTTATACATTATGGCCTATATGCATAGCCAAAACCAAAAATGTGGCATTATTCCTCCAAGTTCCCCCGGTGTTCAAGCAGACCTGTTCTGAACTGCTTTGCATGCACATCCACTCAACTTAGTGCCCTATATTCCATTCTCCACAAGGAATGAATTTACTGGAGACAGAAAAAGAATCAACATGACAGAGGGGAGGTGCCCTTTATTGGCTTCGTGAATTGTTGCTCGGTTTTCTAACCGAACAGTAATTCGGGGTCTGCATGAAAAACAAAAGGGTGGGGGTGGAGGGTGATAAACATTTTCCTCATTGTTGCTCTTTCTTACTCCTTTTCTTCTTAATCTTTCTTTATTCATTTTAGCAGGAAGCTCAACATCTTCCCATATGTTGATGATAATAAAGAAGCGTTAAGAAGCATCTATGCGAGTGGTAAATCAACAAACCAGCACAACAGGATGATCGCAAGAAGATTGCTAAATGAGAGGATTCTGTCAGCATAAATCTACATGCTCAGAAATGCTAGGATGTTGAGACTCAAACCACAAATAAATTAACATCAATTATATATATATATATGTATTCCCAAATGAGACAACCACAAATAGATTCTGCAGTTTTGACCCAAGCCAAACGGCCAAGGGAATCCAAATGAAATTGACATCACAAAAAAATCATATATATATATATGAAGCCACTCTTAAGAGTTTAATTTGACGTAAACAATAGTCAGTTCACGTGCAAAGGGTGCATGACCATAGACCAATCAACAGGAGTCTTTCACTATTATTCGTGCCAAAACAACAGCTGATGAGAAAATAGAATTAGAGTGTCCAGAACATCTCTATTCTGTTATTTAAATCCATGGAAACGAAAGCAAGAAAAACACCCTTCTCACAATATGACTGTACTTCCTAGCAGCTGCGCTATCATTCGCAAGTCACCTAAAGAATTTAGGAAAAATTTGTATCACGTTATTTACGATAATAATTGGGAATATTTACCAATCAATGCCCTTACACTGAACATTAAAAAAAAAAAATTAATATGCCATAAATAAATAATCTACTAGACAACTATGACCAGATCCAATTGCATTAATGATAAGAACTACGTTGAAAAAGAAAATAGATGACATTATTAAAAGGTAAAATCTAGTTGCAAGCACAATTACGCACTAATATGTGCATCAATCTAATGTGATTGGTAAAAAAGTATATTTTATTGAGAACAGAGCTAATTTAAAGTTTGAATATGAATAAATCAGTATTGGTATGCATATTAGCACGCGACTTTAGTTGTACTTATTCAGAGCTAATTATCTCATAAAAGAGTTGTGCCATTGATCGTGTTATTCAAAAAGAAACTCATCATAATAGCAGCGGATTGAAGTGAATAGTTCAACATGAATCATCACTGAATCAATTTCCAACAATAGTCGACATTATTGTATACAAGCAAAAGACACAACGTTTTTTTTTTTAATGTCGTGGAACCTCTCCAAGGCAGGGCCTTTCAGACCCACCTCTGCAGAGTAAACCCCGGTCCCGCAAAAGACACAACTAAAAGACATTAGTAGCAACATTTATAATTCAATTACTTGATGTCAGCTGCATGTATCCTAGTTCAATCACTTGGTGAATATGCGTAATGCTAAAACATAGCAAGCTGTAATGAGAGAGAGAGAGAGGGGAAGAAGCCAATGTGGGTGTCTGGCGGCCATGGTTAATAATTGGTATGATTGGAAAATTAAAAACATCTCTTCTAGGGGAAGCCAGGGTTAGTAATATATAAAGTATTTATCAAATACTATGCTTAGATGTTCTATGATATAGTTCCAAAAAATTTTGTTTGATAACAAATATGTTTTTTTTTTTTTTTTTTGATAAGTAAGAGAATAACAAATATGTTTTACAAATTGGGAAACTATAACCCCCTACTGCGAGGTTTTAATTTTCCAATTTCAATCTGTGTAGATGAAGATCATTATAATCAAACCTAATCCAAGCCTAAAAACTCACTTGTAAGCAATATAAATTGAGCTACATAGCTAGTTCAATGTGTGTATAAGAGGATTTTGTATTTCCAATACGTCATTTCAGTTTCAAATCATCATTGAGATCAGGTTTTCAAAATTACTGGGCAAAACAAACAGAAGCAAACAAACACGAGGATAGAAGATGGAATCTAGGGTTTGGTGATTAGAAAGGTTACCTCTTGTGCCTCTGAACGAAGGCAGAGTTCTTCGCATCTTCCTCTGCGGGTTATTAAATAAAAAATAAAAAAATAAAATCAGGGATTTAAAATAGGGAATGAGAAAAATGGAGGCGGAGAAAGATTGAGAGGGGGCTAGTACCAGTGAGACCAAGAGAGAATTTGGTGATGATGGTTCCAGTAATGGCGAAACCCACCAGGAAAGGCCAGTTCCGATTCCATTCTCTCTTAAAGAACACCGGCCACGGATCGAACTTCGGCATCTTCTCCTCGCTTTCTTTCTCAAAATCTACTCTCTCTCTCCCCCCCTCTCTCCCCTCTCCCCAGTGGTTGGCTATTTGTAGTCACGGTCCTGAGTAGAGCCCAAGAGAAGGAAAGCTCCTGCAAGCCGCTTGGGGCCGTTGGATTTGGCAAGCAAATAAAATCCAGCGGTCATGACGGTCTGCTTTTAGTGGGCCTTAATTTCCCATTGTCCAAGCCATGACCCAGGGTTTTAAAGGCTACTTTCAAGCAATCTCGAATTCCTTCTTAGCCCAATTCAATTGGTGAAACACTTTTATTTTTGGACTTCGAGTAATTTCATGCCATTGGCCCAATGACTCCCAAATCATGAGGATCAAATCCGAGACTACAGTCTTGTTCTCATGCAAGAATTCTTTTACGCTTTAGCCACAAAAATATTTTAAATATATAAATTTATAAATTGACATGAATTGATATGATATATTAAATTATAAAATTATAAAATATATCTAATGTATTATATAAAGTTATAATAATTTATAAATTTATTTTTATATAATCTTTTTGTAAATGTAACACTTCTCTTTATTTTTTCTTTTTTTCTTTTTTTAATTCTTTCAAATAGTTTGAAGCTAATAGAAGAATTCCGCCTTGGGACAGAAGAAAGTTCTCATAATTAATTGATTATTTTCAGTAACTCGGTTCATAATTTGACACACTTGGATGAGCCAAGTGAACTTTTGTTATTGTTGAATATACAATGTCACCTTTCTAGCATGGGTTGAAATTATAGAATCTATAATATTGAGGATTGAAAACGTTTCGTTCCTAAAAAGTCTCTCATAAGATATACCCTTCTAGATAAATGAAAAAAGAAATGATAGTTGCAGTCATAAGTATATAAGTGTTGTGTAATTATTTAAAAATAAATAAATAAATACATGACCCATATCAAAAAAATAATTAATTTTTAAATAATAAACCTCAAAAAATAATTAATTTTTTAAAACGATTGATTGGTATTTACGTACTTTACGATTATATACAATATTACTCATTTTTCTATTGAAAGTGAGAAATATTAATAAAATCGATGGTACTACCCCTCTTTTTTCTTAAAAAAAAAAATACGAGAGGACAAATTGCAACATATTTTTCACATCGGAGACTATGAGCTGAGCTTGACTTGTTTGGTGGCATTTCACAAAAGTAGTAAAAGTTGTACTTTTATTATAAATAAATAAATGAACTTTATAATATTGTTATAATTATTACTGTTAGCTGGTTCGATCAAATTAAAATATTTATTAAAAAAATAGATCTATGACAAATTGATATAAACAAAGGCTAGGTGGTTAGAGGACCACCCAATTGCCAGAAGAATCTTTCCCAGAATATATTCAGAACAACGTACGATTGCTTATTTTTATAGTTGGAAATTAGGGAGAATTTCATTATTGAAGTACTTGAAAGTTTGGTATAAAATTAACAACTCTGACATAAAATTTTCATCTCATCGTTATAATTTTTTTAAATTTTCATATAAAATATAATAAAAAAAATTAATTTTTTCTTTATTTTTTTAAATTTTAAAATAATAATAATAATATTAAAATATAATATTTAACCTTAAAACTGAAAATTCTATAATTCTGACCAAGCAAACCTAATCGGCAGCCTCCCTTTATTGAAGCCACTAAAGTCAACTCTCTGACACAGTCATTATTAATCCTGGACTAGAAATTAGCATAGACGAGAAAACAAGAAAAGAAGAAGAAGAAAAGCATGACTGCTCAGACTCCCATTATACCTCTTCTTACTCCTTACAAGATGGGAAACTTCAATCTTTCTCACAGGTATTTATACATACATATATATATATATATATGTGTGTGTTATTAAGCTTTTATTAGTCCGTATTGTTGAGTTTGACATGAGTGCTTTCCTTTGGCCTCTCCGATCCTCGTCAATCAAACCCGACCATGCATCTGTGTATATAGAAATCAGTGGATCATCACCCAAAATGAATGAATATATAGAAGCTTGTCTGTAGTTTGAAAAATCTGGTGGCACTTGAAACGAGACATCGAACAAAACACGGAACACCCAAATATGATGTATAGAACTCAGAACTTCGTATTTTTTCTTTTCCAGTCAAATACTTTATTTAGATAACTGGCAGTTTGGGTCGTCATTCTTTATCATATTGGGTCCAAATCGTCTGATATTGAAAATTTGCTAAATTGCATTTTCTATCGTGAAATTTATAAAATTTAAATTACGTATTCGAATAGAGGATGAATTTCTTATAAATCATTTGCTAGTTTATATTATAAAAGAAATTATCAAGAATTTCACTTCAAAGATGATAATAAATTAATTTTAATCCATAAAAAATATCATTGAGCTTAATTTAAAAGAGAAATCTTAAGTTGATATTTCATTTTCTTTTCTTTTTGTAATAGTCTCTAACAACTTACGAAAATCTTAAGAAAAATTATCTTATAAGATAATTTATATACATAATGTATTTTTTTATATAATTATTATTTTTTATATAATTACAAATAAAAGATACATATTATTTATACTCACAGATACTAAGTACTTTTTCAATCGCCCCCTAAATACCAAATCCTTGTTCCGCCGCCCCTAATACTGTGTATATATCAAATCAACTTGAAGCATCTGCGATATCATTGCTACTGCATCTTTGAATCTGATATGCTAATAATTAATACTGCATCTTGGCTTACATGGAAAATTAGTCATTAATTATTATATTTTGTTTTTCTTGTTTTCCTCTTCAGTTTCTCGAACCTTATACCTTTTCTTTTTTTCTTTTTTCTTTTCTTCCCACAACAAACCATGTTAAAGTTGTGGACATATAAGCAATATTCCACTGGTGAAACTCTATGCAAATTAACGCTGTCCTTATTTCTGCCATAATTAATCATTTAAGAAATCATGAATCGATTTTTAGTAATTTATCATTTACTACATGATCTGTTTTCAGAATAGTTTTGGCACCATTGACCAGAACGAGGTCGTATGGCCATATTCCTCAGCCACATGCTGCCATATATTATTCGCAGAGAACCACCAATGGCGGTCTCCTAATAGCTGAAGCGACTGGAGTTTCTGAAACTGCTCCTGGGTAATTGATTTTTTATGTCATTCTCAAAGCTGTCTCTTTTTTTCTTTTTTCTTTTTTTCCTTCTACAAATGGTGGCGGGAATGAAACTCCATTAATACAGACAACAAAGAAAAATACAAGAAAAGTAGTCTTTGTCAGCCTTGATCAAAGCTGATCAGGATCATGTAGTCCTCGTTTTGCATGCCTTGAAAGGTTTAACAACTTGTTAGGTTTCTTTGATATGTATGTATATATATGATGATGATTGCAAAAGGCTCCCTCACACGCCGGGGATATGGACAAAAGAGCAAGTTGAGTCGTGGAAACCAATCGTAGATGCTGTTCATGAGAAGGGTGGAATCTTCTTTTGTCAACTTTGGCATGCAGGGAGGGTTTCATTTCCAGGTTAATTTGTAATCTCATGTATTTCTCTCTGTAAACTCCCACCCTACAGATCAAAATGTGGTGCTTTTCTTCAAGCTTTATTAAAGAATTATTCTGTTGTAATTACCTATTATAGAAATGCTTCATTTACAAATGGATTTCACAAAATTAATCTCACAAACTAATGTACTTCGATGTGATATAACAGATTGTAAAGTTCTTTTTATTATAAAGTACCTATAATTTACTACATCAAGTCATATCAATTTATGAATTTAATCTTTTAGATTCATTTGTAAATCTAGCACGTACTACCCTACCTATTAAGTATAGCAAATTACAAGTCTTATTTTTCTACTCTTAGGTGGTGGTTGATGTTTTCATATAGAAAATATGAGATGCACGCTCTTGCATGCATTAAATATGAAAACTAATTGTTAATTTGGATATTCCTGATCATATATATTTTTGTTTACAGGCGTACAGCCAAATGAGCAAGCTCCAATCTCCTCTACCAACAAGCCTTTAACTACTAAATTTGAACTTGATGGAATTGATGTTTCACAGTTCACTCCACCAAGGCAGCTAAGGGTAGATGAAATTCCTCAAATTGTTAATGATTTTAGAATTGCAGCAAGGAATGCCATTGAGGCTGGTAAGCTGATCTTCTCATAAATTAAACGTGAATTTTTTCTTAAAAGTCGAAATTGGTCATGTATGTTCAAGCAAAATAGAATGCAGTTTTGATTGGTCAAAGCTTTAAAGAGATTAATGACAAAGTTTAAAACTATTCACATTTCATGCCTAATTAGTTTTTCAAAGAGAAATAATTAATATTCATAATCTTTTAAGACTTTGAGTACTAGTACCTACAAGAAAAATAAGAATGACTATTTGTGACGTAAACAGACTTATTTTAATAGAAAATAGTCATTTTCACTTAAAATAGTTGATTACAAATAAGCATTTACTTAGGGTTCTTTTTTAATGATATCAATCATTTATTTTGTTTTTAGGTTTTGATGGAGTTGAGATCCATGGGGCTCATGGTTACCTAATTGAACAGTTTCTGAAAGATCATGTTAATGATCGAATAGACCAATATGGTGGATCCCTTGAAAATCGTTGCAGATTTGCATTGGAAGTAGTCGAAGCTGTTGCTAGTGAGATAGGAGCAGACAAGGTTGGAATAAGGTTGTCTCCTTTTTTAGACTATATGGAATCTGGAGACTCAAACCCAACATCATTAGGCATGTACATGGTTGAATCTTTAAACAAATATGGGATTGTTTACTGCCACATGGTTGAGCCTAGAATGAACACAGCTGAAGAAAAATATGAAGGTCCTTACAATCTTCTGCCAATGAAAAAGGCTTTTATAGGTACCTTTATGGCTGCTGGGGGCTATGACAGGGAAGGTGGGAATAATGCCATCACTGAAAATCGAGCAGATCTTATTGCTTATGGTCGTTTGTTTTTAGCCAATCCAGATTTACCCACAAGATTTCAGCTTAATGCTTCTCTCAACAAATACAAAAGAGAGACATTCTACATTCCTGATCCTGTTGTTGGTTATACTGATTATCCGTTTCTTGATGAGAATGTTGCTTAATTAGGTTTTCAAAGGATGATATGGGGGAATTTTTAGTAATTCATTATAAATACAACCAAAAATAAAAGTTTATTGAGAGATATCTTATTATTTATTTATTTTTACCAAATTTCATATTATATTCCACCTCTTGCAACATATTTATAATCCAAAGAATCTAATTAGGATTATGGGAATTGGATCTTTGGATATCCTTCATGAGAGAGGAGCACATATCATTAGATCATAAAAGGCAATAATTAACAAAATTAGTGAAACTTTAATCAAATATTTATCAGGAACCACATAACATCATCATTATTAATGTAAATAATCGTTGCATACTTTCAACTATCTAAGACTTTATTTACACCCTTGGGAGTGAATTAGGGTGGGACCAGATGAATATTAAAATTAGATTTATATTATATTTGTTGACTTCAATTTTTGGATCTGCTAGTCAACAATCGTTGGATGGCCTAGAAATGGTGGAGATAGAGAAAAGCATAATCATAAATATGAGAATAAATTAAAATAGTGGAAAAAAATGATAATGGATATTTTTTATGGTGATGCTCTTATCTACTCGACAATGGTTCTTAGGAGATAAATTCATTATGAAAATATAGAATACAGTACTCTCATGCTATTTTAATTAGGGGTGCTACATGTTCTACATGGTTGGGCAGCCACCCCTCCTACACCTCATCCCCACATACTCCCTAGCTTTGTCTGTTTAACAGGCTAACAGGTGGCTTGGTCCACCATACTGATCCCCGCCTCTAGCACCATCAATCACAACAACAAAATCCATATCACTTCCAACTAACAAACCAAAAACATATGAAAATTATATGTTTTTGGAGTCCACCATTGACTAGATTTGCACCTAGAAACCCACTAAATCCAAACTCAAAGAGCCATAATCATGGTTCTTTACATGCAGAAGTCGCCAAATTTGAGAATGGTTGTGGCTCTCCATGTGCGAAAACCGCTAGATTTGCACTCGAAGAGCCACATGACTCTCCATGCATGCATCGACCTTATGGTTGTGAGCGTCAACTATGAGAAAAGGAGATGGAGGAGATGAAGAAGAAAATGAGGAGTGTTGCCCAGATGACTAACACAAGAGGGGGGGTGAATTGAGTTGTATAAAAAAAATAACAATTATAAATCAAATATATAATATAAAATATAAACAAAATATGAAATAACAATAAATATAAAGAGTAAGGGTAAGAGAGAAGCAAACTCAGTATGTTAACGAGGTTCGGCCCCACTGCCTACGTCCTCGCCTCAAGCTACCCATTGAGGATTCCCAAATTCACTATTCAACCTCCTTCAGGTGGAGATAGAAACCTATTACACCTTTGAACAATACTGCTACAAAGGATCCGTGTAGAACACCCTCTACACTTGCAATCACCTTACACGTAGTGATTCAACTATTCCCTGTGTAGAATACTTTCTACACACACAAGGGTTATACACACCCTTTTTTTGATACAAGAGCTGATAGTGGGTAGGTTATCAGAAAACACTCCTCAATGAGTGAAATAAGAACAATATAGCGCAAACTATATCTCTCAAAATGAACAAGGATTAAGGCTCAATGCTTAGAGAAGAGAGAATGAAAGCTTTGAATGAATGTTGTATGCTCTTGGTGTTGTGAATGTGAAGCTCTCAAATGATCTATTTATAGGCATATGAGACTTCATATTCAAATTTAAAAAGATTCACATGTCAAAAACAACATCATTCACTTTTTCAAAAAATTCAAATAAAAGGTTCTTCTTTTTCAATTGTCAAAGACAACATCATTCACTTTTTCAAAAAAATCAAACCTAATCTTTTACTTTTGGCATATGACAAAATGAGCACACTTTCATTTTCAAAAAATTCAAACCTAATCTTTTACTTTTTGAATAAGTCTAAAAAAGCATCAATCACTTTTGAAAATATTCAAATAAAACATGCACATGTGAAAGATGACAATCAATCATCTTTAATATTTTCAAAGTTCAACCCTTTAATCAAGGCATACACATGCAAAAGATGACAATCAATCATCTTTCAAAATTTTCAAATTTAATTTTCAAAAATATTCATGCACATGTGGAAAATGTATTTTAATGCTTTATGATAAAATATTAATTTTGAGCATTAATCCTAATTTTGAATTTTGAAGAGATTTGCAACATTACTCTATAATTTTAATGTGAACTTGTTCCCTTCTTGCTCATGCTTGTTTCCTTGATGTGCTTGACTCCATTGTGTAGACAACTTGAGCTTGAGATTTCTTTATTCTTTGAATTCATTTGTTATCATCAAAATCCATGTGTAGATTTATAATCACATGAAACTTGAAACCTTGAGTTCAACAATCTCTCCCTTTTTGATGATGACAAATATTTGATAGAACTTGAAACCTGTATTAATACTTAAGCTCCCCCTGAAAATATGCGTTAGTTTTTCAAGCAAAAGTATAAATATAATTCCAAGCATATATAACAAGTTTAGCAATTTAAACAATGTTAATGTTCTAGTCTAAAACTTCTCCCCCTTTTGGCATCATTAAAAAGGATCGGCAGCAAATAAATGGACTAAAGAAAACGATGCGTTTAATAGTCACTGTAGATAGTTGAAAAATGGAGCCGTCCGTGACCCGACAAGTGCTGCAAAGCCTCGAGGCCTAACTCTATGAATTTAATACGGCTGAAAATTTAAACAATCGCCTGATGTTGTTGACAAACGGGATTGAAGACTCCGAGTTTCTATAAAAAAATGATCATTTTCATCTATCGGATGCCAAAAAAATAATCGCTTCTTGACCTGAGTTCTGTTTTTCCACAACGATAGAATGGCTAAGCAATTCTCTTCCACTAATGTTCCAGACTTGAATAGGAACCCTTGACGCATCAATCATCAATCTTCTCTCCTGAGGCCGTCAATACCATGATAGGAGCAGTGAACCGTTTTTCTAGTAAGGCTGATTCTGAGATTATTGCAGAATCAAGAATGCTCAGTAGTCAATATGCTGCCTCTGTTACGATCTTGTCTCGAAGGTTAATGGCGAGGGTGAGTGAGATTGATCATCTTAACATGCAAATATCTGAGTTACGACAGAAGCTTGCTAATAAAGATAGTGAGAATAAAAGACTAAAGCAAGAAAACCAAGAGTTGAAAAAATTTGCAGATTGGTATGCTCATGATCTGCAACCACGAATAGAGGAGCTGGAACGAGAAAGAGTTCAGATACAAGGTCAACATCGGCAGATAACAGCAGAGGTTCACCGTTTACTAGAAAAATAGGGACAATCTACTGTTAATCTCGCTGGGTTAGTAAGAAAACTTTTGACAATGTGTGTCCAGCATATCTTATATTTCTTTTGACTAAATAAGATTTGAAGAGAAAATAGTTGTCTTATTCTTTATGCTATCTCTATAAAATCAGTCCTGAAGTTCATCCAATCCGCATCAAGTTTTCATCTCATCTCTATAAGTCATCTGCATTCCTTCAGCATTCTCGTTTTAAGCCTTCTATTTTTTTTCTCAATGGCTCATTCTTCTAACATTTCTCTAGATCCATCCATGAGGCATTCTGCATCTCAACCTCCTGTCCTTTCTGCAGCTGCCATTGGTGCCATGTTGCAGCAAGAAAATAATAATCTGACTAATAAGTCAGATTCTGATGTTATTTATGACTTGGTGAGTCTTGGGACTCGCTACTCTTCCTCTATTGTTGCTTTTTCTCAGCGGCTACAAGCCAAAAATCATGAAGTTGAAAGGCTCAAAGAACAAATTGTTGTACTTCAACGAATTGTTCAAGAGTCTCATACAAGGGAAGGAATCATTCGGCAGAAGAATAAACAGTTAAAATCTTTATTAGATTCTTCATTCCGCTTGCCGGTTCCCATGAATAAGAATGACATGATATTGTATGAAGAGAATGAGCGTCTCAAACATGAGGCTAAGAATCTCAAGTTTATGTAAAAGTATTTAAAAAATCTATCTCTATTTTTATTGACTCTGGTCTATCTTTTAAGAGATATTCATAACATGCATCATACCTATTTCTCTTCTGATCATACATAATCTATCTTCTGGTAAAGGTTTTGTGAAAATATCTGCTAACTGATCGTGTGTGTTTGTGAACTCTAATATTATATCGCCTTTTTGCACATGATGTCGAAGAAAATGATACCTTATTTCAATATGCTTAGTTCTAGAATGTTGTATTGGGTTCTTTGAAAGATTTATAGCACTTGTATTATCACATTTGATTGGAATGTGATTATACTTGAGTTTAAAATCTTCAAGTTGTTGCTTCATGTAGAGAACTTGAGCACAACAACTACCCGCAGCAACATATTCTGCCTCAGCAGTAGATAGTGCAACAGAATTTTATTTTTTACTAAACCAGGAAACTAATGCATGACCTAAGAAATGGCATGCTCCACTAGTGCTTTTTCGATCTATTTTACAGCCAGCATAATCTGCATCTGTGTAGCTGATTAGATCGAAAGATGTGTGCTTAGGGTACCATAACCCTAGGTTAATTGTACCACTAAGATATCTAAGAATGCGCTTAACTGCAATTAAATGTGATTCTTTTGGAGATGATTGAAAACGTGCACATAAGCACACACTAAACATAATATCTGGTCTACTGGCTGTTAAATATAATAAGCTACCAATCATACCTCGATATATCTTCGAGTCAATTGGCTTACCGGATTCATCTTTATCAAGTTTAGTTGATGGGCTCATTGGTGTTCCAATTTCCTTAGCATTTTCCATCCCAAACTTCTTCAGTAATTCCTTAATATATTTTGATTGATTGATGAATGTCTCACTTTTTGCTTGCTTAATTTGCAATCCGAGAAAGAATGTAAATTCACCCATCATGCTCATCTCAAATTCTTCCTGCATAGTCTTAGCAAAAACTTGACACATATTTTCATTAGTAGTACCGAATATTATATCATCAACATAAATCTGAATCAAAAGAATATCATCATTTTCATATTTAATGAAAAGAGTTGTGTCAATTTTTCCTCTTGAAAAACCTTTTTCAATCAAGAAACTACTGAATCTCCCGTACCAAGCTCTAGGAGCTTGTTTAAGTCCATATAGTGCTTTTGTGAGTTTGAAAACATGATTTGGGGAAATATGATTTTCAAAACCTGGAGGTTGCTCAACATATACATCTTCATTTATAAAACCATTTAAGAAAGCACTTTTAACATCCATTTGAAAAAGTTTGAAATCTTTATAACAAGCATATGCAAGTAGCATTCGAATAACTTCTAATCTTGCGACAGGTGCATATGTCTCATCATAATCGATTCCTTCTTCTTGATTACAACCTTGGGCTATAAGTCGAGTCTTATTTCTAGTAATGACTCCAGACTCATCTTTCTTGTTTCTAAAAACCCATTTTGTTCCAATAATAGTATGATTTTTGGGTCTAGGAACAAGTGTCCAAATATCATTTCTTTCAAATTGATTCAACTCTTCTTGCATAGCTAGAATCCAAGATTCATCAAGAAGTGTTTCATCAATATTTTTGGGTTCAATTTGAGATAGAAAAGCAGTATGATTACAAATATTTCTAAGAGATGATCGAGTACTTACACCTTGTGAAGGTTCTCCCAAAATTTGTTCCACTGGATGATCTTTCACAAATTTCCACTGTTTGGTTGCATCTTGTATTAAATTTTGATGATCTTTCCTAATGGCTCCATGTTGAACTTCCTCTATTGCTTTCTCTTTGTTGAGATTGAGACTTTCTATTCCCACGATCTTCCCTTTCGAGTTGTCTCCAAATGTCACGTGTCCTTCTTCTTTAGATCTAAGATCAAAAAACTTAGTCTTGTCTCCCGTCATGTGTCTTGAACATTCACTATCTAAAAACCACTTATTTTTACTTGTGGATGACTTCATGCATACCTATAAAAACAATTAAAATGATTTTTCTTAGTACCCAAGTTCTTTGGGTCCTTTATTTATTAGTATTAGAAGAAACAAGATTTTTAGGTACCCATATGGCCCTAATAGTCATTATATGATTTCTTCTAATAGGACAAGTATGATAATTATGACCATTTCTATTACAAAAATTACAAATAGCATGTGACATATATGAAAAACTTGAATGATTATAATAATATCCTTTTTTGACAAAATTATTTTTATGAAAAGAATTTTGAATATTAGTCTTTGAGGTAGAATGATTATCAAAGAAATTTTTATAAGGTTTGTATTTTTGTTTTGGCATATATCCCAAACCTGCCTTGTCAAAAACACATCTTTGACTACCAAGAAGTTTTTCAAAATTTCTTTTTCCATTCGTAAAGTTTTCAACAATATTTTCTAAATTGGTTTTCTTCTTATTCAATTCAAGATTTTCATCTTTCAAAATGATACTTTCTTTTCTTAAAATTTCAATTTCGTTTGTTAAAGAAGAATTTTTCTTTTTCAAAGCAGTATACTTGATACCCAATTTTTCAAATTCCTCATAAATCTCTTCTAAAACATTTTACAATTCTTCATATGAAGGATTTTCAATATTATCAAGATTTGTTACCTCAATGTCATCTTTAGCCATAAGACAAAGATTTGCTGATTTTTCATTGCTTGCTTCACTATCTGAGCTACTTGAATCATCATCCCATGTAGCTTTCATTGCTTTCTTACCCTTGTTTCGATTTTTCTTTAGCAGAGGACAATCTGGCTTGATATGACCAGGTTTATTGCATTTATAACAAATTAAAGTGTCGTTTTTACCTGAATCTTTCTTAGAAAATTTTTTGAAAGATTTCCTCGGAGGAGTTCTATTTTTCTTCAAGAACCTCTGAATTCTTCTTGTTATCATCGCAACTTCTTCATCTTTATCGTCATTTTTCTCATCTTCATCACTTTCACTTTCATGAGGAACAGCTTTAAGTGCTAAGCTCTTCTTTGGCTTTCCTTCTTCTTCTCCTCTTTTCAATGTGTACTCATGGGTGATAAGTGACCCAATGAGTTCATTGACTTCGAGCTTCTTGAGGTCTCTAGCTTCAAGAATCGTTGTAACTTTTGATTCCCAATGTTTTGGTAAAGAGTTAAGAATTTTTCTTACTATCTCCACCTTGGAATAAACTTTGCCAAGAGCTGTCAAACTGTTTATGATGTTAGTAAAACGAGTGTGCATACTAGAAATAGATTCATCATCATTCATCTTAAACATTTCATATTCATGAGTAAGAATATAAATTTTTGATTCCTTTACTTGCGAAGTTCCTTCATAAGTTACTTCCAAGTTATCCCAAATTTCCTTTGCCGTAGCGCAATTCATTATTCTATTAAACTCATTTCCATTAAGAGCATTATATAATAAATTCATAGCAGTTAAATTTAAAGTATAAAGTCTATCGTCTTTACGATCAAACTCTTCTTCTTCCTTTTTGACCTTTACTCCATCAACTACTTTTGTTGGAATATAAGGTCCATTTACAATACATTTCCAGATTTCTTTACCTTGAGCTTGAAGAAATATTCTCATTCTAACTTTCCAAAATGAGTAATTATCTCCACAAAAGAGTGGAGGCCGACTGCTAGATTGACCTTCACCAAATGAAGCTGCAATGCTAGCCATAAGATCTTAACTCAAAAGATAGTTAATCTTATAATAGAGCTCTTAGCTCTGATACCAATTGTTACTGATCATAGGCCGCACCTATGTCACCTAACAATTGTACCTACCAGACTAGCCGGCCACCGTCTCTACCGGTGCACCGTCACTCATGGTTGGAGAGTCTTGCTTCGGTGACACAGTCACAAGCGAGAGTTCCCATGAGTGATCTGCCTGTATGAACAGTACAGGTCAACTAGCTCTGATACCAATTGTTGCCCAGATGACTAACACAAGAGGGGGGTGAATTGAGTTGTATAAAAAAAAATAATAATTATAAATCAAATATATAATATAAAATATAAACAAAATATGAAATAACAATAAATATAAAGAGTAAGGGTAAGAGAGAAGCAAACTCAGTATGTTAACGAGGTTCGGCCCCACTGCCTACGTCCTCGCCTCAAGCTACCCCTTGAGAATTCCCAAATTCACTATTCAACCTCCTTCAGGTGGAGATAGAAACCTATTACACCTTTGAACAATACCGCTACAAAGGATCCGTGTAGAATACCCTCTACACTTGCAATCACCTTACATGTGGTGATTCAACTATTCCCAGTATAGAATACTTTCTACACACACAAGGGTTATACACACCCTTTTTCTGATACAAGAGCTGATAGTGGGTAGGTTATCAGAAAACACTCCTCAATGAGTGAAATAAGAACAATACAGTGCAAACTATATCTCTCAAAATGAACAAGGATTAAGGCTCAATGCTTAGAGAAGAGAGAATGAAAGCTTTGAATGAATGTTGTATGCTCTTGGTGTTGTGAATGTGAAGCTCTCAAATGATCTATTTATAGGCATATGAGATTTCATATTCAAATTTAAAAAGATTCACATGTCAAAGACAACATCATTTACTTTTTCAAAAAATTCAAATAAAAGGTTCTTCTTTTTCAATTGTCAAAGACAACATCATTCACTTTTTCAAAAAATTCAAATAAAAGGTTCTTCTTTTTCAATTGTCAAAGACAACATCATTCACTTTTTCAAAAAAATCAAACCTAATCTTTTACTTTTGGCATATGACAAAATGAGCACACTTTCATTTTCAAAAAATTCAAACCTAATCTTTTACTTTTTGTATAAGTCTAAAAAAGCATCAATCACTTTTGAAAATATTCAAATAAAACATGCACATGTGAAAGATGACAATTAATCATCTTTAATATTTTCAAAATTCAACCCTTTAATCAAGGCATGCACATGCAAAAGATGACAATCAATTATCTTTCAAAATTTTCAAATTTAATTTTCAAAAATATTCATGCACATGTGGAAAATGTATTTTAATGCTTTATGATAAAATATTAATTTTGAACATTAATCCTAATTTTGAATTTTGAAGAGATTTACAACATTACTCTATAATTTTAATGTGAACTTGTTTCCTTCTTGCTCATGCTTGTTTCCTTGATGTGCTTGACTCCATTGTGTAGACAACTTGAGCTTGAGACTTCTTTATTCTTTGAATTCATTTGTTATCATCAAAATCCATGTGTAGATTTATAATCACATGAAACTTGAAACCTTGAGTTCAACAAGGAGAAATAGAAGAAAAAGAAGACGAGATGAAGAATAAGAAGATGATGAGGAGAAAAAGAAGAGAACAACGGATGGAGATGAAGAAGAAAAGGTGCGGTTGTGCGAGAGAAAATAAAGGGAGAGAGAAGAGAGAATTAGGTATTTTTATACTACATATATATACCCACCCAACCCACATGTCCCTTTAATTTTTCTTCATCTATATGTCAGCCTACCTGTAAATATCAAGCAGGTAGTTTGTCCAATACCCAACGAAGGCGAGTAGATGTGCCAAGTAGGCCATGTACGAGGTCTGCCCAGCACACCTAATTTTAATATGTTACAAGGCAAAGAATAATAAAAGCCAGAAGATGAAGGATAAAAGAAACAAAAGGTTGTAGAATCCTCCCTCTTAATGTATGGAGTAAATACAATCCTAATTTGTGCAAGTCTTATGCATTCACTTTGAAAAAGAGTATGATCCACAATTAAAAAGTTAAAATTTTCATATAGGTCTTATATTTAATCACTTTTTCAAAAAGAGTAAGTGAGACTTGCACACTTTAAAATGCAAATCATATCATTTCTCTAATGTATGCATTCTTTTTACACCAAGTTTCTTCTCTACTTGAGATTACTTGTACTTGTACTAATCTATATGTCATATAGACCAATTGGAACGGCACAAGTCTCAAGTGTAGGCTAACAGATAACTTTACTTATTAATTTTGTCTTTATCATATAGTTTTAAATATGAAGCCTACAATCCAATTTCATATTCACCCATATTTACTCTTCTTGAAGGTGTGCCACCATGGAACTCGGGGTTGTGTTTGAAGATATAATTAGTGTGGCTAACTGTTGTTTCTTTTTCAATCACAAAATTGAAAAATACATTTTTGTATGTTTGTGCCTTGCATTGACTAAAGGAAGGTCACAACGAAGTTATTGCAATCGTAAGGGTAAGATGTTATTGGCATAAAGGTAGGGGTAATAATTCAAGTTTGCGAGTCATGTTTATGTCGTGTAAAGTTAGGAACATTTGATTATATGAGTCAACCCAAACACGACCCGTTAAGCTAAATAGATCAAACATTAAAACTCTAGCACAACAGATTTAAATAATAAGTCATGCCATATCACCCGTTTTGATCCATTTAGTAATTAATTAGAAATATATTAATACGACACACTCATTTCAACTCATTTCATGTAAATGGGTTTAACTAATCTACAAACTATTTTACTAGGTTAATATAATTTTACAAAAAAATTAAAATGTATATTTATTAGTAGCCAATATATCTTTTGTTCAAATTGTCATTGCCTCACCAGAATTTAGCAAACAATCCTTCTATGTTTTTACAAAAGGATTTCGGTAATAGAAAATAGCTCATAGTGTCCACCTTTATTAATACTTCCCTACCCGCTTGTGAAAGCAATTGTTCCTTCCGGCTTTGTAACTGGTTTCAAACATTGTCTTTTAACTCTTTAAACGTATTACATTTTGACTGACCAATGAAAGAAGGAAAGCCCGAATACCAATCATGAGGTTATAAAGAATACAAATCCTAAATGGCCGTAATTGCATCAACTTGTAATTAAAAGTTCAAACTAATTAAAAGTTCAGATTTGACCATATTTATTTGTTGTCCCGAAGGCAACCCATAGACTTGTAATAACTGCTTCAAACTTTCATTTTGAGAGCGAGTACCTAGAAAAATAATAAAGTGTCAAATACAAAAAAACAAATGGGTAATAACATGAGATCTAGGACAAATTCTAACACCCTTGATTAATTTCTTGAGTTCAACAACCTAAAGAAGAGAAGATAATCCCTTCGTACATAGAACAAACAAGAACAAACAAGTAAGGAGATAATGGATCACCTTGATGCAAATCTCAAGATGTTGCATGTGAAGAAGTAGCCCTTAATAAGCATATTTAATGCAAGATAATATAAGAGTCACCCTTCTTCGATCAAAACCAAGTTTCAATATAATGTTCTTAAGAAAACTTCATTCCACCTGATCATAGGTTTTATTCATATCCAACTTTAATGACATCACACAACTATGCCTTAAGTTTCAAATGCCACAAGAACATTATCTGTTATAAGCCTAACTGGGACAAAAGAACTTTGATTATCTGACACCACTTGGGGTAAAATGGTTTTGAGCCTATTAAGATTAACTTTTGCAATAATTTTGTAGATCACATTGCATAAGCTAAAATCCCTAAATTTTATAATTTTTTTAGGCCTCTTCTTCTTTAGTACAAAAATAATTAAGGTCTAATTTGGAGTAGGTGAAACTACACCATTGTTTAAAGAGTCTAAAGTTGTCAATGTAACCAAACTCCCTACAATGTGCCAATATTTTTTCAAAAATATTGGACGCAAACCATCGGGCCCCATTGCCTTTATAGGGTGCATATGAAATAAAGTATACATACCTCTTCAATTGAATAGGGCTTTAGAAAATCATCATTCGTGACCTTTGAATTGATAGGTTCAAGCACAATGTCCATACATGTTGGATTAGAAGTTGCAAATAAGGGTTGGAAATATGATTAAACCAAAGAATCCAATGTGTTACCTTCTGTCCTGCACCCAGAGTCATCTTGAAACTGAGAAATAAAATTTCCTAACCACCTTTGAGAATCCTCTCGATGAAAGAACTTAAAATTCTGATAACCCAAATGTAATTATAAAGCCTTAGAACTTTGTGTCCACATCAACTCCTCATGCTCCAATAAAAGATTAATGTCATCTTTAAGGGAGTTCAGACAAATCTGAAAAATAAAGATGGAGGACCCTCTAATAAGCAATTTAATTCCTTTTGCTTAGATCATAATTGAAGATTACCAAATTGACTTCTTTGCCAAAGCATTCAGTGTTGGTTACATGAAGAGATAACACTCCTCATTTCTGTAATTGAATCAGCATGTTCTATTGATTGCCAAGAATTCTTAATAATGTCCTCACACCCTTTAGCCCCTACCCACATAGCCTCAAACCAAAAAGGTTTACTACTCCATCTCCAAGATTTAACTAAACCAATGGTATATATTGAGAATCAGACAATTATGGTCATAATAAGTAGTAAAATTTTGAATCTTAAACTCTTGGATTAAAGACTGCCAATCTACGTTAGCTAGAAATAAATCAACTCTTTCTTGGGTATGAGCTACCTTATCCTACGTATTAGAGCAGGTAAACAAAGATCCATTAGTATCCAGGCCTTTAAAACCACAATAATCAACAACTTCTCTAAAAGCAGTAAACTGTTCATCTGTACGATTACAACTTCCTTGAGTTTTAGAGTGAACCAAAATTTCATTAAAGTCTCCAAAACATAAGCATGGACTAGTAAGAGAAGCACGAATAAATTTCAATAATCTCCGCACATTATTTTGGGGACCATGCAAGGTATCCTTTGCACAATTGGCCTTAACCAAGTTCTTTTCTAAAGATTAGAACTACCACATAACACCCTCAACCATGCACCAAAAGAAAACCCATTTTTTTTTTCATATTCAGATTGATTAGGTCCCCATAAATCACAATCTTAATCTCCATGACCCAATTTTTTACAACAATATCAAAAATTAGACAACTTTTCATACTTGAATTGGACCCATACAACTTGCTTTGGTCTTGGCAAGGGCTTGTTAATGTCTAGAGAAACAAGAACTCGCGAAAAAATCCCCTATCCTAAAGAATTTGCCAATAAGTCAATAGTTTCAACACCACTAATGGAAGCTCCAATCCGTTTAACAATTTCAACTGTCATTTGTAAATCATAAATTTAAACCCAAAATGAGATATAATCTATTTTAATATTAGAGATCACCATCGCAATTCTATAGAAGTACTAAACTCTTACCCATTTGGTTATATAAATGAGATGAGATTTTTTTAAAAAATTAAATAAAATATTGTTATAATATAATTTTTTAATGTTAATTTTGTTTTAAGATTTGAAAAAATTGAATTATTTATTATATTTTATATGAAAATTTATAAAAATTATAATAATAAAATGAGATGAGGTTAACCTTATATTTTGTGAAGAACCTTGTATTTATTATCCGAAGAAGAAAATTGTGCCAAGAAGAGATTATCATTGTCATATCGTTGGTGTTACTTTGGTTGGGAGTATCATTGTCAGCTTTACAAGTTAAAGGGAAAAAAAATGCTTAATTTACAAAATAAAAACAAGAAATGCCAATGTTGATGTTCTGCGCGCCGAATCTAGTATTTCTCAAATTTTCATAACTGCAATTTCAAATTTGGAACGCAAATCCAAGGTTTTGATGATGTTTTGGCTCCGCCTCCTCTGCTTGCCGCCAAAGGAAACACAATTAAAATATTAAAGAAACCACACTCCCAGTAGCACTTCCCCCCGTCGATTCACATCCTATCAACGGCTTTTATTTTATTTCACAAACGTCACACGGATCAGTACTCTTAGCCGTCGATAAGATCCATTATCGAACGACTCGCGTTAAGCCCCGCCAGAACTCCAAATACAAACCACCCTTTATAAATACCTCCACAATTTCCCCCAATTCTCATTGCACTTTGATTCTAGTTTCTACTTCGAGCTTGATTTTCCCTCTAGTTTGCTCTTCATCTATTTTCCGGGAAAATGTCGGGACGCGGTAAGGGAGGCAAGGGTTTGGGCAAGGGAGGAGCGAAGCGTCACCGTAAGGTCCTCCGGGACAACATCCAAGGCATCACCAAGCCTGCGATACGCCGTCTGGCTCGTAGAGGTGGCGTGAAGCGTATCAGCGGTCTGATCTACGAGGAGACTAGAGGTGTCCTCAAGATCTTCTTGGAGAACGTCATTCGTGATGCCGTGACGTACACCGAGCACGCAAGGAGAAAGACTGTAACAGCCATGGACGTGGTTTACGCTTTGAAGAGGCAAGGGAGGACTCTCTATGGATTTGGGGGTTAGACTGTATAATTGGGGCCTAAAGATGTTCAGTTCTTACTTTTGTTATAGATCTTGGCTATAGATCTGGTTTCCGTCTTCTTTTTTGTTATTTCCTTGTGTTTCTGCTGGCTGTAATTTGGATTCGCAGTTTGAAGTAATAGGATTTTGTTTTAATTGAAGTTTAGAATCGCTGGTTCTCTATTTTGCCTTCTTTAATGAATCTGTTTGGTTGTTGGGAAAATGCTGGAAGGAAAAAAGCCCAAGTTGATAGTAGGGTTATCTTCGGCTGATCTAGGTTGGGTAGTTCTTAATCTGTTCTCTGACGATTAGGAAGTGTTTTGAATACATATGCTCTCATTAGTAATTTGCAGAGAGTGATTTCGAGCTTTTACTGATGAATAAGAGAATCTTTGGATGTCATTCTTCAATTTCTGATTTTAGAATGCTTAATGCGACAAAGATGTACTTTGTACAAGATTATTGTTGGTGTATTTTATTTAATAATTAATTTTTTTGATCCAAAGATTGTCGTGGTATCAATTCATTAATATTCATGGGTAGTGAATTAACTGTGAAACAAAGGCAATTTTAAAGTAAAATAAAGGTATCTTAATATTCTGAAATTGTGAATTGGTACCATTATAATCATTCAGTTAAACCTGATTGTCCTTGGAGAACGAATTCATGATTATTTGATTGATGAGTGATTACTTACGTTTTTGGATTCCTACTCAGAAGTCTTTATAATCTTTGTAGAGATCATCTCAACCCTACAGGAAGCTCTTTCTATGTAGTGTGCAGAACAAGCTTATAACCCTAGAATGGTTTTCTACTTGGGATTGAGTCTCTTCTTCTCCAGAGTATTTACATTTTAATCCTCATAAAATTTTTTATAATTTAGTTAAGAAGTATATTTTCTAAATTTTACTTATTTTATAAAAATCTTATATATCTCATTCTTTATTTTTTTATTTTATTAAAATAATATTTTTTTATTCTTTCTTTATTTTTTTTCTCACTTCTATTTACAAACTTAACTACTTAATATTTTTTTTTATGTTTTGAACTATTACTCTAGTGGATATTTTAAACAAAAATTTAAATTATTTTTTTGTGGATATGATAATATATTTAAAATTAATTTTTTTATATTTTCGTAATTAATTAAATTATTTTTAAAATTATTATTTAAAACTATAATAAATATAAGTATAAGATAAAGTGTAAATGATTGGAAAAATATTTATTTTATATATTAGAATAAAACATTAATAAAAAATTTTTATTAAAGATACTGTATGGTCATAGAGAATTTTTATCTTAAAGATAAAATTCTTATCTTATTATTACAAGTTTTTCAAATTTTATATAAAATATAATAAACAATTTAACTTTTTTCTTACTTTTTTAAATTTTAAAATAATAATAATATTAAAATATAATATTTTAATATTTAATTTTAAAATTCAAAATTTTCATATAAAAAATTTTAACGGCCAAGCATAACTATTTATCTTTTCTGTTTGGCCACCAAGATTTTTTAGATAAGAATTTTGAATTTTAAAATTAAATATTAAAATATTATATTTTAATATTATTATTATTTTAAAATTTAAAAAAATTGAATTGTTATTATATTTTGTATAGAGATTTAAAAAAATTATAATGATAAGATGTGAATTTTTTATTTGAGATTAAAAATATCAATGGCCAAATTGAACTTAAATCTTTTTTCTAAAATAAAGATCTGGATGTGGAGAATATTTTTATTAAAACTATATAATAAATCTCAAATTATAAAAAATTCAGTACTTTAAGATATCGAATGTGAATGTTATGAGAAAATTAATAGTTGACTACAAGCCAAAAATAGGGATGTGTAAACGAACAAGCAATAGTAGGAAGCCTCTCATTCTCTGAATTATTACAATTCTATGAATATAGCTTAATCTCTTGAAAAAAATGCCCTTTTCTTGTCGGCTTGTTGTTGTCTATAATCTTAGCAACTTCAATTCCTTCCTTTATATCACTTCCTAGGTCGGTTTTATTCAATTATTGCGCTTTATGTCTTATTTTGAGGTCTCGTTTGTCTCTTTCTTTTTCTTTAGTTATAGTGAGTCTCAGAATTGACGACTCTGCAACGTTGGTCGTAAAACGTTGTAGACCTTTTTATTTCTTTCTAAAGACCGGCCAATGAAGAGAGTGTGTTTACTAGCTGTTTATTTTGAGCGTGAGAAGAGAGATATAATTATCTATAAATAGGAGTAAAATTCCTTGAGTTAAAAGATATTTTATCATTCAAAATTAGAAAGAAATAATTAAATAAAAAGGTTATAAAGTTAAAATCTTATTAAAATCTTATTTTTATTTTAAAATTTAAAAAAATAGTATTGTTTACGTAGAGTTTACCTACTCATCATTAGTGTTGAGAATCGGCCATCTAGAGTTGAGAAATTGACCAAAATGACCATTTTTAAGCGAAGCAGATCGGATGGGTCTAATTTTTAAGGGACTGAATTCATTTGGTTGGATCCCAATTTAAGAGTTTTTCATCTTGGATCAAACCAGACTAGACTAAATAAAGATTAAAAAAAAATATTATTTATATATATTATTTATATAATAGTTATATATAATTAATTATATAATTATAATAATTATATTAATTATATGGTACAATTATATATAATGAGTAGGGAAACAGACTGAATTTCTTCTACTTATCATCTCTATACACTATATTTATTTTTATTTTATTCTTTCTAAATTAATTGAGTTATTTTACTCGTTATTTATACATCATATATTTGATAAGAGAAAAAAAATAAAAAATTATGTACAGTGTGTGGAGTGAGAATGATAAATAGAATATTTCTTTTTTAATGTTTTATTTGTAAGTTTAAAAAAATTATAATGATTAAATAATAATTAAATAAAAAATTAAAAAATATTTATATTTAAGTGATATTAAACAAAGAAATTATAAAAAATTTTAAGATAAAATAATAGGATAATCATCTCACATCACAAATAAGTCCTAAAATATTTATTTACTATTTTTTTTCTGGAGATCCGAAATTATATTCAAAGAAAAATTGTTTGTAGCTAACATTTGGTTAAACAGTTAAAATAAAATAATAATGCTAAAAGCTCTTTTGGATTAAAAAATAAAAAGAGACGATTTTAGATGAAAATTAAAAAATAAATAAAATATTATTCTTAATATTATTATTTTAAAATTTAAAAAAATTAAATTATTTATTATATTTTATAAAAAATTTAAAAGAATCATAATAATAAAATAAAATGAAAAATCTTGAAATCAAAATGAATTCTAATGTTAGTTTTGGATATGAAGATAAAGATTTTTAATTTGATTTGATAATTAAAAATTAAATAAAATATTATTATTTAAAATTTAAAAATAAGGTTAAATACACTTTTTTAATAAAAATTTACCCAATTTAATTTAACAGGACAAGTAAATGCTCTAGATTTCACACGAAAGAGTGACACGAGAGGCTTAATGACCGCAGGATTGCGACATCTGTACTGCCCGCAGGGGAAAAGCGACAACTCTAATCAACCAACACTGTTCTGAAACCTGTGTGTCTCTCATGCTGACGTGGATTTCTCCACCGATTACGTCCACAACTAATATATAGCTAGCTTTTCTACCTCTTCGGCCTCCAGTCCCACCTCTCTCGATGATTGTACAACCTTAACCACCGCCTCCACCACACCTCGCCTATCCATTCTGGTTCACAGCTCACCCGAGTCTTGCTTGAGCTCTCTGCTTTAGGATTGCTGCATTTCTTGCTCTCTTTCTCCGCTTTCCGGTATGGGAGCACCGTGCGACGACGTCGTGGTTATCGAGAAGGGTAAGAATCCAGGCGAGCCCTTCGTCATCACCATCAATTGCCCCGATAAGACCGGGCTCAGTTGTGATATTTGCAGAGTCATTCTCGAATTCGGTCTCTTCATAAGTAAAGCAGGTATCGTAATATATGCTATAATCTCGACTGTGGGCCTCAAGTCTCTTACATTCTTTGCTCGCAAAACTCATGATTTTAATATTTTCTGTACTTTTTAAGGCTTTATGTGTTGGATATCTAATAATTGACTATCTTTTTCTTATCGTTTGATTTATTTCTTTTCCCATTTGATTAATTTTAATGCATTTGTTATTTTTCCGCAATTTCATTATTTTTTCAATTTTTGTTTTCAAACCTTTTCTATTTCCTGGACCAGTAATTAATTACAGACTTTTTTTCGTTGCTGTTTTTGGTAACTGACCAACTCCAACCATCACTGATTTGTTCAGTTCTCTAACATGTTCATCCATTTATTTTCACGCAACTCTTTTTCTGGGAAATCTAATAGAACTTTTAAGGTTCTGCTTTTGTCATGTGGTGGCTCGGAGGTTCTTTTCAATGAAGTTGAGAGTGATATGCTGTAATGGTTTTAATTTAGATGTTTCCACTGATGGGAGATGGTGCTACATAGTATTATGGGTAGTTCCTCGTTCCAGCTCGCTCATCCTGCGATGGTCGAATATAAAAAACCGCCTCCAATCCATAAGCCCATCATGTTCACCATCCTTTTACTTTAACCAACCGTCTACGCATTCGATGTCTCCTGTGGTTTACCTATTGAAGTTTTTCTGCCTTGACCAAAATGGATTACTACACGGTAAATAGCTACTCTCCTCAATTCTGGTGTGTTCTTTGGTTACTTTATGTCCGTGTGTCAAGTTCTAACGCAGCTGTAAAAACTTCATTAGATGTTACGCATGTTCTCTCCGAGCTTGAGCTTTCAATTCAGAGGGTAAAAGTGACGACAACTCCAGATGGCCGAGTCCTCGACCTCTTCTTCATAACAGATAACATGTGAGTTTTCTAGCTGAACTTTTCGATTGATAACTCGTGAAATTTTGTTTTGATATGCATTTGGATTTTAATGTACCTTGACTGCATTTGCAGCCTCGTATCACATAGTAAAACAAGATGTCTTGCTTTTTGAATTTTCTTGCTTTGGACCATTTAATAAGTATTAAGTAATCCCCTTCCGGCCACAGGAAAATAAGTGTCACCTGGTTTGTTATTTTAATGTCTTTTACATTAACTCTTCTGACTTGCCTCAACTTGGATTTTTTAAATTTTGTTGTATGCTCACTTTTCTGATTCTCATTTTCGTACATGCTTTTTATGTAAGCGTGCCAGCATTTTCTTAATGAAATAGTAATAATTACTCCTATATAAGCGTGCCAACATTTTCTTTATTAAATGATATTAATTGTTTTCCCATTTCACATCTATAGATTAGACCCAAGTACCCTCATGTTGGTGGAATTCCAATTTTGCTTACCGAAGGGTTCTGTTATCAGGGAACTGGAAGTTATTTTTTCTTTTGTCTGGTTAAGGCAACTGGAAACTGATAGATCATCATATATATCAGTGAAACTATGAACAAAGAAGAACTGACGGGACCTTGTGATGTAATCATATGAGGTTAAATTTATAGATGTTACCAGTTGGTTAGGGTGGAACTGGTTTTCTATTTATTATATCTTTGGCAACTCATTTTAGGGAGCTTCTACACACAAAGACACGACAAGACGAGACTTTGGAACAATTGCATTCTGTCTTGGGTGAATCATGTATCAGCTGTGAACTCCAGTTGGCAGGCCCCGAGTATGAATGCCATCAGGGAATTTCTTCTCTTTCTCCTGTAGTAGCCGAGGAGCTATTTAGAACTGAGTTATCAGACAAGGAAATCCGCTCTCAAGCTCTTAGTCCAGATATGACAATATTGAAGAAAGCTAGTGTGACCATAGACAATTCATTGAGTCCGGCTCATACATTACTTCAAATACACTCTGCTGATCACAAGGGTCTATTGTATGACATCTTGAGAACTTTGAAAGACTATAATATCCAGGTATAGACATTTAATATTAATCATGATTACTTTGACGGGCAGCTTTTCTTAATTCAAATCTGTTTTGGGCTTTCTTAATGTCTTGGCTCATTTTTTATAGAATTCTAGCTGTCTTGGAATGGGAGTCCTCCCATGTTGTGTTGCGTTCTTCTGAACAACTACAACGTCACTTGTTTTGATCTTTTCCAAGTTGGGTGGTTTCCCAATGGGGTTTGGGACCCCTTCCGCTCCAAAATGATATTCTATCAATTTTTTATGGAGAGCAAATTATGCTGTCCATCTCCTTAACCAGTTATTGTTTAATTGCTACCATTATTTTTGTGATCTCACAGTCCTTGTATCTGAAATATTAGGTCACCCTGCTTTGCCAACTAAGGTTGGCTACAAATGCAGGTATTCCATGTGGCTTCAGCATTCCGCAAATGAGTTATGATGGTTCCACACTTGTTCTCATGAGCCAGCTGGCTGCCCTCTTGCCTCTAGGGGTTGCTATTCTTAGACAAATTAATGGGAAAAAAAAAAAACTATTATGTGCTAATTCTGAAAATATCTTTGATGGCTGAGAGGATGAGGTCCCCTAACTTGTAGGGGACTCCTTGGTGGTTTATTTTCTTGACCTTAACACAAATCGATCATATACAATATACTTATAGACCTTAATTCACATCAGTGGTAGATTGAAATTGAATGACCAGAGAGTTCAAATGCTGGACCGATTTATATTCTCTGACTACGACCACCATATATCTCTATGCATGTGAATGTGTTCTGACAAATAATAACATGTTTTCAGTTGACTAATATCTGTTGTGTTGGGATTGTTTCTTATTATTTAGATAGCTTATGGTCGATTCTCACCAAATACAAAGGGTCATCGTGACTTGGACTTATTTATTCAGCAAAAGGATGGGAAAAAGATTGTGGATCCTGAGAAGCAGAGTGCATTGTGTTCTCGGTTGAAGGTGGAAATGCTTCATCCATTGCGTGTCATCATTGCAAACCGAGGGCCAGACACTGAATTGCTGGTTGCTAATCCAGTTGAGTTATCTGGAAAGGGAAGACCTCTTGTTTTCTATGATGTTACTCTTGCTCTGAAATCACTTGGGATCTGCATTTTCTCGGTAAGAACACTTGGCATTAGAAATTAAATGATTAAAAAGAAACATTGCCACACTGGGACTTCCCTGATTTTCACCCTTTAGGATTAAAGGGCTATTTTTTAATGCATTGCGATGCTAGACTGGAGGTTGATTTGAATCTCCAAGTTATGGTATTTGGGTACTGTGGTTTATATGTTTCTAATTCTCTTTCCTTACACATATTGGGATGGAAATTGACTGTCCCCAATCTTCAGTAGGGTAATAGTTTTTATCCTTCAGCTAAGGCAGTGCAGATGGGATTCTTGGATCATTTCTCAAATCATAAATTTTCAACTCATATCTTGATGTATTCATCAGTTCATGACACTTTCCTGTCTTGATCTGTAGGCTGAAATAGGAAGGCATTTAACATCTGATCGTGAATGGGAGGTCTACAGTTTTCTTTTGGATGAGAACTGCAAATTTCAGTTGTCTAATATGGTAGCTAGGAGTCAGATTGTAGACAGAGTAAGAAGAACATTGATGGGTTGGTGAGTAGATTTATTTTCCTCTTATGCCAGATCCTGAGTCTCACTCAACTTTGTGTTCTCTCTATCTCTGACCCGTGTATGGTGTATTAGTTGCCTAATATCTAATGCGTGTAGCTGTATTCTCGAATCTCCAAGTCATGACTGTCTGTTGAGCTTGCATTTTCCAGTCTTCAGATTGAATCATTGATCATGTATTTATGCGTAGCATTTTCTTTTGTTGGCTTGTCGGGTTATCAGCTTTACGGTCAGATGCAAAGTAAGGGTTCTCTTAATAATTTGTAGTCGGAATAATGCACTCGGAAAAACTTTTTACCTCGGAAAAATATAGTTGCAAGCATAATTGTGCACTAATCTGATGTGATTGGTTAAAAAATAGATTTTATTGAAAACAATATTAATTTAAATTTTAAGTATGAATGAATCAGTATTGGTATGCAAATTAGTACGCGACTCTGTTTATATATAACAAAACTTTTTTTACCTCATCGTGCACTGTCGGAAGCATTTTGATGTCCATACTTTCTGGTTTTGCCCCCAAAAATATCTTTAATTCTAAAAACAAATAAATAAAGATCTGTACTTTTTTTATAAATTTTTTTAGAAAAGTGGTGGTCATTCCATTGTACTTCTGGGTGTCTTTGTATTTCTTACCGGAAATGGAGACAAATAAGAGTAATATTAGATAGATTATACGATTAGTGCACATTTATTTTTGAAAAAGATTAAAATTTATTATTAAAAAATTAATTTTTTTTATATAAATTTCATATTTATTCACTTTTTCTTCTATTAAAGAAATGTGTCAATTGCACAACGCAAGTATCATTTCTCAACAAATAAACTAACCAGCCCTGCAAATGGTGCAAATAATCATATGATATGGACAACTTAATTTTAAAAGAAAAAATTTAATTACAAGCATAATTATTATTTACTAATATGTGTATTAATTTAATGTGATTGATAAAAAAATAAATTTTATTAAAAATAATATTAATTTAAATTTTAACACTTTAGAATGGCACGAGACATCATCTGAGCTATGCCATCCTCAATAAGAATCACTCCAATTGTAAAGACATCCTACGGATACTTATTGCTCACAATCTCGTCAAATGGACCTCTTCCAATCATTGTGCACAATAATCTAAGAAAAATGCTAATCTAACCGCCGTATATTTTGATTTATTTATTTTATTTAATGCTTAAAGAAGTATATTTTAATAAATTTATTATTTTTGAACAAAACTGATTATGATTTAAAAAATGTTTAAAAAATACACTTTAGAAAGTGGTTTTTTCAGAGCCCGTATCAATGGTTTTGTTAGTTTTGTGGCAGCCTGTACGTGAGTCGTGTACGAAATAACAATGAATGGCAGAGGTGGTTGGAGGCAGCAATCGATGATGTTTCAGACATGCAAGACGATTGCCGAGTATTGAAGGAGTGGGGCAATTTTGCACAGGAAGGTTTCCTAGGTGGTGGGGAAAGTGAGAGACCAAGAGTGGGCAGATCTGAACAATTGACAGAAACATTTCTTTACTGACAAAGTACAAGAACCTGTAACACTATCTATATAACTAATGTCTTGCACTGAAATCATTTTAGAAAAATCACCGGGGATGACATATCATATGTCATCAGTGGTTTTGTTTGTTTTCAGATAATTCGACACACAGACAAGAAGTTTTAACATAGCAGGCAATTGAACGCAATCAATCATCCGATAATTAAACTAAAGTCAAACCTATGTAGCCGACACGACAAAGCTTGCAGCCTCACCGTGCAGCTGCAATCCCCCCCAAAATTCCCAGAGCTACTATATGATGCCAAAAATATGCAGCAATTACAGGGGGATCAAGCAGCAACAGAGAAACAACCGAGCAGGCCCATGCTGTCATCTGTGTCTGGAATCATCAATAGATGCCTCAAGCGCTTCAAATCCTGGTGGTCCCTCAAATGGGAACATAGAATATCACTCTCCTCTTAAAAGAAACAAGGCGAGATTTGTACAATGCTCTAATATTTGCCGAATAATCAGACTCCCTCGACCAAAGCAGCAATATTAATATGCATATGTGTCGTTGAGATTTCACTATCAAACAGCAAATTATTGACTCTTGCGTAAAGAAACAGAGTTGAATCCGATCCCTGATGTCAATGTAAACAGAGCTAGTTTCTTGAGAACTATTTACTTTCACAAAGTAGACATGCACACCTTCAGTCCAAAAGGAATATAAGAAACTCCTTCCACAGACAAAGCAACCTTAGCGTAGCGAATTATTCTGATTATCAATGTAATTCATACATGTAAACCTCACAACTTAACCCAGGTTCCCTACAGATGCCGAGCCTGCTTGTGTTGACACCCATGTCTCCCACCAACAAGGTATCAGAGATCCATACTAATAAACAGGGGAACTAACATTTCCCTGGGCAAAGTTTAGAGAAGACATAACTCAACCAAACCAAAACCCAAAACAGCTAAATCTACAGCATCATATGAACATGGGATAAAACTTTAACAGTTATAAGAGTGCACAAAAAGGGGATAATAAAAAGAGATCTACCTCAATTGAAGTCTCCCAAGTTATACGAGCAATCGCAAGGAAAAGACGTTGCTGCCACAGTTTTTTTTAACTGGAGAGAAAATAGTTCCTGCTTGCAAACCCCGATTTGTTGGATGAAGAAAAAGAAGGCGCTAAAGAAGTGAATAAAGTATTGGTTCCTGAATACATACTGACAGCTATCCATCAATCCACGTATAGTTATACCAAGTCAAAGGAAAAACTAACAATAAACACCCACAACCTTTAGATTCCAACAGCTCTCTACGGGTAGTTGGCATCTTTTCTCTAAGCATGATTTTTTTAGAGATACAGAACATAGATGAGGTTGCTGCATAACCAAACACGAAATTGTCACAGGAGATTGTATAGTCCAAACAATAAAACATGATAAATGGCTTCAATTATTCTGCTTTGCTTCCTCATGATACTTCTCCAAATCAGCATCAAGATCTTCTTGAGATAACTTTTCACCACGGCCTCTTCCCTGACCGTGTCCACGATCCCTTCCAAAACCACGGCCACCTCTGCTGCCACGTGGCCGTCCTAGTGCACCAGCTCGACCTTGTCCACTGCTCATTAATTGAAAAAAATCAATCAAAAGATATACTCGAAGTATAGGTAAATAATAATTTTGAAGTGTAGCTTAACCCTTTAAAAAATGGGTGTATGCCACTATTTTTTTAATGACGAGGAATCCCAGAGACTGCAAATGCATGTTTCTACCCTGCTAAACCTCCGACCCATGTAAGCCACAAAAACTTATCATGTAATTTCTTTGCAGTTAATAAACAGTACTTTGATATAATTATTTCAAATTTCATACATTTTCCATCAAGTTCATACATAGGCAAAGCTCATGCTCAACTGCCTAAAATAAAACTCTTGTACACCAACCACAGAATCTAAATTTTTTTATAAGTAACAGCAGAAGATACTTTTAAAAAATTAAAAGATACTGCTTAAAAAATTAATCATAATTTTCGTCCATATTGACAGTCTTGGTCACAATCAAAAAGCACATTGCATATGCCACCCTGGGAATGCTACAAAACTAATAATCATCACAAGTAAGCATAGACCCAAAGCATAGCAAACACAACCAAAAAAACTTCTTTTTATTAGCACCTCTGGGACAAAGTCCTAACTAACCCAGGGACACGACCAAAAAACACTTGCACTATTAACATAAAATTTATGAGCAAAACAGTTCACAGATTGTCAGATGGTGCACACCCTCTAGGGATTGCATTTGAATTTCCGAAAGTCCCATTAGTTGCTGGAGGTGCAGCAGGTGTTGCAATGTTTCTTCCCATGATCTCTATCTTCATCAGTTTCCCATCAAGCTGTACATTGTTGTATCTCTTGACAGCAGCCTCAGCATCTCCTCGTCTCGAGAATACTACTTCAGCAGTTCCCTAAGAAAAAGAGTTTTTCTAAACTACAGCAGGACGAAAAGAATCCATCATCAGGACCTACTAATGCCAAACTTGACTAGATACCTTCGACCTCCCGCTTCTATCATAATGAATTGAATACCGTTTAAGGTCACCAACTTCAGCAAACAGTTCCTGCACAAATTTAAATTACAAATAAATGTCAAGAGACTCGGAACAAATAAAAAACAGGAGGCAACTCCCACCGCCTCAAATAAATAATTAGAAATAAAATTAACATTTAGGATGAGAATAATTCCCCTGAAGGGATTAAGACCTGCAAGATTTCATAGGGTAATGTAACGGAAAATGTTTACCGAGTGGCTTCATCTGTTTTTATTCTATTGCACAATTTTATGAATATGCAGAATACAAATTCCATGAAGAGATTTTTTTTTAAGTAAATTGCATGAAGAAATAAACAAATAAGACATTAAAAAAAAAAAAACAGAACATAGGCAGCCTCTCGCAAGGGTCAAAACCTTAAGAGATCTACCTACAGTGCGGACATTGACCCATTAAACATTGCCAACAAAAGATGTCCACCGAAGCAGGACACTTAAACGAGAAACGTGAACCCAAGGAAGAAAAGAATTAAATAGGTGCGAAAGGTTGGCTCAGATATGCAGGATAAATTTGAGGACACCACAGAAACCAAATTTGGTATCCAGTCCATATTCTACCAAGAATGATCATCTTGATTCTTAACAGACATTGATACCAAACCAAAAACCTTTCTTTAACATGTACAATGCACGCAAGAATGAGGTTTATAGAACCAAACAAAAATAAAGTTTTCTGCCAATCCTTCCAAAATAAAAATACCACAGAATACCCTATGCCCATGTTTCTGACATAATAAACAACATCATTAGAAGGAAGCTTTCCTAAAAACCAAACCGTCCAACTACGACTTAAAATTCTTGTCACTAACTATCGCTCAACTAAACAAAATGTCAAACACAAACAATAGAATCACAAGTAGTTAAATTATACTCTGACAACTATTAAGTCATACGATAAACCAAATCATCCACCAGGACAGCACGCTCCCACACAACATAAACACACAAGTACTGCTATTTTTGTATTAAGTAATGCCAAAAGATATTGAACAAACATAAATTAAAAACAGAACTCTATGTCTCTATATTACACCTTCATTCAATCAATCTCCTAAGCAAACATTTCTTTTGGTTAATTACGCTAGCCAGTTTCCGGTACGGAGAGAGTTTTGTTTGCCAACCTATGGCAACATATTGGCATTTTAATCGCCTGAGACTAGATGAAAATTACCCGGTTAGCACATCTATCGAAATCTGCCGTCAAATACGTGTAGATAAAGTTGGGATTTTTACTTCTTAGGGATTTGTAAAAATGATAACGGATGTAAATAGATCGGATGGTAGTACTATTAACATACCACAGGTAGGAAAAAAAACGTACGTTACCTTTTTTTTCGATTGAACCAATCAAACAGACAAGAATACGAAAGAGGGAAAACTCAAGGAGAGCAAGAGCACATTTTAGCAGCAACAATTGAAACTCCAAATTAAAAAAATAAAAGATACCTTAAGGTCCTCGTTCGAAACACCGTAATCAAGATTGGATAAAAAGAGCTTGGTCCCAGTCTCTATGGCAGAAGATCGACCCAAATTCTCTTCCCCATACAAATCGTGCTGCCACGTCGTCTCCGGTGCCTAATTTCACCAAAAGAAGAATCTTAAGAACAAATCGTAGCGAAGACGGAATGAAAGAACAAAAAATCAAATTTTATGAAAATTCAGATATTTGGGACGAAACTATGAGCAAATTACATGCAGAGGAATCGAAGCATGAGAAGAGAGAAACAAAGGAAACAGATCGGAACCCCAAGTCACCTTAACGGCGGCATAAGGAGCCGTACGGTTGGCAACGCGGTTAGGGAAGTGGCGGGCGGGTCCAGGACCAGGACCGGAGGCTCGGTTACGGCCTCTGCCGCCGCCGGACTTTTTGCTAGTCTTGATGATGTCTTCTAGGGCCATGTCTAAACCTGTCGACGACATTTTTCCACGAGAGAGAGAGGTAACGAAGAAGTGGAAAGAATGGAGGAAGAGAGGATGAAGACTCAAAAATCAGAAGAAAAAGATCTAGTTGTTTTAGGTAAATATCTAGTACTAGGTCGTCGCAGTAAAGTCTTCGCCGTAACAAAATTGTTTCATGAGGCTGAGCCTTTGATAACAAGCTGTTGCCGTTTTGTAGTTGGGTAATGAAGTCAGTCTAACGTACTGAAATTCTGACTATATAATTTAATTTTATATATAAATTTCATATAAATCATTTGTAAAAATATAAATTTTATTTTAAAAAAAAGGTTATTTTACATTTTTTTAAATGAAATCTAATTTTTTGTAAAAGTTCGTATCAAATTTATTTATTTATTTAAAACTTGTATAAATTATTTATTTTTCAATAACGGATGATACAACAGTTGTGTAAGTAAAATTATAGTATAGATATTGCTCAGCTAGCCTCGTATAATCTCCTATTTAATGGTGCTCACTACATGGCCATCACTTGAATAATCTCACCAAGACGGTAAATTATATATTTATTATTTTATAACTATTTTTTATGAAAAAATAATTAAGTAAAATTGAATTCTTTTTATAAAAAAAAAAAATAACCCTCTCAACATTTTTTTAAATAAAAAATGATAATTACAATTATAAATTACAAGTTTCGTATAATTTCTTTAAAAAAAATAAATAATTTACGTAATAAAGAATTAATATTTTAACAATAAATTTTACTCTCTTTTTTTAAAATTACATGAGACTTACACGTTCCTGCATATATGTAAACACTTTTTTTTACTTTTATTTGGGAGAGTCAGAGAGAGAGCCTCCAGAATCGGTAGAGCAACTTTCTTTCTGGGGTTGGGTGTATTGAAAATTTGGCTCTAAAATGGTAGAAAAATATGGAATGATAATTAGTAACAACGTAAGGAGTAACTTCAATGCTACTTCTAACAAACCCAGAACGAGTAACAGAGCGTACATTATGCGGTCCCTGATTCCATTTTCCAGATCTGAATTACTTTCAAGAACTTTCATGGAAGATGCTTCAGGCTTGAGAAACATACGTCCAACTGCAAACATCATCATTCATCATAATCCAGAACGTGATAAAGAAACCCAGCACAAAGGACTTGTTTGTTTCCAACGCCACGCAGATCATAGAACTCGGCCAAAACTCCTTTTTTAACCTAGGAACGACAACAACCTCACAGACAAGAAAGACAGTGGCTTTCAAACAGCATTGAAGTTAATTGTGATCCCAAAATGAAATACCAATTAGAAAAGTAGGGCATAAAAAGTAACCATTTTCGGCCTTACCTATGGTTCTCGTCATAAATTATTAATTAACATTTGTAAATTGCTTCATCCTCGGCCACTGGAAAAAAAAAAAAAAGAAGAAGAAAAGCAGATTCCGGAGCATGCGTTTTTTGTTCTAGAGTTCTGCACAGAAGAATCTGAAGAAGCATCATATGCCGTCCACAGTTCACCTACTCATCAAAGCATTGCACATTCCGACTGCAGTTGGTAACTCAGAGAACTAGGTAAATATATATACATATAGTCACTTTAACACATCATTCCTAGGGTATAGTTTCCAGAGAGATTAACAAAGCCCAAAATCAAACAAACCATGCTTACATTGACCAGCACCGATAGAAAGATACAATCATGACCAATTACTTGAAGAGATTAGTCCCCCGCTTACGAGACGCACAGAGTGGAAGAACTTTATAGAAGCTAAAGTTGTACAGAAACAACCATAAAAGATAAAATAAACTGAAAAACAAACAGATAATTTGGAAAAATCAAAAGCTTTTCCATTCCATCTTAAAACATATATGGTACTTACATCCCCACGTACAACAAGTGCTTCAAATCAAAAGATTAAACAAAAGGGAGGCTGAAGGCATAGAGTCTGATGCGAAACCCTAACCCTAACTTCCACCCCCAATTTCGTCACAAGCCCTAACCCTGCAACCGTACAATTCAAGAGCTAGTGAATTTGGTGACCGCCTTGGTCCCTTCAGAGACGGCGTGCTTGGCCAACTCACCAGGCAGCACGAGGCGCACCGCGGTCTGGATCTCCCGGGAGGTGATCGTAGGCTTCTTGTTATACCTGGCCAGCCGCGAAGACTCCTGGGCGAGCTTCTCGAAGATGTCGTTAATGAAACTGTTCATGATCCCCATGGCCTTGCTTGAGATCCCAATGTCGGGATGGACCTGCTTGAGCACCTTGAATATGTAGATCTTATACGTCTCAACGCTCTTCTTGGTCCGCTTCTTCTTTTTATCACCGGCAACGGCTCCGCCTTCCTTCGGGAGCTTCTTTCCGGCCTTCGGCTTCTTCTCGGCCGGAGCCTTCTCTGCAACCGTGGATTTCTTCTCCTCGGCAGGCTTTTTCTCCGCTGGCTTCTTCTCGGCTTTGGGGGCCATCGGAAATTTCCTTTGTTTTCTTGAAACAAGCAAAGACTTCAAAGAAAGGCGAGCGAGTTAGTCGAGATACGCAAGGTGGAAATGAAAGAAGTTGTTCTGTCGTATTTATAAAGATGTAAGGTCGGTTCTGAATGGACAATTGGAGAAGCCACGGATCGATGACATGGCCATACGAGGAATGTCGATTGAGATCCGTACAAATTTGGAATCGACGGTTGAAATGAGGTGTGCGAAGCGGTCCATTGTTGTTCTGATTGGGGCAGAGCTAACGGCGGAGATAGATGACGTGGTATATATTGGCCGTCAGATTTGCTGGAACAGAAATGGGGATCGGCGGTTAGGAAAGATCATAGTCTGCATTTCGATCACCATCCTTCTAGTTTGAACTCTGTTTCACAATTCACATTCTCATTGTCAAGTTTTATGAAGCCATAGTTAGATAAAAAAAATATATATTACATTAAGATTATTGTCAGAAAAAACGACCTTTAGTTAAAAAAAGATCGATATGAAATAATAAATATAATTGAGTTACTGTTTAGATAATGAGTTAAGATGGATTGAATTGAAATGAAAGTTAAAAAAAATATTGTTAAAATATTATTTTTTAATATTATTATCATTTTAAAATTTTAAAAAGTTAAACTTATTATTATATTTTATGTAAAAATTTGAGAAAATTGTAACGATGAAATGAAACACTTTTACTATCCAAACGGTCTTAAGACTTTTGAATATGTAAAATAAAAAATAACAAAAATATAATTTAAATGGTTTATCCTCGTTTGGTTACACAGTTCAGATAAAATATTTTGTTAAAAGTTAAATAAAATATTATAATAATTTTTTTTAACATTAGTTTTATTTTAAGATTTGAAAAAGTTGAATTGTTTATTATATCTTATGTGAAAATTTAAAAACATTACAATAAGATATAAGATATACATTAAAAATTTATTATATCTTAGTTGGAATAGTGGATCATTTACAATAAACATATAAGATAAAATGATATGAGATAGTTTAATTTTACGTAACTAAACCAATCCTTAACCAAACTTGTAAATGATCCACTATAAGATGTATAAGAGCATTCTTATTGGATTATCCAAATGCAAATGTAAATTTGCATAATATGACATGATTTTACATTTAACTATTCCACTCAAAACTTATTTTCATATTAGATTATCCAACTATTAGTTAAAATAATAATAAAATATTACAAATTTTAATAATATTTTTTTAAAAATGTTTTTCTATTAATTTTTTTCTAAATTAAGAGCTTATATGGAAATACATTTTTATTTTTTATTAAATAATATGGAGAAATAATACAGGAGGAAGAATAAGAATGTTGAGAGAAAATAAAGAGAGAGTGTGTATAAAGATATTATTTTTTATTTATTTATATATGAAATAGTGACAATCAAATTTAATTGTCAACTTTAATTTTACTGTAACTAAAAGTCAAATATGAACTTCATTTAGATATGAACTTCTGTCATTTGATTTCTTTAAAATTTAAAATAGTGTCAAAATTTTTTTAGCAAAGATTTAAAAATTTCTCCAATTTGGGAGATGCTTGATAAATCAGATGAGATAAAAAAATATGTGAATAGAAGTGAAATGATTATTTTTTTAATAATATGAATACATCATTCATAACCAAAGTAAAGTGTACAAAAGTCAAATTATACAGCAGCATCTAACAAGACTCTAGAAAGTAGAAAATCTGGACATTGATGCCATTGTACAGTATCATCTATCATTCTTGCCAACAAGTGAGCCGTCTCATTCCCTTCACAGCCTACATGAGAAATTTCATAATCCATTAGCCGACAAATCCAACTAGATAAATTAGATCCCTAAAAGCAAATAACATCCACCCCTAAAGAATCCGTTTCAAGGATCAAAGCTGAAAAACTCATATGTAAAACCATCTATAGACCTCGAAGAGCAGCCATAATTTCAACATTATAACCTTTGGGCAGTGAGAAAAGTAAACTGAGTAGAGCTGGACATTGATAAAGAGTATGACCACAAGTTTTAAGAGCCAGCTTGCAAAGCACATATAGCTGAAGAAAGAACACCACGCTTCAATGAATTCATCTTTGTAGGCAAGTTATCAAGACAAGCATTCCATGTAAAATTCTTCACTTTATTAGGTAATTTCAAGTGCCATAAAGTTCTCCATAAATTAATTCTTTCTTGTGCAGTTGAACTTCCAGCAGTGACACCAACATTTGATAAATTCACCAATAAATGATATCCCGATCGAACATGTCCCATGGAGGAGTTAGACATACTGGAAACAAGCTAAAATGATGACAAGCTCAATGGTGATATGGATCTCTCACTCTTTTCGAGAAAATGAATTATGTAGTCGACAGACTTGTCAAATTGGAGTGGTAAGGAGGCTTTCTTTGAGTCCACTCACAATTTTCCTAAAGACATTCTGAGAGTTGTTAATATGCATAAAGCTAGTTTACACGTTCTTCATAAAAAATAACAGGTTTGGTTATAGTTTTGTTTTCTTTAACCTTTTATTTTATTTTGGTTTATTTTTATTGTTGTTGCTTTTGGTATTTTTGTTATTTCTGATGTAGTGCATAGTGATTGGTTTTTTTTTTTCTAGTTGGTTTTGATGCCTGGGTTGAGTTTTTTTTTTTTTTAAATATATATAAGCCCCATGTGTCAGGATATAACCACGGTATTCTTTCACCATAAGTGAGGGTTATCAATAAAATTGGAGTACCGTCATCTTCTTTTAAAAAAAGAGAAAGGATATCCCAATCGAACAGAATAGATGCCATTTTTATTTTCCTTCCAAAACAGTTGATCTTCTAAAACATGAGAGATCAAAAGAACATTTAAAATTTCAACTTCAAAATGAGAGAAAACTTCATGCACTAAGGCTTGATTCCAAGTTCTTGAATGTTGGATCATCAAACAATTAACAATAGCATCATAAGGAAGAAGCTAGTGACAAGGCAAAAACTGAGTTAATGAAGAAAATGGAAGTGAATGATCTTGCCAAATGCGTATGTTATGCCCCTTTCTACCTGTCATCTACACCCAAGTTACAACACATGCTTAGCTGTAGAAATACTTATCCACTCATAGGATGGGCAAGACCCTAAAGTTGAATGCCAAAAACATGATTTTGGAAAATATTTGGCCTTGAAAACCCGATAGAACAAAGAATGAGAGTTAGTCAATAGCCTCCACAACTGTTTTGCAAATATAGAACTCTCCAAATAGCTCCAAATTCTTGAATCCCATCCTCCAATAAAATTACACATTTTTTGCCAGCTACATTAATGCACTTTATGTTTTGCACCACGTTGACGGTACCAAAACCTTGCAAACATACCTTCAAGCTCTTTATAAAAACAATTTAGGTAGTTGAAAGCAACTCATAGTGTATGTTGGTAAGGCCTGACCAATAGCTTTTATCAAGACCTCTCAACTAGTCCGATGTAATAATTTTTTCTTTTAGCCTTGTGATTTTCTCCAAACCCATTTTTTGAGTTCTTGAAAAGTACTTCTTTGGAATTTATCCACACAAAAAGGGAGTCTCAAATAACGATCATGATGTTGTAATGACTGAACTTTCCATATCAATCTTTTGACCCAAAGCAAACTCATAAACATGAAGTGTTTGAGATATTCATTTGCTACATGTGTGGCTTGATAGAAAATTAAACTATTATCTGCAAAGAACAAGTGAGTAACTGTAGGAGCCCCATTACACACCTTAACACATTTTTATCAATGGACAGCTTTAGAGTTTTGAATAAAAGTAGATAATCCCTTAGCACATAAAACAAACAAATATGGAAAAAGTAGGTCACCTTGGAGTAAGCCTTTAGATGCAGCAAAAGATAAAGTAGAACACCCATTAAGAAGTACCTTATATGTAGCTGAACTTAAGCAAGACAGAACCAACGCCACACATTTGGTGTCAAAACTCAATTTCAACATAACCTTTTGTAAAAAAGCAATTCCACTCAGTCATATGCTTACTCATATCCAACTTCATCGATATAACACCTTATTTACCTCCTATTTGCTTCTAGATAGTATGAATAATCTCAAAAGCAATAAGTACAATTTCAGTAATCAATCTTCCAATATAAAAACACACTGTATATCAGATATCACATATGGTAAAATGTTATATGCTTTACTCATATCTAGTTTCACCGACATAACACTTTATTTACCTCCTCTTTGCTTTTGGATAGTATGAATAGTCTCAAAAGCAATAAGTACAGTTTTAGTAATCAATCTTCCTATATAAAAGCACACTGTATATCAAATATCACATATGGCAAAATGGATTTAAATCTATTAGCAATGACGTTAGCAATTATCTTGTATACCACGTTGCGTAAACTTATGGGGCAGTATTCTGTAATCCTCTCAGGCAGCTTCTCTTTTGGAATAAGAATAAGAAAAGTTTCATTTAATTTAGTAGAAATTGCACCATGGTCAAAAGAGTAAAGTACTACCTTTATGATTAAATCACCTGCTATATGCCAATATTTTTTAAAGAAAAAAGGAGGCATACCATTAGAGCTTGGTGCTTTCATAGGTTGCATTTGCAACAATGTAGTTTTGACCTTCTCACTAGTATACGGCCTGAGAAGAGTATTATTCATATCAGATGAGAAAATGAAAAAGAACATTGCGTCTCCATTTGCTTTTTTTGTGAAATAATTTATGAATAGTAGTGAAATGTTTAAGTTAATGCCTCGTGTGAATAGTTAGATGAGATAAAAAATCTGTAAACAGTAGTGATATGGTTTGTAAATAGTAATGAACCCTTAGTCTTTTAAATTGAAGAGGCAAATATTATTTTTTAATTACTATTATGAATTCATAATAATTGTTAAGAAATGAAGACAAAATAATTTTCACATTAATTAGTATGAGAAACTTTCACATAAATAATATATTCATTATAAATAAGAATATATATATGAAGGAGTCTTTTACAATTTGTTCCGTTTGAATAAATAAGACTTTTATAAAATAATGATATTATTTTAAAAAACTTGTAAAATAGTTATAAATATTAAAAACATGGTTTATTTAAACCAAAAACATTTTGTTTTAGCTTTAGGCAGATCGCTGGACCTATTAACTTGGGCTAAGGCTAACATTGGCCTCAGCCCAAGCCCAATCCATTCACTTCGTCCATTCACTCCCTCACTTAACTCGAACCTCTGCAAGCTGCAAGCTCAAATGGCTCACAGCCGAAAAGATTCTCATTTTCGAACCCAAAATCGAAAATGAAGCTAATTCGTCCTCATCGACCCCTCAGAAATTCTACCATTTACAGAAAGCAAAGAAATTTCTGTACCTCCAAATTTACATCCCAAGATAATGACGAAAACGAGTCGCACTTCGTGTCGACCCTCCGAGACATAGTACGAGGAAGTCAGAGCTGGAAAATCGCGCTCAACAACACCTACATATCAAGCACTTTGAGGCCCCATCACGTCGAGAAGGTCCTGATTCAAACCATCGACGATTCCAGGTTAGCCTTGAGGTTCTTCAATTTCTTGGGCTTGCACATAAACTTCAACCACTCCACGACTTCGTTTTGCATTTTGGTCCATGCTCTGGTCCAGTCCAATCACTTTTGGCCAGCTTCTTCGCTCCTGCAAACGCTTTTCGTTCGTGGGTTAGACTCAGAAGAGGTTTTTGAACATTTTTTGAATTCCTATGAGAAATGTAAGTTTTCTTCGAGTTTGGGTTTTGATATGTTAATTCAGAATTATGTGCAAAATAAAAGATTTTTGGATGGTGTGGTGATCGTGAGGCTCATGAGAGAAAATAAATTGTTGCCCGAAGTTAGAACTTTGAGTGCCCTTTTAAACGGGCTAGTGAGAATTAGGCAATTTCATGTAGTTTTGGAATTGTTTGATGAGGAGATTACGAATGCCGGTCTTAGGCCTGATACGTATACGTACACTGTGGTGGTTAAGAGTTTGTGCGAATTGCGGGATTTTGTAAGAGCCAAGGAAATGATTTTGCAGGCGGAGTTGAATGGATGTAGTTTAAGTGTTGTAACGTATAATGTGTTGATTCATGGGCTCTGCAAAAACCAACGAGCTTGGGAGGCTATTGAGATTAAGAATTTGTTGAGTGAAAAGGGACTGAAAGCAGATGTGGTTACATATTGCACATTAGTACTTGGTTTGTGCAGAGTGAAAGAACATGAGGCTGGGATGGTGCTGATGGATGAAATGATTGAGTTGGGGTTTGTTCCAAGTGAAGCCGCTGTCTCAGGAGTTGTAGAGGGATTGAGGAGTACGGGGAAGATTGAAGAGTCTTATAATGTGGTGAAGCGGGTGGAGAGAGTAGGGGTGCTGCCCAGTTTGTTTGTTTATAACGCGCTGATCAATTCTCTGTGCAAAGATGGGAAATTGGATGAAGCGGAGTTACTGTTTTATAATATGGGTGAGAAGGGTCTGTTTGCAAATGATGTCACTTATTCTATTTTGATTGATTCGTTCTGCAGAAGAGGGAAATTGGAAGCTGCATATTTTTATTTTGCTAAAATGTCGGAGTCCAGGATTAGAGCTACTGTGTATCCGTACAATTCTTTGATAAGCGGTCAATGCAAGTTTGGCAAATTGAGTGAAGCAGAGTTTCTTTTTGGTGAGATGATCGATAAAGGATTAGTGCCAACGGTTTCAACCTATACATCACTGATCAGTGGATACCGCAAAGAAGGAGAACTGCACAAGGCATTTAGGCTGTATCATGAGATGACCGGGAAGGGAATTGCACCAAATACTTACACCTATACTGCACTTATTTCTGGTTTCTGTCGTGCAAATATGATGGCTGAAGCAAGTAAGTTGTTTGGTGAAATGGTTGAGCAAAACATTCTGCCAAATGAGGTGACTTATAATGTTATGATAGAGGGTCACTGTATGGATGGTAACACAGTAAAAGCCTTTGAATTGTTGGATGAAATGGTTGAGAAAGGTCTTAAACCAGACACATATACATATAGGCCTCTAATTAGTGGTCTTTGTTCTTCAGGTAAAGTTTCTGAAGCCAAAAAATTCATAGATGACCTCCACAAAGAGTATCAGAAGTTAAACGTGATGTGTTATAGTGCACTTCTACATGGCTACTGCAAAGAGGGCAAATTACACGATGCATTGAATGCTTGCCGTCAAATGGTTGGAAGAGGAATAGACATGGATCTTGTGTGTTTTGCAGTACTCATTTGTGGAACTCTAAAGCAGTATGACACGAGAAAAGTATTGGGTCTCTTGAAGGAGATGCATGATCAAGGGCTGAAGCCTGATGAAGTAATATATACAAGTATGATAGATGCATACAGCAAAGCAGGAAGGCTTAAGGAAGCTTTTGGGCTTTGGGATTTGATGGTTGCTGAGAGATGTTTTCCTAATGTGGTGACGTATACTGCCTTGATCAATGGCTTATGCAAGGCAGGACATATGGATAAAGCAGAACTTCTTTTAAAGGAAATGTTAATTGGCAATGCCCTTCCCAATCAGATCACTTATGGTTGTTTCCTTGATCACCTTACGAAGGAAGGAAGTATGGAGGAAGCTGTACAGCTGCACTCTGCAATGCTAAAAGGGTTTCTAGCAAATACTGTGACATACAATATACTTATCCGGGGCTTCTGTAAACTGGGAAAGATTCAAGAAGCTATTGAGCTCCTTGTTGGAATGACTGACAATGGTATTTTTCCAGATTGTATTACCTATTCGACTTTTATCTATGAGTATTGTAGAAGAGGTAATTTACAGGAAGCTGTTGAGTTGTGGAACACCATGCTAAATAAGGGTCTAACGCCTGATACATTAGCATATAATTTTATGATATATGGTTGCTGCATAACTGGAGAACTCACCAAGGCATTTGAATTGCGTGACGATATGATGAGAAGGGGGTTGACCCTGAATCGGGTAACATATAATGCTCTTCTTCATGGAACTTGCTCGAAAAGTTAAGTCTGCTATGTTGGAGAAGAATTTTTGTTATATAATGTCAACAGTCTGCGATATTATACCAGAGGCCCTTCTATTTGCCATTGAAAAACCATTTTTTTGGGGATTACAGCTTTTGTGTTATATCAACTTGTAGCATTTTTTTTTTTTTTTCGCCGAAGGCCTGTGGCCTGATTGGCATAACCCCTAAGCCTTCAAAATGGAGGTCTTAGGTTCGAAACCCCCCTCCCCAAATGTATCCAAAAAACAAAAAAACTTGTAGCATTTTTTTAGGTCTGACGGTTGAAGATGACAAGATTCTTTTCTGTACATAATTAAGCGTGCAAACTTGTAGTGAAGGACTGGGAGGGTAATAAATTGAGGCTGACTAACATATGGATGAAAGAATCTTTAACTGTCTTTCTGTTAGCAACAGATTATTGTGAGCATTGTTTTTTGAACATTGATGATGTTGGAATACTGATCTTACAAATAAGATTTGCTCCCGTTGGTTGAATTGGCCAAACATAATATGTGAAAAGTGAATATTCATCTTTTTGTGTGGGTCTGCAGATGTATCCTTGTATATTTCTTAGGAGCATGGCATGCTACAGAATTCTGTGTCTAGAAGTTCAAAATGTGGTGGTTCCTGGACATTCTCCCCAACTGTTTTGCTGCACTTTTGGCTCTTGTCAGAGCATTACTTACCAGTCGATACCAACCCCCCCACCCCCTTCTTTCTCCCACCGTTTTATTTTTGCTGGGTCAAAGCTATCTGCTGGTCCTTCTGTAGTTGAGGAAGAATATGGATCTATGCAATTTTGGTTGCCCGTGAAGTTAAATTATCACTTGAATTCAATGTACGAAGTGAAATTATAACTTGAATTCAATGTACGAAGTGATGGTTCAATTCAGCTGATTCAAGTTTCAGCTTGAATTGATAAAAAGTTAGGGATCAATTGATAGACATTTTGATTGAGGAAGAGAATTCAGATGATGAACTCTTTGGATATCGGGATTCATATCGAATAGAACAAATGGCAATAAGCGGAAAGGATTAATAGAACAAATCACGATTACAGTTCATATTTTTGGTATTTCTATAATATTAGTCAACCTACATTATTTTTTTATCATTGTATTCAGTAAGAAATGTTAAAAACTAAGATATTGTTTGTATAGTGAGTTGAGATAAAAATTGAAAGATGAATAAAATATTGTTAGAATATTATTTTTTCATATTATTATTGTTTTGAGATTTGAAAAAGTTGAAAAGTTTATTATATTTTGGGAAAATGCTAGTTGAATTTTTTTTTTAATTTTTGTTTTTATTTAATGGTTAAGGAAATGAACACTAGTGAATTGGTCTTTTTTTATTTTTTAAAAATATTTAAAATTGGGTAAAAAATAATTAAAATAAAAGAAGAAAAAAAATTAAAAAATACATTTGCCCTCATCAGTTTACTTCATCGGTTGTCTATTGGTTCCCCTAACATGAATCTATATTTTGTATAGAAATTCGAAAAAATTGTAATAATGAAATGAGATAAAATAAAACACTTTTATTATCCAAACATGACCTAAATGAAAAGATATAGTGTTGAGCAGGCTCAAATTCTACTGGCCCTATAATCTTGGATTGGCCGGGTAGTCCCCTTTCCTGCCCCTACTTGGCGGGGTGACCATTTAGGACAATGTAGGAGAGGGTGCCACTTGCATGTATAGACCATTTTACAAACATTAGATTCCCACAATGCCAAGAAGTTATTGACATTAGATCTTGCTACTTAAGCAGATTCTCAAGCCTGTCTGGTATGCATGTGTGTAGTATACTACTTAGATTAAGATCCTCCACATTACTAATTTTAAAACATTTTTTTTACAATTTCACATTAAATAATGATGTCCATGGATAATATGAACTCCGACGTTCATCATATAGGAGCTCACGTAGCGCTCTTTTCAAATTGTAAACAATGTTTGGATTCGAACTATAATCCTATATACTTCCTGGCATCAATGTCTGGCGAGAAATCAACTGCTCAAATCTAGCACAAGCCAAAGAACAAACTAGCTAGTCTCATATATACATGCTTGATAAAAAATCTTGCATGAGTTCCAAATTGACTACGCCAGCAATCTAAAGAGTATTGAACCATATTACAACTCTTGTAGGTCTAAAGGGGTTAAAAATCCATTTCAGAGGTCCTAAAAAACAAGCTAAGAGTGATTCTCTAATCCCAAGATGATAGACATCTTGACTTGTAGATATAACAACTACAATGAGACATTCATTGTTTCAGTTCCACACAACAAATCATACACGACATTGATTGGAATCATTGAAATTTGGTTCTAGTTGAAGGTTAGACCGTAAGATAAAACTTGAACAACAAACTAATAGGATAACTCAGGTTCATGGCCCCACATGCTATTAACATTTTCACTTTAAATAAAATCAAGAGTAGAGACAAATCGCCATGTGAGACTCAGACGAATCTTAATTGGCACGACTTTGAAAAACATCAAGACCCATCTTAGTTGGATTGGTGGCCTGTAGCTCTATTTGAATACCATCCAGTTCTCTCTTGAACCTGTCCTTAGAGCTTGCATAGATCATCTTGCTCCTCACCCTTGATGTATTAGGGGACCTAAGTGAACAATAAACATACACAAACAACAATGATTAAAATGGGATAGCTTATAAATGAGGAAAGTGATAGTTAGCTTTTAGCACATTATATTACCATGCAATGAAGAAAATCCTGCTTTTTTGGTAGTCTTTTGCAGTGACAAAGTCAAAATAAAAAACAGCATATTGACACTCATCACTAGGAAGACTTGCAGCAAAATCCTCGTAGTTTGGAGTTGGCTCCCCAACTTTTTCTACCACTACCTGCTTTTGCTTCTTCTCAATCTTAAATACAATGAAACGGTAAGTCTTTTTAGTCTTCAACTCTAGAAACTTTAGCTTGCAGTCATCATGCACAACCATCCCCAATGTTGCATTAGCCTGTACATAGAATGAAAAATATATTTGTGTTAACAAAAAATATTGAATTGAAAGAAACCATAGAACAAGAGCAATTATAGACCAACATTTCCAAAAAGCTCTCTGCATGTTTTGTAATTAGACATGTATTTGAATGCAGACATTTAAATTAGTTATGCTATACTCCAAACATACTAAGCCATGTCGACTGATATTTAATTTTAACCTCATTGGTAAAAACCAGTTGGACCTTTGAGTCTCAGAGCAAACATAAACATAGACATAAAATTCTCAAAGACCACCAAACTAAAAAATATATTGTCCAAAAGCGACATACCATAGCTAGATATCAAGGTTACAGACAGAAATGGGTTCATAAAATTTTGCGCAAACGATAAATGGGGAGTGAATCTACAGAGGAAAGAGAGAGATTAAATTCAGAGAGATACTAGAGTCTCATATAATAAAATAAAAGACTCTTCTTTTTTTTCCTCTTTTCCTTCTCTTTCAGAAAAATTCAGAGACCGCCTGGGTAATCAATTACTCCACTTGTCTCCAAATATCAATGATATTGGGCATGTGTGACAACACAACAGGCAAAAAGTAAGTCTGTCCAATAATGTTGCGACGTGTTTGACAAAAGTGGAATGACAGTTTGACTCTGCAGCGATGTTGCTTCGTCAGTCAGTCGGTCTCCATACGAGATTGGATAACGACTGGGTTGAACAATGAATGCCACGCTTAATCCGAATGTCCCCAATGATTTTGGCCCAATAGATCTCCCATTTAATTTGATCATTTTTCCGTAGACAATTTTGTATTAGTTAAGGCCTGTTTTTAGTTACACAATTCAAACTATCTCATTCTCATCTCATCCCATTTTATATAAATTATATAATCATTATAATTTTTTAAATTTTTATAAAAATATATAATAAACAATTCAAAATTTTCAAATCTCAAAACAAAAATTATATACTAACAATTTTTTATTCAACTTTCAACTTTGATCTCATCTTATCTCATCTTATCTATATAACCAAACAAGACCTTAAGTCTCGTTTGGATATAAGAAATGTTTCATCTCATCTCAATTTATCTTATTTCAACTCACTATCCAAATGACATCTAAATAAAAAACAAAAAATATTTTCATCAATTTGAAATTGTTCAAACTTATTTTGAATTGAAGAATTTGCTTGATCTACTATAAATAAGAAATAATTAATCTTAAAAGATTCTTTAGCATATTATGTTCTCCTTGTTGACATTTTTACTAAATTGTTTTCTCTATGAATAATTTGATTTTCTCTTAATACATGTTCTATTTCCATACTAATTGCAATCTATTTTGATGAAATCATAGTAGATTTAAATCCATTTTTTTATAATCTTCAAAAAATTAAAACCTATTAATTGATCAATGACAACATCTATATGCATATATATTTGGATTCCAAACTTTTACTTACAGAATTGATTGCAAATAATGTATCATACTATATAGTAACGTCTAATACAAATTCAAAGTTATTGACTTTATATGCTACTAAATAATTAGCACTTAGCGTCACTTGTTGTTTTAAGACCTCCAATTGGTTTTGCTAGTTGCAATAAAGTTTCTCTTATATGTGGAGTTTAAAACTTTATTGATTTGATACTTTTAATTTGACTTTCCCAACATGTGTTGCAAAAGTAACTTAAGAGTTAAACTTGACACATTATCTTGCAAAATTTCTCACCCCTTAAGATTAAATATGTTGTACCATTCTAAAAAATAATATGGTTTTAGGACATGAATTAGCTATGTTACATATAATAAGATTAAGATTATGACAAGTACATAACATGTAAAATGCTTTAGGATTTATATCAAATAGTTTTCTTTGCGCTCCATGCTATTTACCTTTTATATTAGACCCATTATTATAACTATATCCTTGAATATTATTAGTATCAACCTCAAGACTTTTTATTGCATCTAATCATTCATTGAGAAAACAATTTTCACTAGCATCATCACTTTAATCAATTTAAGAAAATGTTCTTATATTTTTATTGAGCTTATTGAAATATTAATACATCTTAGTGTGAGAGACATTTGTTCTTAATGACTTGTATCTGAGTACAATCAAGTATAATTGAAAACTATTTTGCTTTCTTTATTTTCTTAATAATATGGCTTTTTATTTCAATTCCTAGCAACTGTATTAATCATTTTATGTATTATGTCCAAGATAATTATTATGGATTTCACCATCTTGAATATGTAAAATGTGTTTTTCCATTATTGGATCAAATTTAGAAATCATTTAAATTAGATTTTAAAAAAATTCATTATTTTCTTAATAGATTTTTTCATTTTGTCCTCGACATGGTAAATTATTTTTACCCAGAGTTTTTATTATAGTAACAATTCTTAGTTACACTTTTTTCCAATGATTTTTTTCTTTGTTAATTTGTTCTTGGACTTTTTTGCCAATTGTTTTTTATTATAATAACAATTATTAGTTACACTTTTTTCCAATGATCTTTTTCTTTGTTAATTTGTTTTTGGACTTTTTTGCCAATTGTTTTATTTCTTAACAATCTTATTTCTAAATTAAGTCAAGTAATCATGTTAGTAATATGTTCATTGGTTGTTTCATAGCTTTTAAACTTAGCACTAAGATTTTTTAATCATCGGTTCCTTCATTATTTAACTAACTTATACTAGACTATGAATTAAACAACTACAACAAAAGCATAATACGACATTCAAGTCTTTTGAATAGACTAACCATTTTCTAATCATGTTTCTCCCCATTTGATAAGTTTTATATATAATATGTAGAGGAAAAATGTCTAGAGTTTTCATCATTAGAAAAATGTATATCTCTATCGCTAATTGGACCCTTTTCTATTAGTAAATCTCGTAATTCTATATCAACGTATTTCCTTTGATCATGGTAATAAATATTTGAAGGAATGGAATTAGATATGTCCTTAATATTTTTCTTTTCTTCTATGCTTTTTCCAAACTTTCCAGTAAGAATTGTAGAACTATATGCTTGAGTATTATCTTAAAACCCATTTAATTGGCCGACTTGTTGTGTTTTATTATTATTCTCAGGTTTGTTCTTTTTTTTTTTTTTTCTTATTTTGTTTCGTTATCTTTTAGTCCTTTTTTATGTATTTCATGATTATTTACAACTTATATCACCTAAATTTTCTACTAGATTTTGTTTAATTCTAATATCAAATTTATTTAAAGATTCTTTTTGGGATTCAATCAATTTTTCTATTCTTATTTTTTTTAAGTTTCTTATATTTAGATGCATCTTTTCTATTAGACATATTTTTTAATAAATAAAACAGTATCTATTATATAGAATCTTAACATATGAATTTTGTAAAATAAAATAAATATTAATATAGAAAATAGAACCCAATTTAGTAAATGAACTTCACTTTTATATAAAATATTAACCTACATAATAAAATAAAATGTCTCAATATTAATATTCAATAGCAAAACTAAAAATAAAAATAAAAATTATTATAATTGAAAAAAGAAGAAAAACAAAGTAAGAAAAAAAAAATAAAAAAGTGGAATACATGACTCACGGGCCATGTGGAAGCTGGTAGTCAATTGAAGGAGAAGACAAAAAAGAAAAAAGACAAGTATAAACTTTGTAGAAGACAAATGAGAAGTGTTTAAAACTATTGCATAAATCAAAAAGTGTAAAAATGAATAAGACAAATACAGTATTTCTAGATGCATAAATCATGGATTCATGTAGCTCTTCTACTGCCACAAAATCTTCACTATATATATGTATAGAAAAGGCATATCCATTTGCTTTACCCTTCTAATGTTTTACATTAGTTGACCACAGCAACACTTCTCAAGGTCTATGATTAAAGAGACAACCAAATTACGGAGCAAAAGCTTTAATGAATGATAGAGAGTAAGAGATTAAAGAGTGGAGTACAAAACAAAGAAATGTAATAAAGATTGTCAATTTCAGTCTTCAAAGAGATATAAAAGGAGAGATTTTGATATTTTTTATTAAAAATATTTTTAGACTTTAATGAATGACAGAGAGTTAGAGATTAGAGACTGGACTACAAAACAGAGAAATGAAATAAAGATTGTCAATTTTAGTCTTCAAAGAGATATAAAAGGAGAGATTTTGAGATTTTCCATTAAAAATATTTTTAGACTTTGTCATATGTAGATGGAATTTATGGTCATTTTTCTGATTTATGGCTTTCCTAAGTAAAGTCGTAGAGTCTCTAAGAATTTTTTTTTTAGACTTTGTCATATGTAGATGGAATTTATGGTCATTTTTCTGATTTATGGCTTTCCTAAGTAAAGTCGCAGAGTCTCTAAGAATTTTTTTTTTTTTACAATTATTAATATTTCTTTGGCTTAGTTTATAATTGAGTTGAGATAATTTATTTTTTTTAATAATTTTCTCATTAATTGTCTTTTTAATGTCTTTTGGGCCTCTTTCCACAATAAGGCCTTAAGGCAGCCTCCTAACTTGCCTAGTAGAAAAGTGCTATTATTTGAGATTATTGTTTTAGTAGTTTTCATAATTTTACTTATGCTATCTGTGATAGGCATTCATGCCATTGTTTTTTTCCATTATATATGAGATGACATTATTCTAGCATGTACTTAGGCGATTTATATCCTTATTTTGGTCATATTCTTTGTTTTTTGATATCAATTTTAAATTTAAAAGTGTGTGGTGTGTGCATGGATGGATAAAAATGTCAGAGATAAAGAGAATAAGGATGTTGAAGAGCCATGGGTTGAAATGACATTTTTCTTGTAAAAGGAAGTAAGGGCATACTATACAAGGTATGCAAAACAAGTTGGCTTAGGATTATCAAAACAAAATTTCAAAACAAAGTTTTAAAACTAAAGTTGATGGGAAAGTAAGATATTTTAAACTTGCTTGTATCCATTAAGACACATCTATGAGCACATTGTCAAATATTATTAAACGGAGACTAATGGAACATAAATGTTAAAAGGCAAGGGTTAATGCTATATTGGGTTCTAACAGAAAGTTTTGCTTGACTCAAGTTGTGATTCGCACTAATGATATGGACGACATTCAATTGAGCAAGAATTACAATTCATGCATCACTGAGGCATGTAGGGTATGAGAATCTCATATTTAGAGAGAGAGAGAGATGTAATTACATATGTAAGGTCAGATTACTTTGACCTAGGTTAGAAGATGTCAAAGCACTATAAAATTATATTATGATAATGTTAGTGCAAAATGATAGTTTCTATTATATGATGGACGTTGATGAAGAGTTCAAATTGCAGAATGTATTTTGTGTAGATGTCTGTAGCAAAGCTGCGTACATATCCCTCGAGGATGTTATAACTTTCAACATGGCACATTTGATCAATGCATACAAAATGTCATTACTTCTTTTGTGAGAGTTAATCGTTATGGTCAATCATTTCTGTTTAGATGTGGATAGATCTCTAGGGAGGATACCAATACGTTCATATGGCTGTTTGAATTGTGACTTAAGTGCATGAATGTTCACACACCAGAAGCCATAATAACAAACAAAGATAAAGCTATGCAAAATGAAATTGCATAGATGCCTCCAAAATTTCAACACTCATTTTACTTGTTGCATATAATGAAAAGAATTTCAAAAAACCTTGGAGCATATAGTCAATATAATGACATCAAAAGTAAATTACACATGTATGTTTTTGTGACAATAAATATTTATTGATTTTTGCATTATTTTCTTGTGGCATATTATGGGAAAAAACTTGAGACCGTTGGGTGTATTTTCACAGGTGTGTGTTTATGACATGTTAACTCATAATGAATTCGATTAGCATTGGCTGCAACTTCTTGATAGTTTTGATCCACTTAATCATACAAAGCTTAAGTAGTTATATTTTAATCATTATTTATGAGTGCCAACTTATGTGAGAAACCACTTTTGGACGGAATGTCAACAACTAAAAAAAGTGAATGTATGAATGCATTCTTCGATGATTCTGTTATTTCAAAAACAATATTAAAGCAGTTCGTGGATCCATAAAATAATGCAAGTAGATGCAAGATTGAGAATGAGAGTACGAGTGATTTTAGTTCTTTCTACACGTAAATCTGTGCATAAGTTATTATCTCATTGAGAAGTAGTTCTTAGTTTTAAGAAACTTATAAAAATGCTAAATTTAAATAAGTTTAGAAAGAGTTCAATTGTTTACTATATTATTGCGTTATGATGATTAGGTAAAGGTTCAATTTTTACATTTCATATGTCTGATCAGGTCAAAGTTATGTTGGATTCATTAAAAAGAGAAACTATATTGTCTATTCTAATAATGGAGAGTGTAAAATAAGCTACACATATTAGTTGTTTGATTGCAATTGTATTTTGTGTAAGCACGTCTTCTGTGTTTTGACATTCCATAATAAGGATGAGTTGCTTTCAAAATACCTCTTTTATAGGTTGAGGAATGACTTGAAACAAGATTACATGTTGTATGAAATAGCTAAGATGATTTTCGTTGTAATCTAAATGCACATTAAGTAAATAAATTGAACAAGAATTTTACAAAATATCTTCAATTGTATCAAATAATGATGAAGGTTGCTTGAAATTAATGACTCAATTAGGTAAGTTGAAATTAGAATAGGTAGAGGTGCAACCAATTTGTGATAGTAGTATACTAATTGGTAATAGTTCTATCGAACATTAGGGGTAACAAAAGGCCTTAAAAAATTATGTTGTCTTAAGATGGCTTGAAATAAGGAGAGACTAGTTTCTAAGTGAAAACAATTATCAATTGGAAAGGCAGTGAATCAGTTGAAATCAATGAAAACTTAATGGTCTCATCAAAGGTAGGTTGTTTATAAAAATTCATGTGCACATATGTGTTTATAAGCATATTTTATAACTTATTTGCACTAACTATTTGTATGAAAATTTTGAACAGAAAAATAAATCAAATCCAGATACAACTATAACAGCAAAATTTGGCACACCTAACTTGGTCGAACTTGATTTTCTTACAACTTAATCAACTGTGGTATTGTTTGCAAGTATTTTTAATATAAGATGCTTCTTTGTTATATATTAATTATAGATGTCTTTGCTTGTTAGGCACAATTGTCTTATCAATTTTTGGATAAGAACAACACTTACTATCCTCCTACAGATTAAGATGTAGACATCAAGATTCGTACACATAGTATTCCAACTTATGGTTGAACTTTAATCTTAAATTCTTACTCCAACAAGTACAATCATTAATATAACAATATAATGTAGATTTCGGATTGTAGACCCATTATTAATGTGAATATACCATATACAAAAGCTATAAGACATAAAATCTGTTATTTGCAAGAAATTGTTTGCTAGATTTTGAAAGCTGCTATTTTTTTAGATCTTCTAATATACATTTTTAGGCCAATAAGATGTAATACATGTACATTTTGTAAGAGACAAGTATTGTATTAAAGTTTATATCAATGAAGAAGTATTACATAAATTTTGGTATTTCTTTGATAGGAATTTTGGAATGTATGTATTGTTCTCTTGGCAAGTGTACTTTTATTAGTTTAAAGGTTGCATACTTACAGATGAACTAAACTTGAACCTGATATGAATAAGACTATTTTTCATAAAAGATTGAATACAACAATTCATTATAAAGAAGTTGATTGGAAATTGTTTATATGCAACACAATACAACAACTCAATACAATATTCATTACAAACTAATCTTAGAAAATACAATACAATAATTCATTACAAAATGCTCATACAATTCACAATTACACTCAAGTTCTTTCTCATTTGTGGAGCTAAATTAAAGGAGTTGTCAAATTAGTAAAAATATGAAAAATATGCACTATAATATAAGTGTAGCCCTAATTCTATGCGTCATAATCTTGATTTTGCACATTTCAGTCTCAATTTCTATTTGATGTCGGGTAGTTTTTATTTCCGTTGTTAACCTATACATAGATACCGTTTGCTCAACTGGTAGATGATTCTAAGTAGAATTTGCCACCAACTGTTTGTTCATTGCTTGACGATGTTCTATTATTGTCATATCATATTTAGGGATTTTAGGAACTACTCAATTGGAAAATTTGCATGATCGATTATACTGTAAAACAAAATAGTAAGTATATGGGTTATGTTTGCTTTCTAACCATAGTTAAAAATATGGTATCTTACTTATCAATTCTTACAGGTAAATAACAGTAGGCCATAATTTGTACCCTTACGACAAGTCTTTAGGCTTCACATTAGAATAACATATTGGATACTACCAAAGTTGTCACATAGTAAAACTTGCACTAATCAAATTAAAAATTGTAAATGTTGGTCAAGTAAACATTAGAAAGAAGTTGCAAATGTTGACCAAGTAAATATAAAAAATAAACTTTAACAAGAAAACAACCAAATTAGGGTGCCAAGAGATCCCAGCAAAATGACTCAAACATTACCATAACCAAAACATAGCCATGATCATTACCACATTTAGAACATAGCCACGAGCATTATCACAACTAGAACATAATCACATGTATTACCATAACTAGAATAGAACCACACTCATAAGAGTATTACCACAATTAAAATAGAGCTACAATTAAAACAATTCGCATTACTTATAATAGGCCATGATGATTAATAAGAAAACAACTATTAATATATCTAAAAAACCGCATCCACCAATAAGAAAACAACCAACAATAAAAAAATAATCAACTTGAGTTCTAGGGGACCCCAACAAAGTGACTCCTGTATTACCATAATTGGAACAGAGCCATAAGCATTACCACAACTAGAATAGAGCTACAACTAGAGCAATCAACAATACATGTAATAGACTGTGATGATTAATAAGAAAAGAACCAGAAATACATCTAATAGACCTTACCCACCAATAAGAAAACAATCAGATTGAGTTCTACAGAACCCCAACAAAGTGACTCCCATATTACCACAACTAAAATAGAGCTACAAGTAGAACAACAAAAACAAAAAATGTAACAAACCGTGATGATTAATAAGAAACAACCAACAATACATCTCACAAACTAAATCTTAATGCTCAGATATTTTTGTGCTCATTATGTAAAATGTAGAAGTAAAAACTTTGCACATGAATCCTTCTTCACAGTTAGGATAGCTAACAGACTTTGCTAATAATTTATAATTAGTGCTTTGGAAAAAATTGAACAAGCCCCAAATAAATTTAACAACAAAATCAATTGTAGAAAATGAAAGATGAAAAGTGTGAGGCTAACCTAAAGGCTTGGAGAGAGGGGTGTCTCAGGTGATTGTGCGTGGTGGCGGCAGAAAGATTCACTTGCATTATTTCATATTTTTTTTCAAACCAGTGACACAGAGAGACAAAGAGAGACTTAGGCCTGGTTTGGATAAAGAGATGCTTTTATTTCATTTCATCTCATCTCATCTCAATATCCAAACACCACAAATATAAACACTTTTTCAATTTCAAATTTTCAACCTTTTAGTTTAATCGTTACCTAATTATTAGATTTTTTTTAACTTTCAAACAAAATTTAAAAAATAATTCAAATTTTTCAAAATTTAAAACAAAAATTATATTAAAAAATATATTTCAACAATATTTTTACTTTATAATATTTTTATTTAATTTTTCTCCCTCCTTTCCCAAAAAGCCACAAAACATTTTAACTCAATTTTTCTCCCTCATTTCCCAAAAAGTCATAAAACATTTTAACTCAAACTATTTCTAACTCATCTCATCCCAACTCACTATCCAAACCAGGCCAGGACCATTTGGTTGCTCAACTGCACTCAACTCAACTGAGTTCCCTCCACTTTAAACTCTTTCAACTATCCAAACAACCTAAGTGAATTGCTTTCATACATGAATTCGATGAGTTTTGTTCCTATAGATGGACTGATAAAAACTGTTCTCGCAACTTTATTTATTTATTTTTCCGTAACTCTCTCTTTGCTGACAAGCCATCATCTCTCTCTTTCTCTCTCTCTGGCAAGCCATCAACTCACTCTCTCTTTCTCTCTCTATCTCTCTCATTTCTTTCTTCCAACCAACACAAGTCTTTTTTTTTTTTTCAAAATATCACTAAAGATTGGCGCGATGGGGGACAAGCATTGCTAGTGAACAGTCATGGGTCCCACCAACTTTATAAATTTTTATAAATATATTTAAATTTATCTTAGCATCCAAACACATCTAAATTTATTTTAGATGAGCCTCACATAATTCACTCCACTTATTTAACTCACTATTGTTCCTAAAGAACTTAGTTCAGCTCAACTCAACATCTAAATGCAATCTTAGTGTAGGAGAGAGGCAAATGAGAGAGGTCAATGGATATCCTCACCTAAGTTGGCGCCGTTGATCAGTGGCCACGACAAGAAGGGGAGAAGAGGAGGCTCTAACTGGGCACGACACATGGGTTTTAGAGAGAGTTTGGGAGAAAGGCAAATGGAGAGTTCATTGAATATCTCACCTAAGACAAATCCAACGAATAGTGGCCACATTGCAGGAGGTGCAATGTGAAGGGGAGAGGAGGCTCGATATAGTGCAATGCATGGGACTTCTGAAATTTCTAAAATGGTTTTTGAGTTTCAAATGTAAGGCACAAATTGTGTTAAAAGGCACACATAAATTTATATTAAAATAAAATAAAAGAAGAAAAAAACAATTTAGAATTGTTGATAAAATTTAAGGGTATCACTATCCATAAAAGTTTTACCCACCCCCTTCACCCTATCCCAAGTAAGGCCCTTTAAAAAATATTTTATTATTTTTATTTTCTAAAAAGTAAAGAAAAAATGCCCAAAATTAAATAGAAAATAAAGAATGTCGTGGATGTAGCTGTTTGCTTATAACTTTGTAAAAAACAATATATCTAATTTGGGATAATTAGAAAACACGAAACAATATAATATTTGAAAACTAATTATTTTGAGTGAATTTCTTTATATTCAATACAAAAGTTGATAAAGAAATCTTTTATCTGAAAAGGCTAGACTAATTATTTTTAAATAAATCTCAAACATTTGTAATATAAATGGATTTTTTTAATTTTCATCTTGGGCCTTGCCTCTTGGATTTATGGTTAAAGGTTTTGCTTGCTTTAGAAAAATTATGTTATCCACAACTTAAAGAATGGAAATATGTTAGAAATCGAATTTCTTAGGCTTGATAAGTTTTGATACTATCTATGAACTTGATACAGAATTAACGAATTAAAATTAAATAGTTTGACTCATTTAATTAGATGTCATTATTTTTAAAGTAATGCTACATACAATCTTAAGATATGCAAATCTCGCATACTCATTTTGAAAAAAAAAATAGAATTTTCTATTTAAAAAATAATTTTTTCATGTGAGTTTCATATTTATCTATTTTTTTCAAAAGAAGTATGCGAGACTTACACATTTTAAAACTGTAAATATCATTTATCTTATTTTTATTGTGAATAAAAATAATTTTATTTTTATTGTGAATAAAAATAATTTAAAACCCTCATTTTAAAAATGATCTTTATCATTTTAAAACTTACGGTTCTTTATTTAATTCTTATTTTCAAGCAAACCTTAATATTAATTACGAAAAGAATGTGACCAAGCTCTAATGTCAAGACATGGAATTTATAATTTTTTTTTTTTTAAAAAAAAAAGACACGAAATTTAGGTATAGTTTGGATTAAGAGTTTATCTCAACTCATCTCATCTAATTATTATAATCTTTTTAAATTTTTATACAAAATATATTAAACAATTCATCCTTTTCAAATCTTAAAACAATAATAATTTTAAAAAATAATATTCTAATAATATTTTATTTAATTTTCAACTTTTATCTCAATTTATGTTATTTCATTGAACTTACAAAGAAGTTAGTGCGTTAGAACATCGCTTATAGTTCTATTATAACTTTTAAAATGGTAGTCTAATGTTATATACAGTTTTAAGTAGCCTGACTCTAATCTGGACTGCAAAGTAGCCTGACTCTAATGTTATATACAGTTTTAAAGTGTGCCAATCCTACGTATTCCATTTGAAAATGGTAGAGTCCAATATTAGAAAATAATAATTTTTTTATGTAGGTTCTATATTTATACACTTTTTTCAAAAGAAGTATAAAAAACTTCTATGCTATAAGATTGCAAATATCAATTCTCATTCTAAACAAAAACTTTATATGTGTCATTTTTACATACTTTTTGTGTACTTCATTATTGTGATTGACTGTATTATTTTTTAAGATAAAATAATTATTTTGACCAATCATATTAATAAAGTGTATAAAAAATATGTAAAAGTAACTGTAGAAAACACTTTTATTTAAATTTAAAGATTCCCAAAAATTCAAATTCGCTCTCCATTAGTTGACATCAAAAGACACGGATCATGGAAGTCTTCCTCGACAGCCGTTGATAAGGCCTTAAATCCAACAGTCACGACCCTCTCACTCTCTAATCCACACACCCACGTGGTTCGCACTTGTCACCCCATGGCCTCTATAAAATTGTCCGCCAACTAAACTCTACCCATTCATTTCATTGATTCCAGTTCCATTTTCCAATTAGAGTGCTCGGTTGGTCAGACCTGCGGTGTTGTGATCTTTTAGGTTTCTGATGGAGAAGAAGGGCGCAAGAGGAAGGAGAGGCAGTGGATGGCCCAAGAAGAAGCCTGTTTCTCGTTCCGTCAAAGCTGGTTTGTAGTTCCCGGTCGGGAGGATAGGTTGGTACCTGAAGAAAAGGAGGTACTTGCAGCGTATTGGGACCGGTGCTCCAGTTTATATGGTAGCCGTGCTCGAGTACCTAGCTGCCGAAGTATGCCACATTTGCTCTCTCTCTCTCTCTCTCTCTCTCTCTCTCTCTCTCTCTCTCTCTCCGTGTCTATAGCTTTGTTTTATCTTGAACATAGTACTCTTTCCGTGTTGCTCGGATCTGTCATTTTGCTTGATCATATGTGATCTATGTTTAGCTCGGTAGTAGCTATTCTCATTTTGCTATGAATGTATTTCTTAGCGCAATTTAGTACTCATTTCGAAAGTTCTCTAAGAAAAACCGGGTAAAGGGTTGAGAGGTCAGATGTCTTTTGTTTTGATGTATTTTCATAGCAATCAAACAGTGGACTCCACCATTCCTGAATTTCAAAAGACTGCAAAGTGTAGAAATACCTTCATTAATATTCTATTTTTATGTATGTGTTTGTTATTAATTTCTTAGGGATTCCTTGTATCTTCTGTTTTTCCCTCTCTGGGTTTTAAAGTAATTGAATGTAAATGTGCGTGTGAAGGTTCTGGAGTTGGCCGGAAATGCAGCTCGCAACAACAAGAAGAATAGGATAATCCTGAGGCATGTTCTGCTGGTAGTGAGAAACGACAAAGAGCTAGGGAAGTTGCTTTCTGGCATTACCATTGCTCATGGCGGTGTTATTCCGAACATCAACTTGATTCTATTGCCTAAGAAGACCGAAAAGGCTTCAAAAGAGCCCAAGTCTCCTGCCAAGGCCACCAAATCCCCCAAGAAGGCTTAGCTGCTTTGTCATTGATTGTCAATTTAAAACGCCGCTTTTTCCATCTGTATGTAGCAACAGTAGCATCCTGCTTTTAGGATTGAACCCTTTTTTCTTTTTTTGAATTTGAGTTGTTACTTTTGTAGGATTAAACTGATGTATTCGAAATATCTCTTGTCATCTGGAAATTAATGGATGAAACCTCTCATTTCCATTACTTCCATTTAATGATTAATAGCAGTAAATGATTTGTGTTTTCTGCATCAATTTATAAGTTTAATTTATTTTTTCCCTTTTAAATATAATGTTATTTATACTATGAAGTGATAACAATATATATATATATATGCTAATGGGGCTGCTGCAAGTTAAAAGTGAGGAGCATCTTTTCTTTTGTAAGACAATCACTGCTTCCATGTGCTTTATTCTTTCTTTTGTCCCATTTTTAACGGGGGATAAATTCTTTCTTTCCCTTTCCCTCCTTTTATTTTTAAGACTACGTTTAAATATTGATTAAGTTGAAATGAGTTAAGTTTTTTTATAAATACTAGTGAGTTGAGAGAGTGAAGTGAGTTTTATGGAACTCATTTAAGATTAGTTTATATATATTTGGATGTTAAGATAAATTTAGAAATATTTATGAAAAGTGAAAAAAAGTTGTGGGTTTTATGTGTAAAGAAGTTTTAAATTAAAATAAGTTTAGTAATTTAAGAGTTAAATATTTAGATATTAAACTCATCTTGAAATTAGGTTAAATTGAATTGATTTCAATTAAGTCTAATAACCAAACGAGACCTAACACTTTGGCCACCTGATCAACGTGTACACCATGTTGGCTAAAGTGAAAACAAAGAAAAAGAAATTAATAAGGTTTAGTTTAGTAGTAAAGAATTTTAAGATGAAAATTTTGAATTTTAAGATGAAATATTAAAATATTATTATTTTTTTAAAATTTGAAAAAGTTAAAAAAATTAAATTAGTTATTATATTTTACATAAAGATTTGAAAAAATTGATGAGATGAGAATTTTAAATTTAAAATAAGAATTTTTATCTACCAAACCAAACCTAAGAGTATATGGTCAACCTCTGTTATTTTTCATAAGAGTAAAAAAAGTCCCAAGAAGCATTACAAGTCTTTCTCATATGCTCGATCTCGAAACTGTGTTCTCCAATTGGATTGATTTTTTATAGTTCAAACATGACATCCACTAGAATTTTTTATCTACATCAATTTCAATTATTCTCATGCATCAATGAAGAAAGTTGGATCCTGTGCTTGTGGGTTTAAGGATAACTCTACAAGTGATGTCATATACAGTAGTTCATCAGTGAAGAAGGTTGGAACCTCAGATGCTCAATATTGGACGCCATAGTTTGAGAAGATATTCTCTGTATAATACGTCATCCCAATTCGAGTAATGAGTTGCAGCATTGTGAATCTCCTCACCCCCAAGCAAATGGCTACGGTTTGAGAAGATATTGGTTTGTGGCTTTAAGGGAAAGGGAGTTTTTGGGCCTCATATAGCGGCGTCTGAGAGGAGATGGATGGTCTGAGTGAAGTTTCTAGACTTCATAACTAACTCATCACTTGTGGATTTTTAGAAAACCAATTTGCAGGTTGAATAAGGGTGATTATGATTGGCCTTAAGGCGGACCAAGTCTTGAAAATCAATTACAAGATAAAGAACCACAAAGATTAAAGAAGCAATGCAAGGATTGGTGCAATCCAATTGGGATAAAATTAGCAAGAGCTAGAACCAGTTTTGATCCACTTTATCCAAGTTATGGAAGACACGACTTGGACCTACTGTTAATGAAGGCCATAGACTTACTTATTTCACTAAAAGAGCTTATTTTATTAGTCATAGAAATTAATCTAGAATAATTGGGCCTCGGAGATGTCCAGCCCACACGTCTTATTTCTAATGAACTAGGATTTTTGGGAACATCTTGTATTTTGGCCAAGGGCATATTTGAAAAGTTATTAATTTATGTGAACTAGGGTTTTAGAAGTTACTGTAGCGTGGTACTGTTCATTCTATAGTACCGCGGCTCACTTAGAGTTTTTAGGGATTGTTATTTAAACTACTTGTAGCTTCATTTGAGGAGGTAAGACATTTTATTTGAATTTTTATTGTGAGTGAGTTTTCTCCTCTTGTTCTTGATTGAACTCTTAAACTTATCAAAGGTAAATCATAACCTTTGTGACGTTCCTCCTTGTAATTTGGGTTCTTGAGATGGGATTTCAATAGGTCTAGATTTTAATATAATCTAGGTTCTTGAAACGAGATCTCAACGGGTTTAAATTCTCCATCTATAGACTTGAGTTTAGCTTTCTTGGGTTGGTTTTCTAATGTTGTTGTTGGGTCTTAAAGCGAGTCGATTGGGGTTCAAATTAGATTATGTAGAAGGCCCTTTTTAATCATTTCATACTGCCATGATGAAGGTGTGGCCAGAGTGCTTTCAAAAAAGACTGAAGAGTAGAATTTTTGTTTATCTTTTTGGCATCCTTGTAGTTGACTTGCATATGGGTTTATGTCTAAATCCTTCCCATAAAAAAAAAAAAAAAAAAAAAAAAAAAAAAAAGACTTTTCAGATCTTGTTTGAATTTGAAAGTTGCAAGTGGATGAACAGTAAATATATGGAAGTGGGTTTTATAGTATTTATTTATTGAATAATGTTACTATGTCCTCTCATTTTGACCATCTATGCATTTAATTTCTTTTTTTAAATATTTTTACCTATTGATTAAGGAAGTGACTATTAGTGTATTAATATTTTTTATTATTTTTTAAAATTGCTTAAATATGTTTAAAAACATATTTGAAAAAAAATACAATTTGTATTAGGAGGCACACCAAGTGGGTCAAGTGAGGGGGTATAAGCACTACTCTAGTGCTTTCTTGGACATGGAAGGGAAAGCCATCTCCCACATGGTGTGGGGAAGGGTCCCCCCCACCGCCCACCATGCGGGTAGCACTCCAATATCCAACAGGGTTGAAATTGATCCCTAGGTTCAGTAAGGATATCAAATTGAGTGTCGAATCTAATAATAGATTTGGGCTATTGGGAGTCGAGATGACTACATTAAGCGATTTTCTATTCGAAACTTAAAAATCCCAAATAAATTTTCAATCTTTTTGCATAGAAAGAACTTCAAATTTTCCAAACAACATGAAAATGGTAAGGGGATGCTTGAACAATGAGATGAAATGCAAATTTTGTAAATATAAATAGTGGTGAGATAGTTTAACTTAAGTATTTATAAAGTTCAAAATATTATGAAGTTCAAGAAAAACAGTAGGGGGAATACGGTGTCGAGTGGAGATTGACACCATCTAATGATATTGTGACACGTAGGTTTTCTACCAAGAAAAAAATAGAACCGACTACAGGTAAAGAGGTAAAGGTCTCCCATATATTAACAATACTCACCAAACGAACTCAATCAACCATTATCCAGATTAGGGGTGGGCAAAATTTCTGAGCTCTGAACTCCGGCCGAATTCTGACTCCGACGGAGTCGAAATTTTCGAAAGTCGGAGTCGGAGTTACTCCGACTCCCTTAGTTGAAGTTTGGAGTCCATATTGGCTCCGAACTCTAACTCCAAATTCTGACACTTAGACTTAATATATTTAATGTTGAAACATGAATAACAAGTAGTTGAGTGGCCTAATGGTGCGATGCAGTGTTAGTTGAACTAATTGACCCGCATTCGAGCCTCCCCATGGACGAGATGGTGTATTTTGCCAAGTTTTTTTTTTTTTAAAAACCCTCAAAAGTTCAAAATGACGCCGTTTCGGCCTCCTATATATTTATCTCATAAGCTTTCAAGAATCAGGTCTAAAACCCTATGCCCGTATGCTGTTTCTCACATCCTTCATCATTTTCTCAAAACCGAAAGCCTCTCTTTTCTCTCTTGCCATTGTTTCTCACTTCCTCATTCGTTTTCTCAAAATTCCTCCTTCATTTTCTCACAAGTTCCCTTAGTCAAGTAAAATCTTCACTTTAGTTTTGAATATGCTCGAGTTCCACTACATGTGGGTTAGGATGTCATTCCTAACCTCTGCCCGCCACTTCTCACCATCAGTAGCCCCCTTTTCTCCACCACATTAAGGAGCTTCCAGGGTGGACTTGTTACATCTGTTCTTTGTTGGGATTGTGGAATGTTCTTTGTTGGGATTTTCATCTGTTCTATTTTTTTTTTGTTCTTTCATTCAACTCTGATTAGAGCTCCGACCCTCTACTCCTAATCCGACAAGTCCGATTGAAGTCGAAATCTACTCTAATTCGGAGTTAGAGTCAGAGCCCAACTTGGTCTCCGACTTTGGTCAGAGTCGGAGGTCGGAGTTGGGCTTTCTGACTCCGACGAAGTTGGAGCCTAGCCCTAATCCAAATGCAACGGCTACTACATGCACACATATGGAAACTACCAACCAAGAAACGGCTACTAAATGCACACATATGGAAACCACAAACCAAGCAACGGCTACATGCACAAATTTGGAAGCAACACAACCAAGAAACAAATCAAGCACTAAACTTTCTTAATTTGTTTTTTATACTATTACTTGTCTTCTTTGTAAATGTTACAACTTTGTAAAATTCCTATAAATACATAAAGAGACTCTTTGCAAGCTCTCACGTTTTGTGTGACATTTTTACAAATAGTGTGTATGCAAACTTCTTTATGGTATCTGACCGGTGCAAAACTGCAAGTGCACAGTATCGTAGTTTTATAGTAAAGTAATAAGAAGAGTATCGTCCTCAGGGATTGGTACCTTACTCTTGCCAAATACCAAAATTATACTAATCTCAATTTTATCTAGAGGAATCGCTAAGGTTTTTGTAGTTGCAAATAAAACTAGATCAACTCAAAGAGAAATAAGCAAAGAAAATAAAACTGACGTTCAAAGATCAAATTCAATGGGGAAGAAAACTTCTAGGAAATCGATTTCACCTAATTCTTCACTATGCTTTTCTCATCCAGCTAATTTAACTTAAACCACTTTTGTCTATTAGCAAACATCTTTCGATAGTCAATTGGAATTGGCTCTTGGTTATCAATTCACACAAGAATATGCAAATTCAATAATCAAGAACGTAATAAGATCAATGATTTAATTACTACATAGGTTCATACAAGTCTTTCGATCTCTATACTTACCTATGCTGAAATATCCAAGATCTACCCTATGATTCCCTCTTTCGATAGCAAATCACAAGATTACTTATCATCTAATCAATGGTCAGTTAATTAGAAGCAATAAATTCAGAATAAATCAGATAAACAAAGAGAGAATTGCATTAAATTAGCATAGATAATCAAGCATAGTTCGGAAATAGGTTACATCGTTTTCCTAGAATGAAGAAAATTTAGCTCATGCTAGAAATGGAATTCAACATAAACGAATTCACCATAATTGTTCTGAGAAGATGGGAAGAAGAAAATAAACACTGAAAAATCCTCCTTGCAGCCTCAACTCGTCGTCAAAAGCTCAAGGGAACAATTCAAAGCTTTTCTCTCGTCCGTGCTCGTGTATGATTCCAACGTACGTGCAATAATTGGAATTCCGTCTCCAAAAATAGATGAATTGAATCCCTCTAACTGTGTTTTTCTCTCCCAAGAAGTGTTCTCTAGTCAAAACTCGCGGCTCTAGAGTGAAAAATTGCTTTTATATGGTATCACGGCGGAAAACCTAAAATATGTCAAAATACGATGTTCGCTCGAGCGGGGTGTCGAGCGCGGGTCGAGCGTTCGACTCTGCCTGATTTCGCTCGAGCGTCCTATCGAGCGCACATCGAGTGTTCGACTCTGCCTGATTTCGCTCGAGCGGCCAATGTCTCCGCTCGAGCGATCTTCGTTTTTCAGCAACCCACTCGAGCTCCCTGTCGAGCGGCAGTCGAGCGTTTGAATCTGCCTGAATTCGCTCGAACGGCCAAAAGCCTCCGCTCGAGCGAACTTGTAAAATCTGCAATATGAAATTTTGCAAGTCATCAATGGTATCTAGAGCTATTGTGAAAGCAAGAAAGTCTTCCTCCCATGGCATCAATTTCACTACCTGTGAATAAATTTGTGACCCAACGGTTGAACCAAGAAACTTATCCCATCTAGAGACAGCAAGTTGCGGCCTTGGTCAAGAGCCAAGCACTCCTCAATCACCTTATCGACTCTGTTCCTCCACCCCAATACACACCTGTCACCAATGATTCAACATCAACCACCCACAACTAAATCAACTCCACTAACCTAACATGGAGAAAAGTAGATCGATTACTTTGTAGATGGATCATTGGTACCCTCTTCAAGGAATCTCTCGTATTGGATGTCGGGTTTGAAACCTCCTATCATGTGTGGCATGTCTTTCAAGAAGCTTATGCTCAGGACTCCCAAAAAAGAGAGTTCCTACTTACCCAACAACTCACCTACATGAGGAAGGATGAGTTGGTGTCGCTGTAGGAACATTTCAAAAATTTCAAGACCATTTGTGACAATTTGGCAGCCATTGGTAGACTGGTGAGTGACAAACTAAAGGTGTCGGCTATAGTATGAACCCTTCACCACCACCATGCTTAAGCCGCTAATGCCATCTTATGCTGAGGTTATGCCACTACTGCAAGGTTTTGAGACACGAACCCATTTGCACGAAGCCTCCAATGCACAACGCTATGATTTATGGCCAAAAGACAACCCATGGCAAGACTAAAGGAAATAATGTCTCTTCCCACGGACGTGGCTTCTCCCAAGCCAACCATGTGTCACACCCAAGTCCCTATCCCAGTGGGACCTAATCTTCTTTTGCTTCAATTCCTGTACGTGACAATGCCCGAGAAAATAATCGCTTTGAGACTTATCAAATCTACGGAAAGAAAGGGCATACTGCATTAAAATGCTGGCATCAATTTGATCATGCTCACCAACCCGATGACATTCCTCAAACACTGGCTGCCATGACTCTTGAAAATGGTACTCATGATGCCAAGTGGACAATAGACAATAGTTCTTCTGCTCACATAACAGTTAATTTAGCTATGCTATCTAATCTTTGTCAGTATCTTGATAATGATGTTGTACTTATTGGATTGGTAGACTCCACACAATCACACACATTATTGAAACATTTATTAAATTTGGTAATTTTTTTATTAAATTAATAGATATTTTACTTGTTTTTAACTTGGCAAAAAATCTCTTATCAATTAGCTAATTAAATTTTGATTATCTTTACAATAGTAAATTTTATGATGTTGTTTTTTCTATCAAGGACAGAGAGACCAACTGCACATTGTTGAACGGCCAACATAAGGGTAATTTATATGTTTTGTCCTCACCCATTGAAGCACACTTCTCCACTCGCTTTCGAATTATTTATGAGGAAGTGTGGCATCAATGGTTGGGACACCCTCAAGCTTCTACTCTTCAAGTCTTACATTCTAAAGGCTTTATTTCAGTTACTAGAAAAAATAAAAACAATTCTATTTGTGAGAGTTGTAAATTAGAAAAATGAGCAAACTTCCATTTTTACCATGTTTTCATAATGCTTTCAATGTATTTGACAAAATTTATTTTGATTTATGGGGGCTCACTCCTATTTTATCTGTTGGAAAATTTCAATATTATGATTGCCTTTTTGATGCATTTTCAAAATATATGTGGTTTATTCCTTTACGAAAGATCTGATTTTTTTTTAATGCATTTTTCTTATTCATAAAAAAATTAAGATTTTTCAAACCGATGGTGGTGGAGAATTCACTAACACTCAACTCAACCTCCGTTTCCAAAAACAAGGAATTCTCTTTGAATACTCATGCCCTCAAAGCCCCGAACAAAATGGGTCGATGGAGTTCCTAAATGTTTTTGGTTCGAAGCATTTTCAATTGCTCTTTTTTTTACTAAATTGCCTAGCATCTACTACTTTAGACTTTCAATCACCTTTTTTCCTCCTTTATGGTCACTATCCCCGACTATACCTCCCTTTGGATTTTTGGCTTAAAATGCTACGCATATACATAGGATACTAAGCATAACAAGTTTGAACCAAAAATTCTTCCTTGTATCTTTATGGGTTATAGTGATAAACATCAAGGGTACAGATGTTACCACTCTACATCTTGTCCAACCTTCATTTCACAACATGTTGTTTTTGACAAGTCCTCATCCCTTACCAACAACTGGGAAATCTTCATCTCCCCTCACCTAGCAACCAAACATTATCCACCTTTATGGATTGGCGTTCTACTAACCATTGTGTTCCTAATCTTGTGGATGTTCCTAGTGTTTCTTCTGTGCGGGTACCTCTTCTACCAGTTGTCCCCATGCTACATGAGATTGGCAACATCCCTATCCCACCATTGCATTCCATGCAAGTGTCGCCTCCCACTTCAACCACACACCCTATTATACAACCTGATCACCTTCCTTCTCCATGCATTGATACTCCCAACTTAGCTCCTCCCCATCACTCCATGGTTACTCAGTCTCAAGTTGGAGTCAGAAAACCTAACCCAAAGTATGTCCACTACCACTATCTCATCCACCTTCCCAAGAAGCCAAAGACAATCTGCTCCGCTCTTAACTATGTAAGTTGGGTTAAAGCAATGCAAGACAAAATTCAAGCTCTTCCTAACAACAACACTTGAATGCTTGTACCTCACAATCCTCAAATGGATGTCATTGGATGCAAGTGAGTCTTCAAAACAAATATCAAGGTTGATGGTACCCTTGATTGATTGAAAGCTCACCTTGTTGCCAAGGGATTCCACCAAATTGATGGTGTCTACTATGCAAAGACGTTCTCTCCGGTTATCAAGCCTGACACCATATGGATCGTCCTCAGCATTGCTCTTGTTAACAATTGGGATATTCGCTAACTCGATGTCAAAAACGCCTTTCTTCATAGTGACCTTCAAGACAACGTGTTTATGGATCAACCTCCAGGTTTCATCCATCCAACTCTGTCCTCTCATGTGTGCAAGTTAAACAAAGCCTTATATGGCTTAAAATAAGCACATTGTGCTTGGTTTGATAAATTTAGTAATTTTTTAATTGCCTATAGTTTTACATGTGGCTCCACTAACCCCTCTCTCTTTATATATCACTCCTCTCTAAAAGGACTCACTAGTGATGTTCCTTTTCCTAACCTGACTCATTATCGAAGTATTGTTAGTGCTCTTCAATATCTTATCCTTACTCGCCCTAATTTAGCCTATAGTGTTAATTTTGTATCTCAAATTTTGCATTCTCCTACTATGGATTATTACAAAATGGTAAAATGTATCATTCATTATTTACATGGTATTCTTGATACTGGTTTTCATTTTAGTTCACACTCTACACTTGATCTTTATGTCTTTTCTGATGCAAATTGGGCTAGCTATCCTCATACTCGTCGCTCCGCCACCAGCACTTGCATTTTCTTAGGAAGCAACTGCATTTCTTGGTCTGCCAAGAAACAAAATACAGTCTCCCAGTCTAGCTTTAAAGTAAAATACTATGCTATGGCACACATTATTGCAGAAATCACTTGGATCTCATTTCTCAAACGTGATCTTGTTGTTACTCTCTCATCAACACCAATTCTCTTCTGTGATAACCTCAGTGCCCTACATATGGCTGTCAATCCTATTTTTCATGGTTACAGCAAGCATATAGAATTCAATTACCACTACGTGCAAGAATGTGTTGCTCTAAGACTGCTGCATACCCGACACATTTTGGCTTCCTCCTAACTTGCCGACATCTACACCAAGCCTCTTGGACATCCTGTGCTTCAATCTTTACTCACCGAACTTGGCCTTCTCTCTTGACTCAATTTGCGGGGGACTATTAACAGTACTCACCAAATCAACTCAGTCAACCCCGATCTAGATGCAACAGCTACTACATGCACACATATGGAAACTACCAACCAAGCAACGACTACTACATGCACACATATGGAAACCACCAACCAAGTAACGGCTACATGCACACATTTAGAAACAACTAGGGCTGAGCAGAAATTCAAAAATCCAACTCTGGCTCCGGCTCCGCTCCGACTCCTACAAGTCGGAGTCGAAGCCGGAATCGGAGGTGGAGTTGTAACAGCCCGCTAAAAATTCAATTGTGAAATTTCTATTAACTTTAGGAACCTCGTGAAAACCCCATAAGTTTTCACGAATCCATTAATCGTATAGATTTTTGTCTAACTACATAGTTAGTGTTATTATTTACTATGGTATCAGAAGTGTATTTTTGATTATTGGAGATAGTTAGAAGTGTCAAAATGTATTATGGTTTGTGCCATTAGACTCGGATGGTTATTTAAAGTCTTATGGCGCAATAACATTTTTTTTCATATTTTCGGACAAACGTCTGTTCAAAACTGTAGATATTATTGGATAAAAAGAAATATCTTGAAGTAATTTTCATGAATATTATTGGGTAAAAATTTTTCTGAGTTGATATTTAAGTTTAGGACAAAATTTACATGAAGAATGTAAATTTTGGAAACTTTTGGAGTTAGTATGCAAAATCCTTAAGTTATGGGTAAAACGGTCATTTTCCCACATGTAGAGAGTAAAATTAAGTTAGTATTTTCCATATTTTAAATTATTAGTGATTTAGTTCTAACTTTTAGAATCACTAATTACAGTTTCTCGTGGTCGCACTTGAAGTTTTATAAGAAACGCGGAGATCGAGGTAAGTTAGTTTTTAACTTACTAGCAGTCTACTGTGTATGTATGCTAAGTAAAGGAACTACAGTGTATGTATGTATGTTATCATATATGTCATGCCATGCCAAGTTATCACGTAATTATCTATTATACAGAATTTATTCTGTCATCAATTTTTATCTGTTACATAATATATTCTATCATGTATTACTGTACATTACAAGTATGTCATGTTAAATATGTTGTCTATTATATGTTATGCAATATACGAAATATTTCTATCTCAAGTTGGTCATGTATTTCAAGTTATATTCAAGTCACGTTATGTTATGTCAGGGCTTCAGTCATTTTGTATTCCAGTCACGTTTCATCTTGATTACTTATGTATGGGGTCACAGCAATTGTGACGCATACACTACGTGAGACACAGTAATTGTGACGCATACACTACGTGAGACACAGCAATTGTGACACGTAGAATACATGGGGCCACAACAACTATGGAGTATGTATTTAAGCAGTTAAAGAATAAGTTTCCGTAGAATACATGGAGCCACAACAACTGTGGAGTATGTATTTACACGTAGAATACATGGGGCCACAACAACTGTGGAGTATGTATTTTTCATGTTAAGTCAAGTTTGTGTAGAATACATGGGGCCACAATAACTGTGGAGTATGTATTTACACGTAGAATACATGGGGCCACAACAACTGTGGAGTATGTATTTTTCATGTTAAGTCAAGTTTGTGTAGAATACATAGAGCCACAACAACTATGGAGTATGTATTTATACGTAGAATACATGGGGCCACAACAACTGTGGACTATGTATTTTTCATATTAAGTCAAGTTTCAGATCAAGTTCATGTCAAGTCAAGTTCAGTTCATATTTCAATTTAAGTTATGTCAATTATGCTATGTTGTACGCCAAGTTATGCTTTAATTACTTATGAATTTGATTATGCATTTATGCTTTTACTGTCATCCATGCATCATTAGCTTGTGTGGAAGTTTTTTATTAACTTACTGAGATTTGTAATCAAATCTCACTTTGGTAGTCACAACTACCATTCCCCCCGAATGGTAGATCTTGTTACAGGACCTGAAGGAGAATCAGGAGCTGATCAACTAGACACAGTTGACTAAGCGACGGTGCGACGTCAATGTTAATATAGTAGTTAACGTAAATTACTACTTGTATAATGTAGTTGCATCTTTAGTACTTTTTGGATCATAACCATTTTGGACTAGTGTTGTGATCTATTCTATGGGTCTTTATGTATGAAATATGTTTTAAGCATTTGGAATATTTTCAATTTGGTGCATAGTATTGCTAAAGAAAAAAATTATCCGCTGCGAATATTGCATAATGTTATATGCATGTTAGGAACATTGCATCTTATATGTCATGAACGGGGGCAAGTAACCTTGTGTTGCATGTCTCGACGCTTCAAATGTCCGTCCGATCCCAAACGAAATTTGGGGGCGTCACAGGGTGGTATCAGAGCAATACGTCTCTGGGCAGTAAATCCACATGTCCTTAGGAAATGCACCAAACATTAGGCTTGAAATTTTAGTCGTCAGTAGGCTTGAATTTCTTAAGGTATGAAAGGTAGTATGTGGTTTTAATACATATACTCGTGTGTTTCAAGAAGGGACACATGACTCGTGATAGAATACCTCGGAATCCTAAGGGAGATAACAATCAAGAGGATCAGAATTTCCCGATGGATGAAAGATTTGTTGAGGTAAACATAGTTAACGTTGATCTGATTGCAAGTGATGGTAGTATTGCATTATTGTTATTTTGGAGTAGGTCAAGTCATTGGGGTTGGTAAATTGTACATTGTTTGATTCAAACGAGTCATTGTTTCTATTAATTGTGGTAGTGCTTGAGAATTCAGCTTGGTAGCTGAATTGTTACCCTAGTGGTAAGAGTAACAATTTTCATTAGAAGTATTATTGTTCATACCAATGTAGATATAGAATACCTTTTAGTAATATGAGAAAGGATATGTAGGATTGATGAATGGTATTCCACATATTTGGAGAATTGTTTTGATTCTGAGAATACGATTGAAATTGTGTTTGGAAGAGTAATTTGATTAGGAGAAGCTTTAGCCTTAGTAGGATTCATTTATGATAATAGTATTACCACGCTGCCAGCAAATGATTTCTGGCAAAGCAATATCTTTATGAATACATAGATCGATCTTCTTTTGAAGACTATTATATAGGGAGTAAAATCTTGGTCTTGAGGATTTATGTGAACATTAAGAACAAATCATTTAGAGTTAGAATAATTGATAACTCATGATGGATAGAAGAGTTATGACAATCATAAGAGAGAAAGTCTCAAGTTTAAGTTATTAACTGGTCAGTTATCGAAGTACCATCTAGGAAGATGACTGATTGTTGCGATTATAAAGAAGTAAGTTAGTCCTAGACCAGTAGAACTCCTTGAGATTTTTATTAACTTGAAGATTACTGAGAGTTTGGATATGCATGATTAAATGCATATTTATATGAGTTATTAGATCATGTCATATATATGAAAATCCCTGAAAGAAATAAAATGGAGCACATAAAACATCTACCAGAAGATAGAAACACAAATATGAATATTTGTGAAGTATTATTTTATTATCATAAAGCAAAATTACAGAAATTTGAGGCTCTTTGCCTCAATCTTTAAACGCTCTTACTCTTCAAAAATCTGCATGTCTTTCCTATCTAAAGGAGTAGCCACTCGAAAAGAAGAGTTAAGCAAAGATTTTAAATCTCTGTTCTCTCGCTTTACTGCTTCTATCTTCATGTTGGATTCCTAAGAAGCCTCTGAAGGATAGAAATTTTCTATTGGAGTTTGTCAACCCCACCAGTCCTGGATTGCAGTCGCTGAGAATATGCGACAATGGCTGATGAGTATCGAGTACCGAGACTCACAAGCTCGTAGATAAGTTCATTATCTGACTTATTAGTCAGATCATTATTGGATTGCATTATAGCACCTACGGAAGAAGCATAAACAACTGGTGAACGAGGTGCAGAATACCTCATGTTTTGGTAATGAGAAGATTGCTGAGCCATTGCAAAGTGAGTAAGCAGAAAGAGATTACAGAGTAAGAATGCAGACTAATTTCAGAAAAGTGAAGAAGAGGAGATGAGAAAGAAGATGAACTGAATAATTCTTTTATAGAGAAAATTATGACGAATCATCTCTCGTGAATCATTTCTCTACAAGAGACAAGAGCAATGTAGTATCATAGCTGCGGTGCCTGACAATTACAGAAGAACAAAGTAGTGTCGTAGCTATGCGGCGCCTGACAACTACAGAAGACCTATAAAAATCATGCGCATCAGAGTTGTCTGGTATAAAACAGAGGGCCACCGATTTAAAAAAAAAAAAAAAAACAGAGAGAGAGAGAGAGGATAACGGCTTAATTTTGATGAATTCTCTACTAACTTTGGTATTTACAAGAACACTTAAAGTATATCGCCTATTTTTTTCTAAAGAAGAGTTTCGGAAGATTATTTACTTGAAATTTTAGGTTTGGAGACTGTGTCGATACAATTTGGTCAACCTTGTGGAAAGAAATATAATATAATTGTTGATTAAAATAAGAGAGTTAAGGAATGACATAATCTCAAAGGCAAATATATACAGGATAGACACCAGGTTGGTAAGCAACACATATTCCTTAACTTGTTATTTCTTACTTACTTCGATTTCGAGGACGAAATCTTTTTTTTAGGAGGGGAGATTGTAACAACCATCTAAAAATTCAATTGTGAAATTTCTATTAACTTTAGGAACCTCGTGAAAACCCCATAAGTTTTCACGAATCCATTAATCGTATAGATTTTTGTCTAACTACATAGTTAGTGTTATTATTTACTATGGTATCAGAAGTGTATTTTTGATTATTGGAGATAGTTAGAAGTGTCAAAATGTATTATGGTTTGTGCCATTAGACTCGGAGGGTTATTTAAAGTCTTATGGCGCAATAACATTTTTTTTTCATATTTTCGGACAAAACGTCTGTTCAAAACTGTAGATATTATTGGATAAAAAGAAATATCTTGAAATAATTTTCATGAATATTATTGGGTAAAAATATTTTGAGTTGATTTTTATAGATATTATTAGATAAAAATATCTTAAGTTGATTTTTTATAGATACTATTGGATAGAATATTATGAGATAATCTTTTATAGATATTTTGGGTAGGAGAAAACTACACTCAACTCTCAACTCCAGCCTCATATCTTCCATATCTCATCCATAAGTATCTCCAGCCACCTCTCCCCACGAAATTATCTTCATTTACACTTTCCATTGAAGGAATATCAAACACTCTCTCTCGGACAGCTTTTAGGAGGTCTTTTGCACACCTATTTCGAAGCTTTTGTAGGTATTTTATCATAAAATCTCCTTCATATAAGTTATTCCTTTTTGAGTCTAGTTTACATGGATATCTTATTTGCCCCATTTGAAGATCATTTGGTCAGTCAAATATTATGTAAACTATAGAAAGGTCATTCTGGGAGATAAACTGGAGAATATGTTATAGTTTGGAGTTTTTGACCAAGCTAATGGATAGATATTGGTCCGAAATTTTTATGGAGTATTTTTAACATGTATATGTGACTATTGGTTGAGGATTTTTGCATGATTAAAGGTCTTGATGAAATATTTTCTTAGATTTAGAAACTTAGAAACTGGAAGAAGAAAAACAGTTTCTGTTTTGAGAAAGTTTAACTCTTTGGTGGTCTAAACCTATTCTAATGACTTTAATAATTTTATTGGAGGATCCTAAGTATCTTATATACATGTTATATTATTATTTTGAAAATATTTGATGTTAGTTTCAAAGATATGAAATTTTATGCAAAGAGATATGCAAATAAGCCAAAGTGTGGATATTCTTGGCTAAATTTATGTTTTGGTTAATTTCTAACCATGTGATCTTGAATTAGAAGCTTATATATGTTTTAGGACATCTTTTTAAACCATGTGATGGTTTGGTTTGAAGATCATATATTTATAAGTCATAGATCAAGAGATTTATCAAAACTAGTTGAGGAAAAAGTTTCTGTTTTTGGACTAAGTGTAAAACCAAAAACTCCAAATGTTATTTTATGATTTTGGTGACTTTGGTTTGATGATTTAAAGCATGGTTGATGTTAGGATGATATTATGAATATGTTAGAAGTAAGATTTGATTTTTGAAATTCTTGGAGATGTTTTGATTTAAGGTCAAAACTTGTGATTCAAGTGCTTGGATCTTTTTACAAAAAAGTTTGGTGTTAATTATTAGCTTTTTCTAAATGAATGTTTTAAGTATGGTTTTGAACTTAGGATTGGAAGATGTTTGTTGCAAAATTTTGGTTTAAGCATGAGTTTTGAAATTGGAAGGAATTGCAACAAAAATCAAGGGAAATGGCCTATGGATGTTTCGGCCATAGTGTGTTCTTCATAGTTGTGTTTTGTTTTAAATTTTTCTGAGTTGATATTTAAGTTTAGGACAAAATTTACATGAAGAATGTAAATTTTGGAAACTTTTGGAGTTAGTATGCAAAATCCTTAAGTTATGGGTAAAACGGTCATTTTCCCACATGTAGAGAGTAAAATGACTCTCTAAGTTAGTATTTTCCATATTTCAAATTATTAGTGATTTAGTTCTAACTTTTAGAATCACTAATTACAGTTTCTCGTGGTCGCACTTGAAGTTTAATAAGAAACGCGGAGATCGAGGTAAGTTAGCTTTTAACTTACTAGCAGTCTACTGTGTATGTGTGCTAAGTAAAGGAACTACAGTGTATGTATGTATGTTATCATATATGTCATGCCATGCCAAGTTATCACGTAATTATCTATTATACAGAATTTATTCTGTCATCAATTTTTATCTGTTACATAATATATTCTGTCATGTATTACTGTACATTACAAGTATGTCATGTTAAATATGTTGTCTATTATATGTTATGCAATGTACGAAATATTTCTATCTCAAATTGGTCATGTATTTCAAGTTATATTCAAGTCACGTTATGTTATGTCAGGACTTCAGTCATTTTGTATTCCAGTCACGTTTCATCTTGATTACTTATGTATGGGGTCACAGCAATTGTGACACGTAGAATATATGGGGTCACAACAACTGTAGAGTATGTATTTAAGCAGTTAAAGAATAAGTTTCCGTAGAATACATGGAGCCACAACAACTGTGGAGTATGTATTTACACGTAGAATACATGGGGCCACAACAACTGTGGAGTATATATTTTTCATGTTAAGTCAAGTTTGTGTAAAATACATGGGGCCACAACAACTGTGGAGTATGTATTTACACGTAGAATAAATGAGGTCACAACAACTGTGGAGTATGTATTTTTCATGTTAAGTCAAGTTTGTGTATAATACATAGAGCCACAACAACTGTGGAGTATGTATTTATACGTAGAATACATGGGGCCACAACAACTGTGGACTATGTATTTTTCATATTAAGTCAAGTTTCAGATCAAGTTCATGTCAAGTCAAGTTCAGTTCATATTTCAATTTAAGTTATGTCAATTATGCTATGTTGTACGCCAAGTTATGCTTTAATTACTTATGAATTTGATTATGCATTTATGCTTTTACTGTCATCCATGCATCATTAGCTTGTGTGGAAGTTTTTTATTAACTTACTGAGATTTGTAATCAAATCTCACTTTGGTAGTCCCAACTACCATTCTCCCCGAATAGTAGATCTTATTACAGGACCTGAAGGAGAATCAGGAGCTGATCAACTAGACACAGTTGACTAAGCGACGGTGCGACGTCAATGTTAATATAGTAGTTAACGTAAATTACTACTTGTACAATGGAGTTGCATCTTTAGTACTTTTTGGATCATAATCATTTTGGAATAGTGTTGTGATCTATTCTATGGGTCTTTATGTATGAAGTATGTTTTAAGCATTTGGGATATTTTCAATTTGGTGCATAGTATTGCTAAAGAAAAAAATTATCCGCTGCGAATATTGCATAATGTTATATGCATGTTAGGAACATTGCATCTTATATGTCATGAACGGGGGCAGGTAATCTTGTGTTGCATGTCTCGACGCTTCAAATGTCCGTCCGATCCCAAACGGAATTTGGGGGCGTCACAGAGTTGTCCCGACTCCGACTCCGCTCTGATCCGACTCTGACACACCGACTCCGACTCCGACTTCCCTTCCGGCTCCGACTCCGACTTCCAATTCGACTCCGACTCCGACTTCTACTCCGACTCCGACTCCGACTTCCAATCCGACTCCGACTGCTACTCCGACTCTGACTCCGATATTGTGCATATTTTATAAAAATATGTGTTATCAATATATTAACATCTAATAAATAATAATGTATAAACATTATAATGAATAATATAAGTTAATATAGTTAGTATAAGTTAATTTACATTACTAATTTACTATAAGTTACTATAAGTTAATATAGTTATTAGTTACATTATAAGTTACTAATTACTATACCTTATATAGTTAATTTACATTACTAATTTACTATAAGTTACTATATAATAATATAGTTACTATATAAGTTACTATACATTATATAGTTAATTTACATTACTAATTTACTATAAGTTACTATATAAGTTACTATAGCTTATTTTATATTTTACATTACTAGTTTACTATAAGTCAATATATAATATATAGTTATATATATACTATATATATTAAGGGCTTATATAGTATATAGTTACTATACTATGTATTTTTTATGCATTAATCATATATATTTATATGTTTTATATAACTATACCTTATATAGTTAATTGACATTACTAATTTACTATAAGTTACTATATAAGTTACTATATCTTATTTTATATTTTATATTACTAATTTAATATAAGTTAATGTAGACTATATAGTTACTATATAAGTTACTATAGCTTATTTTATATTTTACAATTTACATTACTAGTTTACTATAAGTTAATATATAATATATAGTTATATTATATATAATTATAGATTATATATATACTATATATACTATATATATTAAGGGCTTATATAATATATAATTACTATACTATTTATTTTTTATACATTAATCATATATATTTACATATAATATATAACTATACCTTATGTAGTTAATTTACATTACTAATTATATATAAGTTACTATATAAGTTACTATATATACTATATAGTAACTTATACAATATATATAATATATATACTATAATATATTTAGTTATACTTATATACTATAATATATATAGTTATATATTAACTTACTAATTAACTATACTTATATAATATATATAGTTATATTATATATAATAGTATAGTTATATTAGTTAATATATATAGTATTAAAACAAAATTATCATTTGATTTAGAGTTAAAAAAAAAAAAAAACCAAAAGGGGCTGAAGTATTAAGACCGGTTTTTAGAGTTAAAAAAAAAAACAAAAAACAAAAGGGGCCGAAAATACCAAAAGCCCCCCCCCATACGAAAATAATGTGACTTAGGGTTTATACTCCAAGTCTCCAATCAGAAAGTTAGAAACGGCGCCCCAGCCTTCAACAGCCCCAGCAGACTCCCTCAGCCCCAGCCTTCGACGCCCTCAGCCACCACGAAACGGTGCAGCTCCAGCCTCCGACGGCTTCTCCGGTATCTCCTCTCTCTCTCTCTCTCTCTAGTGTTTTATTCATGGATATGGGTTTGAAATCCGGTATCTCCGAGACTCCGACGGCGTTGGTTGATTTATTTTTTATTTCTCTTTTAAATGCTATGGGTTTGGTTGTTGATGTTTGATTTGTTGCTTTGTTTTTTATTTTTGATTAGTTTGTTAGATGACAGTAATAATTACATAAATATATAGAATAATACTAAGGGATTAAAGCTCAATTTCTTAAGCTTTTTAACCAAATTACATCGGCATTGCTAATATTCATTAAAAGAAACTTAAATCTCAAATTGTAAATCATTACCTTTCACACATCGTAGTGAAATCACAATATTTATTAGCACCTTATAATTACTTATCCAACACTCCTCCAGATATAAGCTCTAGAATTTAACATTAAGGGCTTTCAAGGTTTATTTTTTTCTGAATATTTTTGTATTTTAAAGTCATAGGTGAATCCGGCTAGCTACTATAGTCTATGTCCACTAAATAAAGCATATTTTCGTTGGTGGCATATTTTGGTTGATTTACTTGAGTAATCTTTACATTAGTTCATGAATTTATTTTGTTTATGTTTATCTTATTTGTTGTGTTCTACAGTTCTAGTTATTAAATCATGGATATGGAAGGCACAAACACTCCTACATCCACAGGTGCATCTTGTCCTGGCATTCCACCCCCAGAACAACCGATTGATATTCTCATTCCAATAGTTGATGAGTCTAGCGGACCAATAGGCTCTTCGGTAGGCACTCCTAGTGCCTTTCATTCTACCCCTCGCCCTCCACCTGGTAGTAGAAATCCTAAGAATAAGTCTGAGGTATGGTCCCACTTCACAAGAGTGCCCGATTGTGATCCCGAAGAGCCTATAGCTACTTGTAACCATTGTCATAGGCAATGGAAATGCCATCCCAAAAGGCAAGGCACTTCGGCCATGAAAACACACATCCAACTTTGCCCCAAAAACCGTAAGAGTAAATTGGACAAGAGTCAAACTTTCTTGGTCCCGGAAGCAAGAAGTGAAGGAGGGAAAGGGGAGAAGACCTTAGGGATGGCCAAATATAATGAGAAAAAAATCCAAGCTGCCCTTGCTAGGATGGTGATAGTGGATGAGTTACCATTTAGGTGTGTTGAGGGAGAAGGGTTTCAGAAATTTGTTAAAGCCCTTGATCCAAGGTTTCCTATTCCTTCTCGATTTACCGTAATGCGTGACTGCATGAGGGTATTCTTGAGAGAGAATGATAGTTTGAAGAAAATGTTTTTGACCACCAAACTTAGAGTATGTCTGACTACCGACACTTGGACTTCTATCCAAAATATTAATTACATGTGTGTGACCGCTCACTTTATTGATAATAATTGGAAGTTGCATAAGCGGATCATTTCATTTGTTCGGATTAGTGACCATAAGGGGGCAACAATTGGGAGGTAGTTGGAGGAGTGTATGCTTGATTGGGGCATTGGCAAAATCCTCACAATTACAGTAGATAATGCTACCTCTAACGACTCCGCTATTGATTGGTTGAGAACAAGGGAAATAGGAAGTGCGGATTGTATTGTAATTCACGAGTTTATTCACATGAGATGTACGGCACACATTTTAAACCTTATTGTGAGTGAAGGTTTAAAAGATGTTGATGACTCAATTGTAAGAGTCCGAAATTTGATCAAGTATGTGAAGTCTTCTCCCCAAAGACTTGCCACTTTCAAGTCTTGTGTTGATAGATCAAAAGTTCAATACTCTAGTTTTTTGACTCTTGACGTGCCTACTAGATGGAATTCGACTTTTCTTATGTTGGACATGACTGAGAAGTATCAAAAAGCCTTCCAACTTTTGCTTGATAAAAATCCCTACTCAAGAGTTTATTTGTCAGAGGATGGACATGGGAGAAAGGGTCTAGGAGCTCCTGGGCCGGATGATTGGGAGACTATAAGAAACTTTTCGAAGTTTCTTCAAATATTTTATGGTGTTACATTGCGCATTTCTGGTACACTATATGTCACATCAAATAATTATGTCCAAGAGCTTATTGCCATTCATAAACACTTGAATAATTTTTGTGATAATAGTAATCGACGTTTGAATTCAATGGCTTTCAGAATGAAGACAAAGTATAATAAGTATTGGGGTGATCTTGAAAAAATAAATCGGTTGTTGTTTATTGCTGCTATTCTTGATCCACGGTTCAAATTGGTTATTCAAGCATATTGATTCAAGAAAACATTGGGTGAGGAGAAGGGTGAGGAATTTGTTGCACTCCTCAAGAGGGATATGGAATATTTGTATAAGGCATATGTAGAGTTTGGTGGTGGGGGCGTAACTGGTACTAACAAAACTCAAAGCAGTGAAGCTAGTGCATCAATGGGGAGTAGTAGTATTGTTACAGATTATGATCCCTTAGATTTTTTGAGGGAGTTCCATAAAGAGCATACAGCATCCTTGATGGATTGTAAGTCGGAATTAGAGCGGTATTTGTTGGAGAACATTCAGATTCCTACGGAAAGTTTCGATATTTTAATTTGGTGGAAAGTCAACTCCACCAAGTATCCAGTTCTTGCTCTAATGGCAAGAGATATCTTGGCCATTCCTATCACCACCGTTGCATCTGAGTCAGCATTTAGTACAGGAGGCCGTGTCCTGGATCCGTTTAGGAGCTCTTTGTCTCCTAAAACTGTAGAAGCTCTCGTGTGCTCGCAAAATTGGTTGAAGTCTAATCTCATATGCTTGAGTCAAAATTATTATGAAGCCATTGATGATGCGGAGAGCTATAAGCTAGACTCAGGTAATGTATTAAGAAATTTTTTTAAGTTGTTATATGAGTTGATTTTAACATTTTGTAATACTAATTTCCTATACTTTAACATCTTAATGCAGAATTAGCCAATTCTATGGCCAGCATACTTCGTGAAGAGGATTGACAATCTTATTTCTGGTATCTTATTTTAATTTTGCTTTCTTTATTTTTATAAATTTATATGGTATCTTATTTCTTTACTAATTTTGTTCTTTTTTTTTCAGGCACAAGTTGAAAAATGACATTTTTTGGACCTTTGGTTATGTATTTTTAATTTTATGTTTTAATTTTGGATCTTTGGTTATGTATTTTTAATTTTAGGTTTTAATTTTGGTTATGTATTTTTAATTTTATGTTTTAATTTTGGACCTTTGGTTATGTATTTTTAATTTTAAGTTTTAATTTTGGTTATGTATTTTTAATTTTAGGTTGTAATTTTGGACCTTTGGTTATGTATTTTTAATTTTAGGTTTTAATTTTGGTTATGTATTTTTAATTTTAGGTTGTAATTTTGGACCTTTGGTTATGTATTTTTAATTTTAGGTTTTAATTTTGGTTATGTATTTTTAATTTTGGCTATGTATTTTTAATTTTAAGTTGTAATTTTGGTTATGTAATTTTAATGTGTGTATTTAGTTTTAATTTAGTTTTTAATTTTGGTTGCACATTTGAATTTAGTTTTATTTTTTATAGTGATAGATTTTGAATTTAGTTTTATTTTCTAATGTGATAATTTTGGTTAGATAAATTAGAAATCTCAAATTATATTTTTTAAAAAAATTGATATAGAAGCCCAAATCCGATTAGAGTCGCAAATTGTAAAATTGAAATGTTAATTGGGTCAAAGAAAAAAATCTAAAAAAAAGCCTAATAAAAAAGTCCAACTCCGACTCCGCTCCGACATGTCGGAGCGGAGTGGGGTGTAAGCGTAGTCAGAGTCGGAGGTCGGATTCGGCCTCCGACAAAGTCGGAGTCGGAGTCGGAGGATGCCAAATCTGACTCCGGTTGAATCGGTACTCAGCCCTAGAAACAACACAACCAAGAATCAAATCGAGCACTACACTTTCTTAATTTATTTTTTATATCGTTACTTGTCTTTTTTGTAAATGTTACAACTCTGTAAAATTCCTATAAATACATAAAGAAACTCTTTGCAAGCTCTCACGTTTTGTGAGACATTTTTACATGCAATTTGTATGCAAACTTCTTATACCTCCTCCCTCACTCACTCACACAAACACACTCACTCTCTCTCTCTCTCTCTCTCTCTCACACACAAGCTGACTGCGTGGTTTTCATCCCTCTCAGGTGATTTTTTTTATAGAACTTGAAAAACTACATATTATGTTGTAAGATCTAACAGAGCTACAACGAATAATATTGGGACTTATTTGACTTGCAAAACAAGGGCTATAGGAATTCTTAGTGCATTTTTCAGCAAAAATTACAAAAATACAAGGTGGGGAATGATTTTAGTAGAGATAAGTAGCAAAGAACAATGCAAGGGAATGGATATATAGGAAACAACTACATTAAACATGGCAAGAAGTTCACCACAATATGGAAATCAAAAGAACTCATAGTTCTAAAGTTGTCATTGCCACCGTAGAAAGTAAGGTGGGCAATCTCCCATGAACTACCAGTGAAAAGGCCTGGGATTCTAGCATTAGCCATCCTAAGAAGCAATAGGAGGGAAGCAAATTAGAGCATACTCATTGTAAGCTTGAGAGAGAGAGAGAGAGAGAGAGAGAGAGAGAGGTGGTGTATGGGAAAGAGGATTTCTAATAAGAAAGAGAGAGAATGAGATGCGTCCTTGTGTGGTTGTTTTCTCTTTCAGGCAAGAATGAGATGCTTCGCTTCATTGTTGCAAGAGAATTGAGATGGAAAATGATATGAAAGAATAGGAAAATGTAGACGAAGAGAAATGGATCAAATCACTAAAAATGTGAGTCTTTAGTTTTGAATTCTAAGTAAACATGCTATTTATCAAAATATAAATATTTTTTTATACTAGCTAATGTAATAAGTTTTCGTATGGTTAACTTAACATGATTAATATGTTAAGAGTACTACCATCTAGCTCCCTATATGTTTCTCTTTTTCAAATCATAGGAGAAATTTTGGGAAAAACTTCCGTTTCACTCTCCCATCCAATTCTTTAAATTAAGGTTTGGATTTATGCATGCAACAGTGGATCCCCAAATATAGGGACCCAGTGTACACTCCTAAATAAAGCCATTGGTTATTATTTCGGTAAAAGGTCTCCCTCTTCACCCTCCTGCATTCTACTTTCTCTCGCGGCCTAGTTGCTATTGACTCTCTCTCGCACTCTACTTGTCCATCGATAGTAGTCCCTCCAATTGATCACAATAGGTAAGTTTCTTCCTTTGACACGCACAAACTCTCTCTCTCTCTCTCTCTCTCTCTCTCTCATGCCAACTGCTCTAAGAGAATGTTGTCTTGAATTTTGTTGTAACTCTATTATCATTAATATTCCATTGGTGAATCCTAAGTTAGATCTCGAAAACCTTAGCCTTAATCATTTTGGGTCTCTATTTGTACTTCTCTAAGGTTTCTATAACTAAGATTTTGGTATAGATTTTGAAAACAAATTTGTAAAATTGGTGAGGTTGTCATTTGATTATATAGCTTGTTTGATTTTACAGCTATGTTCTATGCCTTATCTTTTCTGTGATTACTGGCTTTGCGTGATTCTGTCCCAATTTCCACTATCACTTTGATAAGTTTTTGTAAACTCAAGCTCTGACTTGAATTCGTGCAATTTACATTGTCACTATGATTACTGGCTTTGTGTGATTTGAGCAAGCTCAAACTTAAATTTGCTTTGTTGTTGATGTGATATTTGGCTCGTTAGTTGCTATAATATTTGGTTTGCACAGTTGTGATTTGTGATATGTTGATTAATGTGTTTTTTAATATTGAGTCTAGTTTTTGTTATTCATTGATTATTTGCCTTGTTGTTGAATTATAGCTTTGTCCTTTGCAACTTTTGGTGTTGATATGCATGGCTATCGTTGGGACTATATGTGTAATATAATGAGGTTGTAATCGTGGTAAATTGAATATTGGAAGTGCACAATCCCAAGTGTTGTGAATGGGCTCCATCAATATGACAGGGTAAGCCAAATTGCCAACTTTTTTGTGAAAGTTTCACAGATACAACCATTTTGCATCTATTCGAACTTGTGCTCCTTTTTTATGACTGAAAGGAAAAAATATTTGTAATACTTGGTTGTTATGTGCGTATTCCCTATTTACTTATCCCCAAAAAAATTACCTTGTAGTTTTTCTATGTAATTTTAGAATAAGTGTTTCTAAGTTTGTGTCTACCGAACTTTTTTTTTTTTATAGGTAAAAGTAAGTTTATGAAACATAAGCAAATGAAACTTTGAGCATTCTTAATGTTAGACAAAAGACAAAAAATATTATCGTTAGAGAATTGATAAAAACCATTACTACTTAAAATTTAACTGTTACAAAATAATATTGTTGGAAAAGTCAAATTTTGATAAATAAAAATATTGTAATAATTTTGAAACTACACACCGAAAAAAAAAGGATCGGTTTTGTGTTTAAAATAATCGATAGCAAGTGAAAGTTAAAAAAAGAAGAAAAAAGACAAAAGAATGAGTAATGAGTAGTTACCATTGTAAAGGGAAGTGAGAGAAAAAATAATAAAGAAAAAATAAAGAAATATTATTTTAATAAGATAGAGAAAAAGTAAGAAATGTGGAGGTTTTTGAAAGATAAGTAATATTAAAGAGAAAATTTAGGGAAAGATGATTTTTAGCCAAAATTTAGGAACCGGATATGATTGCTCTAACAAACAAACTTACAAATAGATTTTTTTTCGTTCTTCTGCCTTCTTATATTTGAACATTCTAGCTTCCCACCTTTAGTCAGTAAACCTGTGTCATTACCTTCAGTCAATAAACTACTTACATTGCAATTTGCGAGTAAGTCTAAAGCAGAGTGCAGGATTGTGCTAACCACAGACACTTTCCTCCATATACAGAGTGAGTCATTTAATTAATATTTCACCTGGCATGTGCTTACGATTCTTGACCTGCATAGTGTTAGAAAGATGCTAACATATGAAAAGCACAGACACCTCACCACTTAATATTCTACAACCACCCAATCTGTCACCATTTTTTACAGAACTAACAACACACAAAGTGAACACAACCGACCAACAGCCATTTTTGACATCTCATCCAATTATGCAGAGCACTGAGAGAATCCAACTTAATCACAAACGGAAAACCCGTCGTATTAATTGCACCTTCAATGAATTCTAGAAGAAGCCTCCGAATTGTGGGATTGGGAGTTCATCAACTAGCACTCCATTCCAAAACAGGAGATTTTTCCTGCTCACAAATTCTAGGATCAGACTTCAAATGTGTCTATGCCTCGTACAGAATACATAAATTGTCAGGGTGATGCTTAGAACTTACTTTTCCATTCGAATTGTTCCTTCCCTTACTTCCAGGGTGGGTTCTTCAACTTCAACCTGAACACAAAGAATCCAGTCAGAATATCATGAAATCGAAACAATCTCAAAAGAAAAATAATAGAGATTTTACATATTTTCTGCCCAAAAGTATGTTGCATTTGATACAAAAGACATTTGCCACTGTTCTATCCTTCAAATCTCTCCAATAATGTACTGGATCATCAATCACCACGTTGACACTACATATCAAACAAGAAATTCATGACCATTAATTAGAAAAGGTGAGCCATCCTTCAGAAAGATTTGGCTTGATAGTCAGTGCCATTAGAGTTGACTTTGAACGATTCCTTGATCAAAAGAAGTTCGATCAAGAGTCCATCTTATTAGAGTTGGTTTAGCTTTCAAATATAGGTAGAGAAGTTTTATAAATATGGATTTTGTTTCCATCAATAGAAAATGTAAACCAAGACACAGAATTATAACATTTTTCAACGTTCTTATTCTTTTTTCATTTTTTGCCAAGTAAACAGTGTAAGTGGACGAGACCAGAGTTTGATAGAGGTAAGTCTCATCTCTATCTTGACTGACCATTGTAGCTCCCTATATCTATAGAAAATGGTTTCTATTCATGCAGCTAGAATACTCGCAATAGGGTTTACAATACTTTTTAGAGTGTAATCATATTCATTCCTGTTTGTTGCTATAAAAACGTCTGAGTGCCACCTTCTACAATATATTTTGGGTCAAAGTTTCTCTCCCATGTCAATTTTGATATTGGAGGTTGTGTCAGGCTTCCTGCTTTTCTTACATATATTTGTGTTGACAGTTGTATTGATCTTCCTTTAACCCCTGCTAATTTCCAGGATTTTGTTTTCCTCTAAAAAATAAGTTTTGCAATTATTACATCTGTAGCTAAGATTTTAGGAAGGATATTGTTTGCTACCGGCCTCACAGAATTGTGACACATTGACCTATTTCAATATCCTGAACTGAATAATTAACCGCAGACTAAATATGCAACTCCCAATGCTTGTGCTGAACTAGACCTAAAACCTAGGATGGCAGCGATTCAATCTACATATAAGTCTTCTCAGCAAACAAGATTTAGTCATTAAATTAAAGATTGTATATAGACTGAAGGAGGCTCTCAGATTTCATTCCAATGCATATATAAAGGTGAACAAACAGCAGTGTGGTGAACAAAATACAAAGTTAATTGGATTGAATAAGTTTGAATATCTTACACTTTTTCAAAGAAGATGCTCACATGAGTCTGCAAAATAGAATGCGAACGACAGTAAGACCAAAGAACTCCTTTCAAAATAGCGTAATAAACAAAGAGACATGATCATAGTGAACAAGTCACAAAGACACTGCTTGATGGAAGGAAGTGAAAAAAGAAATTTGCTACTTATCATCATTTCAAACTCCCTTGATGCTAAAAATTTAATGCCACTTCAGGAGATGACAAAATCCCATTTTCATTAAAATTATGCCAATAATGACTGCGTTAATAGTATTAGTTCTTGCACAGGCCAGGACAAGAAATAACTGATACCAAAAGGTTTCACTAGTTCCATAACAAACAGTATTTTCTAGTTCTTTTCTTTCCCTTTTCTATAATCGAAAAAAAAAAAAAAAAACAAAATAATTACACTGTCATATATATCTTTTATTCTAAAAATCTGAGTATTTAGTTCTTGAAGTTAGATTTCAATTTCGATTAACTCTGAGAAATCGAAGTTAGATTACACATAATCAGCATGTGCTTTAAAGTTAGATAACAAACTTGATAAGTTGCATTTCAAAATACTATTCCTAAATTAAGCACAAAAAAAGAACCATCAATTTAAAAAAAAAAAAAAAAAACGAAAAAAAGAAAGAAAGAATCCATCAATGGTCCAAAGTCTCGTTTCCAAAGACCTTTCTTTGAATGCATATCACTATGAAAGAAAACCCTGAAGAACTAAGAACGGTAATAGACTTTCTCAGAAATTCAGAGACATTGAATGAGACAGATACGAGAGAGAAAAGAGATTTTTTTACACTAGAAAGAAAATCTTGGGTTGATGCAATGTGCGTTTGGCATGAACGGCACAAGTAGAATCTCTTATCAGGAGTTTGATCGTATTCAATGAGATAGAGCCTCCCCATTTGGAACCTGTTTGCTCAAAGAGCTCTGAAACTGCAAGTTTTCTGGTACTTAAAAGAAAATGTTGAAGATCATATTTTTCTGCAAATATTGAAGCCAGAAATAGAGGTAAGAAAGAATTCAAGATTGTGGCTGAGAACTATACTTACCAGTCTATGTTGTTCAGAAGAGTGCACCTAATTGCAACCTTCCAACTCTCGTACTTGCAGAATTTGACAAAGACCTACACACAACTTCCACACTTAGACATGTATGTAGCCTAATTTAAGAAAACAGGGTAAAAGTTCTAGAGTTAGCAAACGATCCCGGACAGTGTGCTTTTTTTTCCCCCCGTATCATGCAGAACAGGTCAAGTCGTCCCACAAATGGGAAGAAAGTTTATTTATTCTCCTTTTCTTCTCTTCCCTATTGATTCTCTGCTTCTTTGTTTTCTCTCTCCCCTCTTCTGCTTTCTCCTGGATTCCCTTTCTGGTTCTCTCTTTTTGCTGCTTCTTCCTTACCGTGGACTCGGTCCGTTTCTTCCCCTATAAGAAAATGAACAAAGAAATCTACCAGGCATCCCATACTTCATATCTATTTATTTATTTTTTATTTATTTATTTATTTATAATCTCGTAACAAGTATATGGCATACAGATAATAAAAATAAAATAATTTAATTAATTTAATAAAAATAAAAATTTAAAATATGAGAACAATTCAACATATCTCATATCATCTTATTATTATAATTTTTTTAAATTTTTATACAAAATATAATAAACAATTCAACTTTTTCAAATTTTAAAACAATAATAATATTAAAAATAATATTCAAACAATTGTTTATTTAACTTTTAATTTGCATATAAAACCCTTTCATCTCATTTTACTATCTAAACAACTTCTATATGTGTTAGAGATAAAAATGAATTGATCCAGCTCATTGGGAGTCTATCACTAAGAACAAATAAGATAAGTTGACTTGGACACATAAAAGGAAAAAACATCTTAAGATAAATATAACTCAATTACTCTAAAAAAAAATGAAAGAGACCTTCTATAAAGAGAGAGAATGTGATCAGATTTGGGACAAACTTCACTACACACAAAAGCCCCTAAAATCTTCTCTTTTCAAGAGGATGGCATCTTTTTCAACATCTAGAAACTCTAAGTTCCTTTATCTTATTGAGAGATAAGTGAGGTTTGAGAGATTATACAATCATCAAGTTTAGTGGATGCCGCTTCCAAAAAAATCCATGGACTGTTTATTCTCATGGTTGAACATTCGAGCACCATATCGAAGCTCAAATAACCATGTAAACTTTTTTACCATATCATCAAGACCTCAAACTACCATCATAGACCGGGGATGACTATTTTCTCCTTTTTTCACCCGTTGCGCAAATTTATACTTTAACAATAAAGTGCAAGAGGTTTTCATCCTTCCAATTGCTTAAATCAGAGATGCTTTTAGGACTAGCAAAAACTTGAGATTCAGAAACTCAAATCCCAAAACCAGCTTTGCTCTTTGTTCAGCACAAGATATGAAGCCATTGCAGTGATACTAATCAGAAATGATTGAATGATTAACGTTTCTCAGACCTACTTTTGGCACCAACTGGACATAACATACTATGAGTATGGCCCACTTTTCTCAAAATTTCTTGCTTTTGATGTAGCGGTCAATTCTCCACAATTAAAAATTCATGTTCGAGTGGAACTGTCAATCTGCTCCAAGAAAATACTTCCAATCTTCGCAACCCCACACGACCACCAAATTCCAGCATCTTACCATAAACCGCCCACCAGTTTCATAAAAGACCAAGTTTACCATTCCTGCAGTTTCTTCTCGAGAACATTGTTTCAAACATCAACACCTCAGGCACATAGGATTACTAATCAGAAATTATCAATTGGGAAAAAACATCATTCAAGTCAAAAAAATACGCTAAAACTGAACAGAACACTAAAATGTTGGGGAAAGAGCTATTCGATCTCATTTATACCGTCCACAAACCGGATTGAGCAGATGCAACTTCATCATATCAAAACTTCATTAGCAAACCAGAAGGAAAAAAAAAAAAAAGGAAACAGAGGAGAAGAACCCATGCAGTAACTGCATGTTCAATGACTTTTAGATAAAGTCTTCATACAATGTTCTTGTAATCTGTGTAATCTGCCCATTCAAATGTCATTGGGTGTTTACATCGTCTCTTCATCCATCCACTAGCTCATATCCATTCCAATACAGGAGCTTGTCCCTGATCAAAAATTCTAGGATCAGACCCCCAAATATATCTATGCATTCTATAGACCCCCAAATGTCATAATCATTCGGAGAACTTACATATCAAGCACGATTCTTCCTTCTCTAATATCCATGGTGGGCTCGTCAACCTGAACCTGAAAATAAAGAATCGGTTAGGAGCATAGTCACATCAAGAAATCAAAAGAATACCAAAATAAAATAAATATGAATTTACATATTTCCAGCCCAATTCCGTATTGCATTTCGTACAAAAGGCATCTGTTGTTGTGCCATTCGAAGACCTATCGTGATGTACTGGGCCATCAATCAGCATGTTGACACTACATCTCAATATACGTCGTAAATTTGACATTAATGCATATAAGATAAAATTTTATGAAGCTATGCTGTTGTTTGTAATTCAAGGTATAAAAGGTGTAAAATGCAGGATATGCCTTCCTACTGGCCTAGCATCTATTAATTTCTGGAGAAAGTTATGGCTTTTCCTTGCACCCTTGCCAGTTTTCAGAAACTTTTTCGCTCTAAAATGAAGTGTTGCAGTTGTTACCAATGTATCCAAGATTTTAGCACAGGTTAGAGGACATTGTTTGTATTCAATGTCACAAAATTGTGTCATGCATAGACCTAATTCAATACCCCCATACTTAATAATTAACCTTGGACAAAACAAAGATCCATAGATGACAGTGGCAAGACTAACATTTTCAACATGCAGCAAGATTCTTAGCCTTGTTGCTCTTGTGATGCAAAAATATAGTTCTTCCAAACGAATGACAAATATTAATAAAAGCAAATATAGACAGCAGAAGATTAATTGTATATTAAAGCATGTGCAAAGATTAATTGCATTGAACGATTTATGAATAATATCTTACACTTTTTCAAAGACACCAAATTTCGTCATAAGAGTCTGCAAAATTCACAACAAACAATGTAAGAAAAAAGGATCTGCTTTTCAAAACAGGGTTTTTTTAAATAAACAATAAATCATGCATGGTGAGGAAAACAAGAAACAGGATTATAGCAAACAAATCAGAGGCAAACTACTCTTGGGGGTCGAAAATAATAATTATTGCATTATAACATCAATTTTTTACCCAGTCCAATACGAGAAAGAATTTATACCAAAAAAATACCAGCTTATAACCCAATAACAGGATTATTTCTCTTGCTCGTTTCAGAACAAATTTATTTTCTAGTTTTTTCAGTCTTCTGGATGTTAAATGCCATTGGATGGGTGATTTTTTATTGGCATTGGACTTTTCTCCAGTTTCTCTGTCATTAGCACCATTTTCGAGTCATTTTAATCTCAAATAATTTTGATCTTTTACATGCTATCCACTACAAAAATTATCCAAATGTTAAATTCTCACTATGGATTTTCCAAGTTGAACACTCTCTCTGATTTTGTTTTGCTGTGCTATTAACAACAAATTACGTGCATATCCGCATTGTTTTTCTTTGTCATAATGTCATCTATGGTAGATTTTTCTTTCTCAGAGGAAATCAAAACACAATGCATGTTCGAAACTATGATTACAAACAAAAGAAAAGTAGAAGATCAAAAAAACTATAAACGTAATTTACACCTTTTCTATACACAAACAAAAGAAAAGAGAACCATACTCCTTTACAAATATATAGTATTCTAAGAATGCAAGTATTTGGTTTTCAAAGTTCAATGAACTCCTAGAGACCGAAGTTAGATTACAAATATTCAGGATTGGTTTTCATGGTTAGATTAGAATTTGACCAACTCGTTGAAAAGTAGATCAAGAAACAGAAACTACGTCAAGTATAAAGAAGCTAGATTGGCATCCTCAAACACGGTTCGAAACTATGATGCATAAAAGCAAGCCATATCTTGGAAACATGTCCCGAAGAATCAAATTCACAGAAAGAATCCCAACAAGGGTTTAAATCTCATTTCCAACGACCTTTCTTGGTACGCATAACACCATCCACGAAACCGGAGGCCTGAAGAATTAGGAAAGATTATACAATGCCTATATTGTCAACCAAAAAGCAGGTCATAAAGAATTCCGACAAGAGAGGAAGAGAGAGAGTTCTTACCTGACAAAGAACATCTTGGGCCACTGCAAGGTGGGTTTGGCATAAACGGCACAAGTAGAAGTTCTTGCCAGGAATCTGATCGTATTCAATGAGAAACAGCCTCCCCATTTGGAGTTTTTCTGTTCAAAGAGCTCTGGAACTTCAAGTGGTATGAGAAGTACATGAAAATATTGCAGCGGCACTGAACATGAAGAGCGGAGATGTGAGGAAACAGAGGTCCAGAAAGATAGCCAAGAAAGAATTCAAGAGATTGGCTAAGAAACATACCAGTCGACGCAGTTCAGACGCGGGTTTAGAGAGAGGTTATGGCCCATGGGTTGAGTTTTAAGTTGGGAAGAAGGATATAAAGCAGTGTTGATCAATCGTTTAACAGTTTCTGGGTTGGCTAAAGTTTGTGACCAATTGCGTTCAGAACAGAGTTCACAGATGAATTTTAAACCAACCCCCGATAATAAGGTCCAAGAATTCAGAAATTAGTTAATTACTCCGCACCCTGTGATTATGTATGAACCCCAAGCAATCAACAAATAACAGAAAAAACAAAGAATCCCAAAATCTCCCCTTTTTCAATTATTGATAAGAGGTTTAGAAATTAGACTGAACAATATAAAAATATAATTTACACACTAAGTTCTCGTTCTTTCAATTTCTTGAATTACATCATTTTCGAACTTGGTTTTCTTAACAAACAAATGAAATTCAGAAACTCAATAAACACAAAAACAGCTTTGAATCATTACTCAGTTCTTTGAAAGTGCCACATGAGAGCTACCGATCCTCATCCTATCATGCTCTGTAAATTTATGTGCCAAGAACTTCGAATCTTTATTCTTCCCTCAGAGCACCCACAAAGCAACAAAATTTCCATCTCAAAAGAAAACATATAATTTCACGGGTGGAGACCAACCCAACCAATTTCTTCTTTAGAAGAAACCCTTGACAGAATGTTAGTCTATGGACTGCGAGGATTGGGATATACGTGGTTACCAAAACCTTACTTCGATACTCAAAACCAAAGCGAATTATTTTCAAATCACATAATCGATAAGACCTCAGATTTATCAATTGGGGGATAAATCATTCAAATCACTGCATTGGTTCTAAAATGGAAAGAAAAACTTATGAAGGGAGCCAAAAAGCTATTGAATTCATTTCTACCTTACAGATAAACGGGATCGAGTAGATCCAACTTCTGCACAAAAAACCAAAACAAAAGATACAGGAATTAAATAAATTAATCTACGAACCCTAACGCTAAACACAAAAAACCAGCAAGTCCATCATCAACCGACACCACCTATGTCTAAGAGCTAGTAAACTTGGTGACCGCCTTGGTCCCCTCAGAAACGGCGTGCTTGGCGAGTTCACCAGGCAGCACGAGACGCACCGCGGTCTGGATCTCCCGAGAGGTGATGGTGGGCTTCTTGTTATACCTCGCGAGCCGGGAAGCCTCTTGGGCGAGCTTCTCAAAGATGTCATTGATGAAGCTGTTCATGATCCCCATGGCCTTGCTGGAGATCCCGATATCGGGGTGAACCTGTTTAAGCACCTTGAAGATGTAGATCTTGTAGGTCTCAACACTCTTCTTGGTCCGCTTCTTCTTCTTGTCCGAGGCGCCGGCTCCGCCTTCCTTCGGGAGCTTCTTTCCAGCCTTGGGCTTCTTCTCGGCTGGAGCCTTCTCCGCAACCGTCGATTTCTTCTCCTCGGCGGGCTTCTTCTCGGCGGGTTTCTTCTCGGCTTTGGGTGCCATAACGAATCAACAGGAAATGAGACGATAAACGTGGAAGAAAAGAAAGCAGGTGAAGCTCTTACGGATTGAGGTTGTGTGGAAATAGAATGGACTAAGAATAAGAGTTTATATAGAGAGGAAAAGTGGGTTTTTATTGGCTAAAATAGGTTCTCACGGATCGATGATGTGGCATCTGTTTGGGCCGTTGAATAGAAATTTTTGAAGGAACGATTGACTTGACGGCCGAGAATCGTTGAAACTTGCGGAGATAGAATTCGGTGACGTGGCTCAGTTGCGGATTAGCGAGCTGGCAATTGTTTTGGCCGTTAATGCCTATCGAGCGGACTCACAAATCAACGATCAAGATTCTTTTAGCCTTGTGAAAATTTTCAGATTCGTGGCGCGTTTCGCTCGCGCGGCAACCTTGAAAAATGACTCGAAGAAGCGCCTTTTTAAATTGTTTTCGTTCTATGTTTTTATATTCCTTTCGGCTTTAGCATTGAAATTACGGCATGAGTTATCCAACAGAAATTTGAGCTTGTTTAGCCCTAGTTTAGATTCAAAAAATACCTTAATTTATTTTATCTCATCTTATTATTATAAATTTTTATATAAAATATAATAAATAATTCAATTTTTTTAAATCTCAATTTAACTTTTTTAAATCTTAAAATAATAATAATATTAAAAAATAATATTATAATAATATTTTTTTTAATTTTCATCTTTCATTTAAACCTATCTCATCTCATCTCTAAATCCAAAACAGCCTTAAGTGATATGAGATGAAATAATTTTATATAAATTTTTAAATTTAAATAAAATATTATTTTTGTTTTAAAATTTAAAAAAATTGAATTGAGATTTAAAAAAATTAAATTGTTTATTATATTTTATGTGAGAATTTGAGAGAGTTATAATTGGTGAGATAAAATGTGTTAAGAGTGTTTTTCAATCCAAATGGCCTCTTAGCCTTAGATCCCATCTGGTTACACAAATTATCTCGTCTCATCTCATCTAATTATTATAATTTTTTTAAATTAAAAATAAAAATTATATTTCAATAATATTTTATTCAATTTTTAACTTTCATCTATCTGATCTTATTTATGTAACCAAACGAGGTATCATAATAGGGAGTCTAGGGACAAAAAGTTGAAATCATGAAACTCTTACACGGTGGGGTTGACTGACTAGAGTTGTGATAGAAACTTAACAACAGTTTGGGGTTGCGTCAGAGTAGGGGTGTAACCGATCCGATTCGGTCCGGTTTTGGACAAAATCTAGGACCGAATCGGTAGGTACTGGTTTTACATTTTTCAAAACTGATTACGCATCGGTTTCCCTCCTATACCAATACTCCGGTTTCCGGTCCTGTTTGGTCCAGTTTTTTTATTTTAATAAAATACAAATTTATCATAAAAAATTATGTTTAAAAAAAACACTAATTTAAAAAATTTTGTTTTATTCAAAAATCTATTAACATTTACAAAATTCTACTATGAAAAAAATTCTACTATAAAAATTCTACTTTATAAAAAAAATCTACTATATAAACAAAAATCTGCTATATAAAAAATTACTGTAAAACAAAAACTAAAATAAAAAATCTAGTATAAAAAAAAATCTAAGTATATTACCAATAGTAATATTGTATTAGACTATTAGATCATTATAAATATTAATATTTATTATAGTGATTATAATAACTATTAACTATATATTAGTATTTTTTTTTCTTTTTGGTTCGTATTTCTTATGATAAAATGTTATTAATAAGTAATATATATTTATAATATTATATATTTAAAGCATATGATGAATTAAATTGTCATGTTTAAGATTAAACATTTACGTTATAAATTATAATAATATTATCTTATATAATTATAATTTATATTAGTATATATATTCTATATAAAAAATATATATAATATAAAACATATTATATATAATATTAATATACAAACAGTACAGGTTCGGTTCGGTTCGGGCCAAAACTAACGAAAACCGAAACTGGACCGGTTCCAGAACTAATCGGTTATCAATAGGCGAAAATATCTATACAACTTTAAAATTATTACATTTTAAAATTTTCAAATATATAATCATAATCTTTAAAAAAAAACTCAATAATCATTATTTCTATTTCAGAAATCACTTTTTTAACAACTCTAAAAAAGTTGAAAATCCAATTTTTAACAATACACAAAATTGAAGTTTTTATGAAGAAACTCATGCAAGTAATGTTGCATTTTTAAGAAGAATTACCGTAATTAACTTTAAAAGCATTTTAACAGTGGCGGAACCACATTCCTCCCAAAAGTTTTTGAAAAATAAAAATATACCTTAGTTTTTATTCATAATTTTATAAATATAAACAATGACCCCCCAAAAAAATCTTTAATCTCTATATATTCTATAAAATTTTAATATACTTATAAATGTTTTTTCAATTTTTTTCCTATAGTTTCAAAATTTTATATAATTCCTATATATAATTTATTTTCAAGAGTGTGATCTCATCAAAATTAAGTTTGTGAGAAATAATAAACTTACTAATATGAGTCTTAAAGTTTTTTGTTATATAATATTAGGCTTCTTAATTTGAAATTTAAAGTAAAAATATAAGAAATATAATTTAAGATTGCTGATATATATGAAAACAATTGAGAGATTTTATCCTCTAAACTTTATTGAGCAAGAAAAATCTTATTTAAGGTCTCTATTATAATATTATATGCTTAATGTGACATAAAAATATCTAGAGTTTACATAAAACTTAATAAACTAGATTACATATATATTAAAATGAAAGATGATATTGTGACGCCCCCAAATCCCCACGCCTGAACACGGGGAAATTGAGACGTCCGGATGGTGACAACCCGGGTCACCATCCCATCGACGGGTGCCGAGTGTGTGCAAGGCAACAGATGTGTACAGAGAAACACGCAGCGGATAACGAAAGTCATAACTAAGTACCAGAATTTTTCTTAACGTAATACAAGCTGTTTAAAACATACATAGATAAAATATTACAAAACACAAATACAGTTTTAACAAATATAAAAGATAGCATCAGCAACCCGGCAGAGCTGCATCCTCGGGCTCAGCCTCCTCCTCTTCGTCCTCTAACTCTGCACCAAAAGCTACGGAACCACGAATGGTACCGCAGGTAAGTAAAACCCAAACACTAACAGATAAAAATACATAAAACTCAAACAAGATGCATGAACCATGCCCAATGCCCAAAGCCCAAAAACACCAGTTTTCCACACACGCCAAAAACCCTTTTGGCCCAAAAACACATCCTTTCCGAAAAACACGCCAAAAGTCACATTTGGCCGCCAAAAGTCCATTTGGCCCAATATCTCGCCAGAAGTCCATCCGGCCCAATATCTCGCCAGAAGTCCATCTAGCCCACGCCAAAAGTCTCATTTGGCCTCACAAACCATTATCCAATTTTAACCGTATGCACCATGACCTCCCCTAGGGGTCATCCGCACACCCTGGCTCCAGTGTCACACCGTAGAGTACCACCACGCATGTGACACCTAACGAGCGATGCCCAGTTCTGCGCCCCGCGCGTGCGTAGCCAAGCATCCTCTAGCCCTCGCCAGCGAAGGGCCACGGAGTCGGTGAGTAGGGCGATGCCCGGTTCCGCGCCCGGCGCGTTCGTAGCCAAGCATCCCCTAGCCCCGCTCCCGTCATCTCTCTCGACAACTCAGGGGACATCACTCAGTTTATTCCACTCCTGAGTGACCAGAGGAGCTCCACCGAGATAATAACTCATCCCGGCTTGGGCTCGTGATACACACACACCCGCAATACACTTACGCCAATACACAGGCTTTTCACATAAATCCACAAACTCACGTGCATGCACCATGTAATGCCATAACAATGCATAATAAAATAATCCAACAATCATAAATCAAATAAACAGACAACTCCGTCCTCCATCCATCCAACCCCCGAAACTCCTCGGACTCAGTCCGGAATCAACAACCAACAACAGTAAATAATTGAATGAGCAATATATATTAAAATCTAAAAATAGGGTTTGGAAAATACTTACAGCGCTATATGGCAATTTTAGAAAACAAGCGGCGTTGCAAACGGCGGAAAAACAGCAACGTCACAGTGAAAATTCACTGTGGCCGTGGGTTTGAAAAATCCACTTTTGAACGGGGACAAACTAGGACACGAAATTGATAGGGAATGGTCTAGGGATGGTTGTGAAGCTATTGGAAGTGGTGGTTGGCCGTGGGTGGCGGCGGAATCGCCGGAAATGGCCGGATTACCCAAAACGAAAACTAAGCTCGTAGGAGCTATTCCGGTGGTCGTTGGAGGCCAGAAATGGGTGGGTTAGGACGGCAAGGAGTCGGTGATGAAGTGGTGAAGAAATGGTGCCCGGAGGTGGAGCGACGGCGGCGGATCGGAGCAAAATCCGTGCGCCCTTCTTGGAGCTTTTCCGGCCAAACGGCCGGCCGGTTGGGGGTGGGTTTTGGAGGGGTGGTGCACCGGAGGGAAAGGAAGAGAATGGGACCGGTGGGAGGCCGAACGGTGGCCGGACGGCGGCGGTAGGGGCTGGAGAAGGGGACGCCGGCGTGAGGGAGAGGGGGAGAGAGAGAGAGAGAGAGAGAGAGAGAGAGAGAGAGAGAGAGAGAGAGAGAGAGAGAGAGAGAGAGAGAGAGAGAGAGAGAGAGCTCGGGGGGGTCCGGATCGGGGAGAGAGAAAGAAAAAAAAGAAAAAGAAGAAAAAAGAAAAAGAAAAAAGAAAAGAAGGAAAAAAGAAAAAAGGAAAAAGAGAAAAAAGGAAAATGATGTGAAAAGAGATGAGGTCCAGTCCTCACTCCGGGAAAACGAAACAAACCGCCAAAAAGATTAAAACCACAAAACAATTAAAAGAAATAAAACACAACCTCAAATAAATTAAATTAAATCAAAAACTAATTTTAAAACGCAAATAAATTAAAATAAATAACTGATATATTAATTAAAATAAAAACAATTATTTCAGCGAAAATACACTTAAAAGCGGGTCATCACATCCTCCCCTCCTTAAAAACAATTTCGTCCTCGAAATTGCAAGTCAACCACCAACTTAAAGCAAGCCACATAAATGCTCATAAACCATCTGAGATTAAGATTAAAATACATACCTTCATCATTCGAACAAATACGGGTACTGCTCCCTCATGTCCGCTGCTCGCTCCCAAGAGAAGTCTTGAGCTAACGGATCTCCCCAAGCCACTTTAACTAAAGGTATCGTCTTGGACCTCAACTGTTGCTCCTTCCAATCCAAAATCTGCGACGGAACAACTTCGTAAGTGAGATCCGGTTGCAACTGAATACCTGCTGGGTCGACGAAACGTGGCTCTTGCTGCCCAAAGCTCTTCTTCAGGGATGATACGTGGAAGACATCATGAACATCCCCAAAATAATCTGGCAAAGCAACTCTGTAGGCGACGGACCCTACTCTCTCTAGAATCTGAAAAGGGTCGACGTACCTCGGATCTAGTTTCCTCTTCTTACCAAAACGCTTAACACCTCTCATGGGAGAGACTTTAAGATAAACCCAGTCACCAACTTCAAATGACAATTCTCTCCTCCTGGTATCAGTGTAGCTTTTCTGGCGACTCTGACTTGCCGCCATTTTATCTCTAATGATCCGGACTTGGCTTTGCATTTCTTGAATTATTTCGGGTCCAATTACCCTACTCTCCCCAACTTCATCCCAACATAAGGGCAACCTACACTTCCTCCCATAAAGAGCTTCATAGGGAGCCATCTGAATGGTCGCATGGTAGCTGTTATTGTAGGCAAACTCAATGAGCGGCAAATGATTTTCCCAACTCCCTTGGAATTCCAGGACACATGCTCGCAACATGTCTTCCAGGGTCTGTATGTTGCGCTCTGACTGGCCGTCTGTCTGCGGGTGATAAGCAGTACTGAACTTCAACTTAGTACCCAAAGCTGCCTGCAAACTCTTCCAGAACTGCGACGTAAACCTCGGGTCTCGATCCGACACTATACTCTTTGGTACGCCGTGTAGTCGCACTATCTCCTTGACATACAAACGGGTCAACTTACCCAAAGAGTCGGTGTTATTAACAGGCAGAAAATGAGCACTCTTCGTTAACCGGTCCACAATCACCCAAACAGAATTCTTCCCACTAGGCGTTCTCGGCAAACCCACTACGAAGTCCATCGTGATGTCATCCCACTTCCACTCAGGAATAGGGAGGGGTTGGAGCATACCTGCAGGTCTCTGATGCTCGGCCTTTACCTGACGGCACGTGTGGCATTTCTCCACATATAAGGCAACGTCCTTCTTCATTCCATCCCACCAGTAATTTTTCTTCAAGTCTCGATACATCTTTGTACTGCCGGGATGAACTGAATACGGGGCCGCATGAGCTTCCGCCATGATCCGTTCTTTGAAATCTGAGTCCTTTGGGACCACTCTGCGATCTCGGAACCGAAGTATCCCATCACTATCCATGCTATAGTGCAACGGCCCTCGAGATTTTCGGACTCTTTTCCTGATGTTCAGCAGCTTCGGATCCTTTCTTTGGAGAGCTTTCAATTCTTCAAAATCAGTTACCCGAATATCAAGAACTGAAGACAAAATCTCTACTTGCTGCGAACTCTCTATAAGGAGCCTTCTCATCCCATAAAGTAACGAATCCATTTCTGACGGTTCGGCTTCATCCTCCAAATGAGACTTCCGGCTCAAAGCATCAGCAACTATATTAGCCTTCCCCGGGTGGTACTTGATCTCACACTGATAGTCACTGATTAGCTCCAGCCATCGCCTCTGCCTCATATTCAGATTTTTCTGGGAAAACAAATGTTTCAAGCTCTTATGATCAGTAAATACCTCACAAGCTTCCCCATACAAGAAATGCCGCCAGATCTTGAGTGCAAAAACAATCGCAGCCAATTCTAGATCATGCGTCGGATAATTCTTCTCATGGTCCTTAAGCTGACGAGATGCATAGGCTACAACCCATCCTTCCTGCATAAGGACACAACCCAAACCGAACTTAGACGCATCACTGAAGACTACGAATGGCTTATGCGGTTCTGGGAGTGCTAACACTGGTGCCGTTGTCAACCTGTTCTTCAATTCCTGGAAGCTTCTCTCACATTTCTCTGACCACACAAATTCTGTATTCTTACGGGTCAAAGCTGTGAGAGGTCCGGATAGGCGAGCAAAACCCTCTACAAATCTTCGGTAGTAACCGGCGAGCCCCAAGAAACTCCTGATCTCGCATACTGTAGTTGGGCGTGGCCATGACAAAATGGCTTCTACCTTACTAGGATCAACTGCCACTCCGCCCCGGGAAATTACATGCCCAAGAAATTTAACTTCTTCCAACCAGAACTCACACTTGCTGAGCTTGGCGTATAGCTGGTGTTCTCTCAATCTCTCAAGTACCAGACTAAGATGATACACATGCTCTTCTACATCTCGGGAATAAATCAGTATATCATCAATAAATACTACCACAAAGGAATCCAGGTAAGGTTGAAACACCCTATTCATCAAATCCATGAACGTTGCAGGGGCATTAGCTAACCCAAACGGCATCACCTTAAATTCATAATGCCCATACCTCGACCTGAAAGCAGTTTTAGGCACATCCTGGTCTCTGATTCTCAGCTGGTAGTATCCCGACCTCAGATCAATCTTAGAGAACACGGCTGCTCCTTGAAGCTGGTCAAACAAATCATCAATCCGCGGGAGAGGGTATTTATTTTTTATGGTCACCTTGTTCAATTCCCGATAGTCAATGCACATACGGAGGGTTCCATCTTTCTTCTTAACAAATAAAACTGGTGCACCCCACGGCGACGTACTAGGCTGAATAAATCCCTTCTCTACCAGTTCTTGCAACTGAGTCTTCAACTCTTTCAATTCAGCCGGTGCCATGCGATAAGGGGCTTTATGCACAGGAGCCGCTCCAGGTTCCAAGTCTATAACAAACTCCATTTCCCGAACAGGGGGTAGTCCGGGCAAGTCATCCACAAATACATCGGGGAACTCTTCCACAACTGGAATGTCTGCCAAAGACTTCTTCTCAGACGGCGTGGACACCATCTACACCAAGAATGCATCCGCTCCCCATGCAATCTCTCGTCTTGCCTGAATCGTCGATATAATTATCGGTTTCTCTTTTAACCTACTCCTCACAAATTCCAGACAATCACCATCTGGAAGCTGAAAGCTAATTATCCGACTTCTGCAATTAATACTCGCAGAATATCGGTATAGCCAATCCATTCCGAGGATAATATCAAAACCCAACAGCTTGAACACCACCAAATCCGCATCCAAGAATCTTCCTTCAAAATTTAACGGGCATCCCAAAGCAACCTTAGAACACCACACTATCTCGCCATCGGGTAGCGCCACTACCATAGCCTTCGGCAACGGTTCCGTGACCAAGTTACACACCCGAGCAAACGTGGAAGACACAAACGATCGTGAAGCACCGGAATCAAACAAAGTACAAGCATAAAACTCATACAAACGGACTCTTCCTGTGATTACTCCAGCATCATGGGTCGCTGGTGCCTCATCATCCACCTCTCCGGGTGTGACAGCATAAACCCGGGCTTGCACTGCTTGTCTCGGGTTGGTTCTTCCACCGTGTCTACCTCCACGGCTTCCTTGAGCTCTAACGGGGCAATCCCGAGCAATATGTCCCACTTGGCCGCACCGATAACACTGGGGTCCGCTACTCGTCCGACACTCGCCCTCATGAGCTCTATTACAAGCTTCACAAACAGGCATACGTCCTCCCATACGAACACTTGAGGATGCTTGAGGTCGAGTTCCGGTCCGCTGAACAAACTTCTGAGGCGAACCCGAGCTGCTTCCTTCGCCAGAAAAACTCCGCCTCTTTTGCCCTGAAGGAGAGCCCATATTCAGATTATTTTCCCGCTCTATAAGGGTGGCCACATCCACTAACTCCTGAAAAGTGGATATCCGATGGCTGACCACCATACGGCGTATGTCCTGACGCAGCCCCTCCTGGAAACGATCTGCTCGCATCTCCTCAGTGGCGACAAGGTGAGGAGCAAACCGCTCCAGTTCTATGAACCTCCGGGCGTACAGCTCCACTGTCGCGCCCCCTTGGACCAGATTGGAGAACTCTCTTGCCTTTTGCTTCCTTACCGATGTGGGAAAGAAGCGGTCATTGAACTCTTTCTTGAAACGCTGCCAGGTCACTGCAGCGAAAGATCCCAGTTCAGATTCCAACAGCACCCTCTTGGTATCCCACCAATCAGAAGCAGTGCCTTGCAAGAGGTAGCTGGCGTAAAGTACTTGCTGTGCCTCAGTGCACCCACACACCTCAAAAGTCTTCTCCAGATCTTTGATCCATTTTCCAGCCTGAATTGGATCCTCATTTCCAGTGAAGTGTGGAGTCCGATGCGCTAGGAAGCGCTCATAGGTGCATCCGGCTTGCACCATGCTGCTGGACCCTCCTGGATACATCCAAGGCCCTCCCTGATATGGCCAGGGACCTCCTGGTTGTGGCCAATACCCTCCTTGTTGCGGACAAGGCTCTCCTGATGGTGGACAAGGCCCTCCTGATGGTGGCCAAGGACCCCCTTGTGGTGGCTAAGGTCCTTGTGGTGGCCAAGACCCTGCCTGTTGGGACCTCGCACTCTGTTGCATAAACTCCGTCATCTGCCGAATTGCTTCGGCTATGGAGTCATCTCTGGAGGTATTTTCTTGCGGTTCCTGAGTATTTTTCCTTGGTCTCCCTAGTCTCCCCATATTCCTGTCACAACACTACTCTTGACCCTCCTTTAAGAAAACAAATAAAACCATCATAAAACCAACAAAAACAAAAACAACATTACTCAGCAAGAAACAAAAGAAACCAGCATGCCAAAACATAACTAAATAAATAAAAACAAACAACAAGCTCACACAAATAAAACAAATAAAACAACTATACTTAACATAATTTTCAAAACACAACTTTAAAAACATTCTGGTACTACCTACGGGACATGTGGTTTTACCCAGAGCCAAACCGCTCTGATACCACCTGTGACGCCCCCAAATCCCCACGCCTGAACACGGGAAAATTGAGACGTCCAGATGGTGACAACCCGGGTCACCATCCCATCGACGGGTGCCGAGTGTGTGCAAGGCAACAGATGTGTACAGAGAAACACGCAGCGGATAACGAAAGTCATAACTAAGTACCAGAATTTTTCTTAACGTAATACGAGCTGTTTAAAACGTATATAGATAAAATATTACAAAACACAAATACAGTTTTAACAAATATAAAAGATAGCATCAGCAACCCGGCGGAGCCGCATCCTCGGGCTCAGCCTCCTTCTCTTCGTCCTCTAACTCTGCACCAAAAGCTACGGAACCACGAATGGTACCGCAGGTAAGTAAAACCCAAACACTACCAGATAAAAACACATAAAACTCAAAGAAGATGCATGAACCATGCCCAATGCCCAAAGCCCAAAAACACCAGTTTTCCACACACGCCAAAAACCCTTTTGGCCCAAAAACACATCCTTTCCGAAAAACACGCCAAAAGTCACATTTGGCCGCCAAAAGTCCATTTGGCCGCCAAAAGTCCATTTGGCCCAATATCTCGCCAGAAGTCCATCCGGCCCAATATCTCGCCAAAAGTCCATCTGGCCCACGCCAAAAGTCCCATTTGGCCTCACAAACCATTATCCAATTTTAACCGTATGCACCATGACCTCCCCTAGGGGTCATCCGCACACCCTGGCTCCAGTGTCACACCGTAGAGTACCACCACGCATGTGACACCTAACGAGCGATGCCCAGTTCCGCGCCCCGCGCGTGCGTAGCCAAGCATCCTCTAGCCCTCGCCAGCGAAGGGCCACGGAGTCGGTGAGTAGGGCGATGCCCAGTTCCGCGCCCGGCGCGTTCGTAGCCAAGCATCCCCTAGCCCCGCTCCCGTCATCTCTCTCGACAACTCAGGGGATATCACTCAGTTTATTCCACTCCCGAGTGACCAGAGGAGCTCCACCGAGATAATAACTCATCCCGGCTTGGGCTCGTGATACACACGCACCCGCAATACACTTACGCCAATACACAGACTTTTCACATAAATCCACAAACTCACGTGCATGCACCATGTAATGCCATAACAATGCATAATAAAATAATCCAACAATCATAAATCAAATAAATAGGCAACTCCGTCCTCCATCCATCCGACCCCCGAAACTCCTCGGACTCAGTCCGGAATCAACAACCAACAACAGTAAATAATTGAATGAGCAATATATATTAAAATCTAAAAATAGGATTTGGAAAATACTTACAGCGCTATATGGCAATTTTAGAAAACAAGCGGCGTTGCAAACGGCGGAAAAACAGCAACGTCACAGTGAAAATTCACTGTGGCCGTGGGTTTGAAAAACCCACTTTTGAACGGGGACAAACTAGGACACGAAATTGATAGGGAATGGTCTAGGGATGGTTGTAAAGCTATTGGAAGTGGTGGTAGGCCGTGGGTGGCGGCGGAATCACCGGAAATGGCCGGATTACCCAAAACGGAAACCAAGCTCGTAGGAGCTGTTCCGGTGGTCGTTGGAGGCCAGAAATGGGTGGGTTAGGACGGCAAGGAGTCGGTGATGAAGTGGTGAAGAAATGGTGCCCGGAGGTGGAGCGACGGCAGCGGATCGGAGCAAAATCCGTGCGCCCTTCTTGGAGCTTTTCCGGCCAAACGGCTGGCCGGTTGGGGGTGGGTTTTGGAGGGGTGGTGCACCGGAGGGAGAGGAAGAGAATGGGACCGGTGGGAGGCCGAACGGTGGCCGGACGGCGGCGGTAGGGGCTGGAGAAGGGGACGCCGGCGTGAGGGAGAGGCAGGAGAGAGAGAGAGAGAGAGAGAGAGAGAGAGAGAGAGAGAGAGAGAGAGAGAGAGAGAGAGAGAGAGAGCTCGGGGGGGTCCGGATCGGGGAGAGAGAAAGAAAAAAAAAGAAAAAGAAGAAAAAAGAAAAAGAAAAAAGAAAAGAAGGAAAAAAGAAAAAAGGAAAAAGAGAAAAAAGGAAAATGATGTGAAAAGAGATGAGGTCCAGTCCTCACTCCGGGAAAACGAAACAAACCGCCAAAAAGATTAAAACCACAAAACAACTAAAAGAAATAAAACACAACCTCAAATAAATTAAATTAAATCAAAAACCAATTTTAAAATGCAAATAAATTAAAATAAATAACTGATATATTAATTAAAATAAAAACAATTATTTCAGCGAAAATACACTTAAAAGCGGGTCATCACAGATATTCTAAAAAATCACTTGAAGTAAACAAATTCTAAATAATTATCGTTAAAAACCATAAACATATATTAAGATATTTTATTTTTAGAATTGTATTTTTACGTGTATATGGCAAATTATCGAGATTTAATTATATATATATTTATGTTTTAATGATTTTTAAATTTCAATGTGTCGCACATTAGAAAATTGGCCCTTGCTCAGAAAAAATCCTTGTTCCGCCATTGCGTTTTAAGTACATATTTATCAAAGAGTATATAACTTTGTTATAGTATAGCTTTTTAATAAAGCTCTACAATTAAAACGCTATTACGATATCACAATCTAGTACTAAACTAAAAAAATTACACAAATGTTGCACTATATAAGATCTCATAAAATCATATGTTATTAAGCACTAGAAAGGTAAGATGCAAGTGCAAAACAAGAGCTTGCAAATAGAGGTGGTGGATATGGATGCAAGGAGGTTATCAATATGGTTTATGTTTGGTTTACAGGGTTTATGGTCGACAGGGGCGATTCAAAGGTAAGGCAACTAAGGCCCGTTCGGAAATACAATTGTTATTAAATATTCTTAAATTAATTTATTACTGTACCCAAACCATTTCATTATTATTCATAAATATTTTAATATAATTTTAACATTCAAAGAGTCATAAGGCACTTGCCTAAGGCCTCCACTCCCTAAGCTTCACAAAAAAAGACCCTAAGTAGATTTTTGGTAATGTTTTTCAATTCATCTCATCATATCTCATTTCTTTCCTAAATATCACTCAAAGACAAACACTTTCAAATTAATCATTAAAAAATTTTCAAACTAATCATTACAACATTCCTAAACTATTAAACAAAATAAAAAAAAAAAACAATTCAACATTCTCAAATTTAAAAACAAATATAATATTAACAAATCATATTTTAATAATATTTTAACTTTATAATATTTTTATTTAACTTTTTCTTTCTCATTTTTTAAAACCCCATAAAATATCATAACCCAAACTATTTTACTACTATTAATAAATTATTTTATTATTATTCATAGATTTCTCATCTTATCTTATTCCCCCACAACCCCTTAGAGCATCTACATTTAGATGAGTTTTTTCCTAAATTTTAGCTAAAAATCATTTTTTCCTAATTTTTTTCCCTAAATTTTACCATCTTTCTAAAACCTCATATATCTCACTTCATATTTTTTTCTATAATTTCTTTATTATTTTTTTCTCTCACTTCCCTTTACAAGCTTAACTATTCATTCTTTTATCTTTTTTCTTCTATTTTGAACTATTACTCTAGAAAATATTTTAAACAAAATTTTAAATCATTTTTTTTTGCGGGTACGATACTATTTTCAAAATTATTACGATTTCAAGAATAATATAATTTTTTGTCAAAATTTACCTTTTCCACCAATCATATTTTGTAACGGTTAAATTTTAAAAATTAGTAGGGAACTGAAATATATAAATAAATTATGAATAAAAAAAACTAGAAATATGTAATTATTAGGGAATTGAAATAGTATATAACACTATGGAGATATGTGTTTGTTAATAAAAATTAGTTAAATGTTTACTAAAAATGACTATATTTAATATCATTGAAAGATATAAAAGTATAATCTACCTCACATTAACAAAAATAAGAAAATTCGATTTGTATGATATTGTTTCTAGTTTTGAAAAAAGAGTAGGAATAACAAATATATCTAAATACATTATTAAACTTGAAATAAAAAAATAAAAGAATAATTTGGGAGAGGTTTGGATAGTAAGTTGAGATGAGATGAGTTGAAATGAAAGTTAAAAGTTGAATAAAATATTGTTAGAATATTATTTTTTAATATTTTTATTGTTTTAGTATTCGAAAATTTTGAATTGTTTATTATATTTTGTGTGAGAATTGTAAAAGTTATAATGATTAGATAAGATGTATTAAAATAAATTAGGAAGACTTTTGTATCCCAACTAGGAGGCTTACTATAGTTGCATCCCAAATTTGGGAAGCAACTATAGCAACCATAATATCAAAAGTTAGTTTGGGGAATCGGATGTAGCCCATTTTTGTTTATTTTCCCCTATAATTTGACTAAGGAGAAATTATGAGAAGGCAAATGTGGATACTCTAATGTGATTTATCCAAAAGAGCCCCTCAGAGTACATTTAATGAGATTGATAATCCTCCATTAGCATCACATGTCCCAAAGTTTTTTTAGGTTTTTGAACTCGTCACTCTAGTCTGGTAAAAGCACCTCTTGCACATCTCTAAAATTATCATGTGACAACAGCGTTGTTAACTAGCTTAATGAGAATTGGATGGAGCAAATTAATTAATTAAAATCTTAAAATAGAAAACTAAGGTTATATATATATATATATATATATATATAAATTTTGAGTAATGCTACTCATAATCCATTTTGTCATAATTCTCTCATTATCTCATGATATTGTATTAAATGATTAGAAACTATTTATTATGTTTTACTTGTGGGTTGAAGAAAGTACTAAGTATTCAAAGAAATAAAAGAAGACTAGAGTAGTTATGGAATACTTTTTCTCTTCTTCCATGCATATATCAGTATTACACAAGTATTTATAGAGTATGAAAACTAGTCTTTTACGAAGAAAGATTATTCTAAAGAATTCAAGCATTTGGAATCTTGAATATTCGGTTAGCCTTGAGTAGGTAACATGTTTTGAGCTCTTAGCAGGAGATATCAACAGAGTTGGTTATGGATATATGTTCCTCTAGTTGTGCATGACCACTGTATGTTTTAATATCCCCCGCGATACAAGCGACACTAGTAGAATAGTGAGGCTTGATCGTAAGGTAGAAAACCTAAATGTGGAAAGGGGTTTTGTAAGAATGTCAATTAGTTGATCCTTACTAGATACAAAGGTAACCTAAAGTGTCTTGGCCGCCACACGGTCTTACACAAAATGATAATCAAGTTCAACATATTTAGTGTGAGAGTATAAAACAGGATTTATATCTAAATATGTATTCCAATATTATCACACCATGGTGTAGGTGGATCAGCTAGAAAAATTTCAAGTATTTTCAACAAAGATTGAAACCAAAGTAACTCACAAGCAGTATTTGCCACTGCTTTGTATTCGGCCTTATTAGAGGACTGTGCAATCGTGGGTTGTTGTTTAGAACTCCAAGACACAAGGTGATTATCAAGATAAACACAAAAACCACAGTGGATTTTCTATCATCCAGGCATCCCACTCAGTTAGTATTAGAAAAAGCTTTAAGTGTAAGAGATGAAAAGGCAGAAAAATGTAAACCATAACTAGAAGAACGCTGAATATAGCGTAGAATCCTCTTGACACCTTCCCAATGAGGAATATGAGGATAATGCATGAATTGACAAACTTTATTGACAGTAAAAAAAATATCTGGTCCAGTAAAGAAAATGTACTAAAGGCTCCCTACAACACTATAGTAAAGTTGAGGATCATCAAAGGAGTTACCACTCAAGGTAGTGAGTTTAGCCGATATGCGCATGGAAGTAGAAACATATTTGGACTGATGCATTTTGTGCTCAACAACAGATCATAAATATATTTGTTTTGGAACATAAATAAACAATAGCCGTGCGAAGAACTTCAATTCCTAAACAGTAATGCAAAGCACCAAGGTCTTTAATCGGAAATGATGATCTAAGACCATTAATGAAATCAGTGATGAGAATTAAGTGATTAACAGTTACCACAATATCATCCACATATATGAGGACATAAACCGAAGCATGTGTAGTGGTAAAAACAAATAATGAATAATCTGACTTGGAAGCTCGAAACCCTAATGCTAGCAATTTAGTGCTAAGCTTAGAAAACCAAGGCCTAGGGACTTGTTTTAAGCCATAAATCAATTTCTTCGGTTTACAAACATGAGTAGGAAAAATCAACAAACCCAGTAGGTTGTAGCATGTACATATCCTTCTCCAAATCCTTATGTAGGAAGACATTTTGGATATCGAGTTGGTGAAGTGGCTATCGGTTTTGTACTGTAATGGAGATGAGAAGTTGGATTGTGGCCAGTTTCACTACATGATTGAAAGTCTTTGTATAATCGAGTTCACCTTGTTGATGGAATCCCTTTACAACAAGGCGAGCCTTGCGCCGCTTAAGGGACCCATTAGCATGCCTTTTGGTTTTGAGGATCCATTTGGAGCCTAAAACATGAAGTTGGGAGAGGGAGGAACAAGGTCCCAAGTTTTATTCTAGAGACAAGCTTGAAATTCGATATTCATCATGGCTTAATGCCATTCTTGGAATTTTGAGACTTCTGTATAACAAATGGGTTCCTTAGAAACACTAGATGAGGCCAAAATAGTGAAGAAACTACCAAGTATTCAACAAAATGACTCAAGGAAATAAAAGAAGACTATAACAATTTTGGAATACCATTCTTTTCTTCCATACATATATCAATATTACACAAGTATTTTATAGAGTATGAAAACTAATCTTTTACAAAGAAAGATTGTTCTAGAGAATTCAAGCATTTGGAATCTTGAATCTTCAGTTAGCCTTGAGTAGGTGACGTGTCTTGAGCTCTTAACTAGAGGTACAACAAAGTCGATTATGGAGATATGCTCATCAAGTTGTGCATAACCACTGTATGCCTTAATATGATTTTATCATTTAATGTCACATAAATAAATATTGAGAGAATGATGATAAATATATTTATCTATAAATTTTATGTAAGTGTGTGAAAATTTAAATATTGATTTTGTTGGTAATACTTTATTCAATGAGAAATGCTAAGTGTCCCGGTGCGTTTTCCTAATGGTGGGTCCTGATTTTTTTTTACTTAATAATTAAAGAATTATTTTTTAATGATGTTGTGATTTTTTTTTTTTCAAAAAGTTAAAAGTGTTAAAAATATGCATTAGAAAAAAAGGCAAAAAAGTAAATAGATGAAATATATTAGGAGGAAAACCCGGCGGGAGCCAATGAATCGTATTTTATATAGTTTTGTTTGGGCCCTTCTATGTTTTATATACTCGGCCCGTTTTTAACTTAGCCTGGCCCGAGTATATTAAACATAGAAGGGCCCAAAACGCCAAGACATTTTCCGAAAACAATAACCTCTTACCTCCATATCAAGCCAAAACCCTAGTCCAATTTGTTCTGTATCATCACTCCCGCTCTCGAGCTCCCAGACGCGGCCGCCATCTCTGCTCTCAGGTAAGCCAATCTCACACAACCGTTAAACTGCTAGTCTGACTCTCTCTCTGATTTTGATTTGACCCATTGTAAGGTGAATCCTATAAGAATTGCGTGATTACTTCGATGTGTAACGTATTTATTAGCTTGGTGGTAGAGCTTGATTCGCTCAACAACAGTATTATTGACAAAGAATACCACTGTTTTTCTTTTGGCTTTGATATTTTGCATCAATTGACTGATTAATCGGCGAGTAACAACTACCATTGATGGAGATGTTTTCGTTTTCGGCTTGGTTTTCATTCGACGGGTTTGTTACTTGATCCCAGTAACATTTCGTGTAGTCTTTGTATGCCGATTACGAGAATACCCAACTATTCATCTGCGTAATAGTAAGTGTTAGTTTTGTTAATGATTGGATGTTTGCTGTAACCCTTTTGACCAGCTTGAATTTGGGAGGATGGTGAGAGTTAGCGTGTTGAATGATGCTCTCAAGAGCATGTACAATGCAGAGAAGAGGGGAAAGCGACAGGTCATGATCAGGCCGTCGTCGAAAGTGATCATCAAGTTTCTTCTAGTCATGCAGAAGCATGGTTTGTCCACTTGCACGAATTTATCCCCTCATCTCCCTTCGCTTGTGCACAATGAGTTATAATGTTTTTAATCGTTCTGTGTTTTTACAGGCTATATTGGGGAGTTTGAGTATGTTGATGATCACAGATCTGGCAAGATTGTGGTTGAATTAAATGGAAGGCTGAACAAGTGTGGGGTTATAAGTCCACGCTTTGATGTCGGTGTCAAAGAGATTGAAGGCTGGACTGCCAGGCTGCTTCCTTCAAGACAGGTTAGCCTTAGAATTTCCGTATCTATTTATTTATTTTTTGTATGACTTGGTTTGAACTAAAAGACTTATCATTAACACGATGGTTTGCTATCTGTGATTAAGGAGAATTACACATTAGAAATAATGGAAAATGAGTTTGGATGAAAGAGATGAAAATCAAACATAAGATCATACTTTTGGCATTCTACATTTCGTGGCATGATTTTGCAGATGTTTGTTTTAAAATTTAAAACTTACTGTAAATACATGGATTACCTAGGGACTGTATGCGCAATTATAGTATATTGAAAGCTATTGTGCAAGAAATTAGAAGTTTTGAGAGCTCTGATAAAGTGATATGGAGTCATTAACGAGGGACCCCCTCTCTTATGGCATGGGTTTGTTTGGGGTTGGACAAGTGATTTTGGGCGGATGTTTGATTTGTTGAGAACATGTGATGATGAGACCGTTTAGATAAAATGATGGATCATTATACTATACTTACCCTATCATGGGACGTGATAATGTTTGTAATGGACGTGATAATGTTTGTAATTATGTGTTTGCTCACATATGCGATGACTTTTGCAGTTTGGGTATATTGTACTGACCACTTCTGCCGGAATCATGGATCATGAAGAAGCAAGGAGAAAGAATGTTGGTGGCAAAGTACTTGGGTTCTTTTATTAAACGGAGTATTAAAGATCCATTTTGGAATTTTGGATTATTGGCTGAGCGGTATCTTTAATTTCCTTGAAAATAGAAAGTAACTTAAAAACGACGTGATTTCTTCCAAATTATCATTTCAGTTTTGTACTTGCATTTTTTATTTTGGTTTAATGTGATGTTGCTGCAAGTTTGATATGTTTAGTTGATGGAACTGATAGTTCTGTCGTATTGTTTTTGGAGTTTTTGTCACACCGCCGAGTACTTTTACTCAATACTTGTCTCGTAGTATCATAAATTTATGATGTTGCATTTAGTTTCAAATTGAAAAAATCAGTGATGGTTGATGAGAAGCTTTCCGTATGCTTCAAGCAGTGTATCTAGTCTTTATTGATGGAGCATTTTTCGGAGTTTGAGAGGTGGAAGATTTTAGTTGCCAATATAAGTTTAAAGCTTTAAGTTTGATCGTGCCCCTGATCACATAATAGGGTTGAGAAACCATCTCATCTCAGATGCTTTGGTTTCAAATTGTCATCTGCATGAATGCTAAATCTCTTTTAGCTACTAATTACAATTGAGAAGTACTAGATCTACTAAAGATTTCATAAAAATAAATTCACAAATTGATGTGATTTGATGTTATAGTAGATTTGATGTATCGTATCAAGCTAAAAATTTGATATACCAGATGCATTTTTATTATAATTTCCTCTAGTCATTTATGGGACACAACAGTTTGCGTCTCCAACCTACCATTTTTTATATAAAGAAAAAACCTTACAACCCAAAATCTTTAAGTTGCTCTTTGAATTGATTTTTTGGCAATTTGCACTCTTTGATTGACAAAAGGATGACACAAATTAGGAGTAGTGGTGCAAATTGAAAGAGGTCCGAGTTTGAGGTGCAAAATATATTTACATATAATAGTCTTGAATATCTGCATGATGCCATTGTATTTTTGTCCATTGGTACAACCTTGTCGGCAGGTAAATGCATCAGGGTCTAATTATTTTATCACAGGTCCTTTTCAACTCTAGTGCTATAGTTATAAAAGATTGCATAAAAGTAATCGTATATATTGATGTTATTTCATATGATCTGTTAGATCTGTTTTAGAATAAAAGTAATTTTATAATCTGACAAATTATATCAAGCAATATTAGTTTGTGAGATTATTTTTGTGTAATTATTTTGTGTTTAGAGTATTTCCCTAAAAGCTGGTACTCTCTTATCCAATGTCTAACTTCCCCTAAATTCATTTTTCAGAGTTTTAGTAGCAAATTGCTCAAATATTGTACTAACTCCTCTCCCTTAAGTGGAAGAAGACACCGTCCGTCGAGCTAGCTGCCGAGCAACTGATTTACAGATTCCTACCTTGCGTTTTCCTCGGATTTCCTTTCAGCATTAAGAACATCATAATTACATTCCTTTTATGAAAGGCAAAAGAGATTAATATATACATCTGACCTGTTTTATAATGTTACATCAACCCACGAAAAGTATAATTTTTCAAATATAGAAAAAAGCTTGGCTAAACAAGTAATAGCTGAAAAACAATCATTTTAGTAGAATTAAAAGATGAATTCGAAATAATAAAACAAAATGATACTGAATCTTTTTAAAATATAAATGTATTTTGTTATCATATTAAGATTAAAAATCTCATTATTTCCATATTTATGCGTCAACTTATATTGATTCGTTCTCATGTCTCAATCACCTGTTCACGCACTAGAATATTTTTGTCAAAATCAACAATACTGATTCAATGCGTTTGAATTGGCAGACAAAGATAATTGACTACAGTGGAGTAAACATGAAAAGACTTACTGGAGTCATTATGGATAAAAAGTAATGATACATGTAAAACCATTTTTATAACTTTTTATACGACTATATTTTAAAATGAGGGTATTTATGTAAAGTGATGTTACTTTTATAAATTAGTTTATAAAAATACTCATTATTTAAAACATAGTTGTATAAAAGAGTTGTATGTCTATCATTTTCCACACCCCGCACTGACTATGTGGGAGAGAGAGCCACCTTCGATCAGTGGTTGGGTGTGGACTGTATTGCTTTGTGCAGACCATGTAGTTTTGTGGTGGTCGACCTGAATTACTCTAGATCATTGTTCATTGTCTATAAGATCATTTCTTCAAAGATTTTAAGTGACATAAAAATATCTTATATCGAAAAAAACACAGCCTTAATGTATAACCCAGATTATAATCCTATATATATGTATGGATAATACGAATTATTATATACAAATAACCAGTCACAATTAGATTCCTGCATGGAAAATGGGGTTCTTCCTCCTTATGCTTAGCATTTTCTTGTAGTAATTGAACAAGATCAAACATGATATTTCCTATAAGAGATAATATATATATATATATATATGTATATATATATATATATATTTAGAGCGAACCAAGTCTCCATGGAACATTAAACTTAAAATATATAGAGCCAACTCCCAAGAAACAAAGAACCCAATCAACATAGCTCAGGAGCTAACCCTAGTAGTAATTAATTATACATAGTCTTTGAATTAGATAAAATGTTTCTCACAAAAGCAGCGTGACATGATGATGAGACAAAACTTAATTACTTGGAGCCACAAATGATCTCTCATTGATCTAGAGATGCACTGCCAAAGGGTCCTTAGTTGCCCAAACTTGATCAAACATGTCCCTCAAACTTCAACGGCCACGATTCATGATCTTCCCATAATCATCTTCTTCTTCTTCTTCTTCCTCCTCCTCCTCATCGTCTTCATCGTTGCTGCTGCCGTTGATGGTGATCTTTCCCCCACATGTCCTTGATGCCATGTACGCAGGTGGAACTGCAATGGACACGTAGCAAGCTAGATGAAGGCCATGGATGATGTTCTCACAAAGAGGGTGAGTGCAGAGGAGTTTTCTGAGCTATAAAGGGAGTATTTGTGTTTTAGGGGGGAGAGGATCTTCTCAGCATATGCTTGGAGCATTCACTTTCTGGCCCATTCTTTTTCATTCTACTTTTTGATTACAATTATAATGGGTACGTGGATGTAACTAAACTATTGTCCTTTCAATTATTCTTTCTTTAGGTATGTTATTTATGTTAGAATTAGGAATCATTATAATAATAAAAAAAAATATTTGTGATGAGTTATTTGTTACGATAATTAACTTATTTTAATAGGAAATTATCATTTTCGTAGCAAATGCTACTAACAGCAAATAAACATTTTTCTTGTAGTACATTTTTGTCGCTAATAACTAACGGTAAATAACAAACACAAACACTTTCAATTTCACTTTGATAATAACTCATTGTCAAGAGTTTGAATTAATCCATTTATTAAAACCTTAGAATCACCTTACATATAATTTAGTGTAGCTCGAAATTATCGTGTATATATGGAAAAAAAAAAAAAAATGAAATCTCTAATATCCCGTAAAAAGAGAGTGGTGTAATTTTAAAATTTTTGAAAAATGATAAAGATATTAGACACATTCTCAAAATGTTTTGATTATAGAGTAATGTTACATACGAGACCTCATCCTATTGTCATTTTACTGTAAAAATGTGACCTTTTTATCATATTTAGATCCATTTTTATTTTTTCAAAAGAAAAATTGAAAGATTGCTAGGCAATACCATCTTGTTGAAATGAGAGAGTTAAAGTTATTCCAAAATTATGTATTTTTTTTTATTTCAATTTTTTTTCCACATAAGATTGGCATCTTAGGGCTAGTTTGGGTAGTGAAGTGTTCTGAGAATATCCTACTACTATTTATTATTTTATCATTACTTTTTACTATTTTGTATTACTATTCACTACTATTTATAAAATATTTGATATCATCTCATTACTCAAATACAATTGCAACCTTAATCTTTTCAATTTAAAAAGAGTCATGCTATAGTCACCGAAACATTTGTCCCGAATTGTCACCGAATCAAACTATTTTTTTTATTCATTTTTTTTATATTTTTAAAAATAAAAAAATTCACAACATCCCTAAAAAAAATTTACTTAATCACTAAGTTAAAAAAAAAAATCGGTAAAAATAAACCTCCAAATTGGGGAGCTTTAGCATTTCTTATCCAAAAAATACTTTAGAAGATGCTGTAAATGAGTGAATAACCAGTTTTGAAATGAACCCATAATAAGGTCCAATTCCCTTATTCTGAATTAAGCTCCAATGGCACTTAAGCCCATTAATCTGACACCTCACTGCCAAAAGTGTGATGTCATGCTCAATGCTCTAATTTTAAAATTACACTTTTTTATTTATTCAAATACTAATTAGGACATAAAAAAAAATACGTATATGGCCTTTTAAACTGCTCAACTTTTGTTTGCCATTGGTGGGGGTTGGGATCATCTTACGTCCATTTAAATTTGCTTGCGTTGAGAAAGTACCTCCGGGCTTATCACCCTTTAGAAATGGCTCTCTATGGATATAAAGTACTATAACTAATTTTTAAAAAAGAAAATCCACAAAAAATTATAAATAAAAAAAAGTCATTAAGTAGGGCTGCTACCCACACCTCTTGAGCAGTCAGGCCCAATCTCGACCCACTGTGAATGAATATCCCCGTTCGGATGCTGCCTATGTCAAGATAGAGAGAGAGATTTTTTAAACACTCAATTTTTAAATCATTAAACTTATCTCAACTTAAAATCTTTTTACATGTGGGGCTTATAAAATTTTTCAACTTAACACTTCTTTACATACAAGACTAGGGGTATAACCGGTCCAGTCTAGTCTAGTTTTGGATAAAATTTAAGACTGAACTTATATGTACCAGTTTTATATTTTTTAAAACTGATTATACATTAGTTACCCTCTTAAACCAGTACTCTGATTTTACCAGTTTCCAGTTTGGTTCAGTCCGGTCCAATTTTTCGATTTTAATATAGTATATTATATATTATATAATATAGTATATTGTAGTATATTATAATATATATTATAATTGTATTATAGACTATAGTGATATAGTATTAATAATTTAATATAACTATTAATATGCACTATATAATATTAGTATAACTATTAATAAAATAAAATATAGTGATAAGATTTTAAAACTTAATATTATATTAATTAGTAATTTATCATATAATACAAAACTATTTTATATATATTATATATTATATATAAAAAATTAAAAAGTATATATATGAACTGGTTTGGTCCAGTCTGGTTTAGTTTTAAAAAAAGAAAAACTGGAATTGAACCGAGTTTGACCTGTTTTAAGAAAAATAAAACCGGTACAAGATTGAACTAAACTCGATACCGGACCCAACCCACAGGTTCGGTCCGGTCTAGTTTATCGATTTTTTTTTTACACCTCTATGTGAGACCCATAACATTTTTTAACTTCTCATAAATATATCTAAATTTATCTTAACATCTAAACATATATAAACTTATCATATATAGAATCTACAAAATTCACTCCATCATTTTAACTCATTATTATTCATAAAAAAACTTAATATCTCCATTAAGCTCAATTCAAAGAGAGAGAGAGAGCGCTCTTCCAAAGAGAGATATACAGACATTATTGAAATTATTTACATAAATACTAATTTATAATGACAAACTGTATTATTACATGAACAGAGGGAACGTACATATATACGTAGTTTAAGATATAAATATGATAATTACTCAGCACGCGGGTATTCTACAAAACTGCTGCTTTTTTCTTCTTTATTTTGTTGGGACAAATCAATGTGATAATAATGAAGGACTTGATCATGGTCTTGGAGACACGTTTACTCCAAGAGCTCATGAGTTATATCTAGAAAAAATGTGTCTTTTTTTTTTTTTTTTTTTTTTTTTTTTGTTTGGGTCTCTCCCGTTATTCCCTTTTCTTTGTCGCATCTTAAAAAGGGATTACTGATGATCGACAACTTGTCACAAAGTTGCATGCTTCCTCCACTCACCAACCATAATGATCGATCAGAGTCTCACACAGGCCCACAATCAGCATTCCGTCTAAGGATAGAATCATATCCTTGGCCTCCTCCTGCCAAGCATGTTCCTCGAACAAATAACGTTAGATACGGCTTCAGAATAAAATTTTATTATATATAAATAAAATTGTATATTAATTTACATATTAATATTAATTAATTCATATTTAAAATTTAAATTAGTATTATTTTTAATAAAATTTAATTTTTGACCAATCACATTAAATTAGTACACATATTAATAAGCAATTATACTTGTAACTAAACGTTTCTTTCAAAACAAAGCTATTACTACAACTAATTTGAAATTTCTTTTATTTATATAATAAGATATAACATAAATAATTAATTCTATCTTATTTTGTCAATTCAAACTTTTATGATAATTGATGATTTAATATAATATCATAGTGAATAATGTTAAGTATAAGTTTCAAATACATAAATATCACGTAAGTCTTTTGTAAAAAAAGTGAACTCCACAACGAAAAAAATGACTTTTTTATATTTTTTTCATGTGGGATCTACTTTTTAATTAAAGGCATACGCCATTATGTGAGATTTGTACATTTATAATTTGTGTTAATGTCGTATTTTGCATACTTTTAGACCTGATTGTCAGAAAATTAAAGATTTTTCACATTTTTTATTGATTTGTCTGCACAGATTATTTGAGGCTAGGCGTCGTAGGGAGGCCAGGATGGAGTATCCCTTCATTCTTTATATTTTGGGACTTCTCACACTATTACGGTCATAAACTAACCTTAGCTTTACAGCTAGAGGCCCTTAATGGGCTGATGGCCCGTTTGGCCTAGACTTCCTATATTTGAGCTTGCATCCTAGCCATGGGCCTTTGGCAGGAAAAATCTCCTTACAACCTGTACACATTATTATTCTATAAGTAGGTTCTCTACTTGGGTTATTAGATCGAACTCCATAAAAACATTATTGCATATGGTTTTAAGCGTTCTTGTCTTGAAGCTGAATTTGTCAATCTTTTAGCATTTATTTCAAACTTGGAAGCTAAAAGGAAAGGATCAATAAAGAAAGCTCCATAATGTACACCCTGTCCATGCAGTGTATTAAGCTGTTTTTGCTGTCTTTTATTTTTTGGGATCTTTAATTCCAATTTCGGAAAAGACAATTGAAAAAGAAGAGAAGGAGACAACTTAAAATCATTTTATTTCCTTTAATATTCAGACAATATCGGATAGATAATTCATTGAAGTGAAAGCAACGTATATAAACATGCAGTTGCTGGGTTTCAAACTGACTTAGTGTACCTCAGACCACGTCCAAGTAGCTTTGTCCCAGTCTCTAGCCAACCTTGGACGACGTTGTCCCAGTCTTTGAAATTGTTTCCAGAAACATTTTCCCATCTCAACATGGGTATAAGTCATGTGTGTACGACCAATATGTAGTCCTGTCTCAGCACGTTTAATTTAATGATATTATCCGTTTTTTAAATCAAAAATTATTTATTTACGACTAGTTAATTCTAACGAAATGATTAATTTCATCAAAAATTAATTATAAATAATTTTTTGATTACAATAAATTGATGACAAAAATTTAATTTTTTTTATAGTGAATAAGGGATGATTGTATGACATGATTTGATGTTTTATAAACAAAACATATCAAAACATAAATGCATCTTTATATTAGTTAATGCGGCAGATTTTCATACCAAAGATCTGTTTGACGTGTCAATAAGCAGATTTTACAAATCAATTTTATTGATATCTTATATGTTTATTTATCTATATTTTAATATAGAACTTGAAAATTTTAAATTATTAATAAATAATATTTATAGTTGTGAAAATAACAAATCTCGCATATTCTATTTAAAAAATATGGATAAATATAATATTTACATGTAAAATCTAATTTTTTTAATGATGAATCTCTACTTTTGAAAAAAAAATACGTGAAAAGTTAGACTCAATCGAGATTAACTTAATTCAATTTAATTTTAAGTTTAGTCTAATATTTAAATACTAAACTTTCAAATTATTGAATTCATATTAATTTAAAATTTCTTTACACGTGAGATTTATAACTATTTTTAACTTAACACTTTTTTACATGCAGAACTCATAACCTTTTTAACTTTTTATAAAGACATATAAACTCATATTAACATTTAAATATATTTAAATTTATTTTAAATAGACTCTAAAAAACTAATTTCGTAATCTCAATTTATAATTATTTATAAAAAATTTAATTTATTTCAATTTAACTTAACATTTAAACGTGATCTAAAATTTTATTTGCAAACAATTAAAATTGATTGACTTTAAAAATAAAGGTTGGATGGTTCTGATTGTATGGGAACCAAAACAAAGATTTTTCTATGCAGCCTACTTTCATATGACAGTTGTAACTTAAAGCTTTGACAAAGTAGAGAACCAATTGGGCGTTGATTGAGATGCCAGCACATACACCCAAGCTCCAATCTTTTACATGCACCCCCACCTGATATATTTTAGCGCACATCTTTCCAGCCAATTGACTATTGACACCTGGATTAAAAATAGCAAAACTCACTTTGTTAACGCGTGGCAGGATTTAATTAGTTGAAATGCAGTTAATTGAAGGCAAGTGTTAACGTGCGCAAGAGCAGAAGTGCGGCAAAAGGGAAGAACAAAGTGCGCATTTTAGCGAACCCCACCATAGCCGGAGCAGCATATAATAGCCAAAACACAAAGAAAATCATCTCCCCTCTCTCTCTCTCTCTCTCTATCTCTCTCTAAAATCTTTCTGCTCTATTACTGCGGACCTCTCCGAGATCACTCTCTACCACTTTATATCGCTAAAGCTCTCTCAATTTGTTTCCGATCTGGTATTTCTTCTTTCTGATTGTGATGTTTTTTTCTCGTTCTCATTGGATTTTCTATTCATTCGACTTAGAATTTTGGTTTTTAAAATCCTTTTTGTTTGCTTTCAGAGGGTAAATTGCTGGCTGGGATTTGTATTTCATATTAAAATTAAACTAATAATTCAATGGCTGCTCCACCGGCAAGGGCTCGGGCCGATTACGATTACCTCATTAAGCTCCTATTGATCGGCGACAGTGGTACGTTTATTGGAGCATGTTTCCTTTGTTTGCCCTCTTATTTTTAACGAGAACTAAACAAAACATTATGTGCCAGGGACATAGATAGTGGTACAGAGTTCGGAAAGTTATAAATTTATTCTGCATTTTAGCTTGCTGTGTTTTGGTTTGGCTTGATTTGTCGTGTTTATTTTTTTTTTACTTTTTATTTTTGGATTTGAAAATTTTCTTTTTGTTGGGGCTGAATGGACATTGTGATGTCGTCTTTGTATAGATCTAATTTGATTCCTGTTTAAACTCGTCCTGACCTGATTTTTGAGCTTTTAGATGTTAAATATTGAGAGTCTCCATAATGTTTCATCTTGAAAAATAGCCAATGCTGTCGTGTATCCAAGTTTTGATGGATTCTGAGACTTTGTGTTTTGCTATGTTGTTTCAATTAACAAAACCTTGTCCTAGCTACTTGTGATTGGTCGTTAGAATGTTTGAACTCCTCTTCTAGCCTTAGATATATACTTAGGCCTCTTTGTTGTTGTTTTTTGTTATTGCCCTCCTCTCTCTCTCTCTCTCTCTCTCTCTCTCTCTCTCTCTCTCTGTAGGAATAGAAGTTTTGGCACACAGGTACTCATGATATTTGGACAAAAAATTGATCTGAAATTTATTGATTGGGTTATACTGCTCAGTTTTCATTGTGTTTGGAAATATGAATGTTCTTGAGCATATTAAACGTATGAATGGATTCAGATATTGTAACGCCTCAATGGAAGGCTCAAACCATATGGCCTAGACTCCAAAAGGATTAGTCAATGATATAATTGGATCCCCATTATAACCTTATAAAGAGTAAATTTTTTTCCTTCCCATGCAATGTAGGATCCCATACATCACCTACTTTTATCCTTATCATATGAGGTATCACAATCATTTGTAACGCTCTAATGGAAGGCCCTAATCACATGACCTATACTCTAAAAGGACTAGTCAATGATACAATTGGAGCCCCATTAGAACCTTATAATGAACAAGAACTTTTCCTTCCCAAGCAATGTGGTATCTCATACACCACCTACCCTTATCCTTAATATATGGGGTATCATAGATATTTTTTTGTTTAATAAGAACTCTTTTCCTTTTATTGAGCATATTAAACGCATGAATGTTGCTACTTAGGGTTGGTCACTCCCCTTCAGAGAGGTAGGGTAGGCGTAGCTAGCATTTATGATCATCTTCATCATTCAAATATGATTGCTGGTTGATCATAAGTTTGTGCACTCATACGAAAAATTTAAATTTCCATGGAGACAGTAATGCTATTTAGTCGAGTTTGTGCTGGATTTGCCAATGGGTTTGGCAACTTGTTGATAATACAGCAAAATTCTCATTGGGCTAGCTTCATCAGAGGTTCTCAGTTTGTATTCCTGTACTTTTGGAGAGCATATCAGTAAAGTTTTAGGTTTTTAGGATTTACCAGTCATAACTAAGGACTACTTTTTGGGCAATGTAAAACTATTGATCTCATTAAGTTAATTTGTAGACTAATAAATAACTTATAAAAAAAAAAATTGTAGACTAGTAATAGTAATGCCTGCACCTAAGATTTGACCAAAGGGTTTTTTGATGATTCTTCTTGTTTCCCTTCATAGGTGTGGGTAAGAGTTGCCTTCTTTTACGCTTCTCAGATGGCTCCTTCACCACTAGTTTCATCACCACCATCGGGTACGTATTCTTGGGATTTTGGAGTTGCACTGCTGCAATAAGTGTTGGGTTCTTGAAAATTTTTACCAATCTCACTATGTCAGTCTTCTCTACACAGCATTGACTTTAAGATAAGAACCATTGAGCTAGATGGAAAACGAATCAAGTTGCAAATATGGGATACAGCTGGCCAGGAGCGGTTCCGAACAATCACAACTGGTAAAATTTCTTTTCTTTTCCGGTAAATATCTGTAGACAGGCATTTTATATCAGAAAAACTCAGATAGTATGGTACTTACTAAAAAAAAAAAAAAAACCTTAAGACTTGACTCTGGCCATTACCTTCTGTTGCTCAAATCATTTAATGAGGAAAATTAACTGGTGGGAGATGTTCACCTTGTAGAGTTTCTATGCTGAGCTTATTTAACAAGCTCATTTAACTTGCTGTTTGACTAGGGAAACTTAAAGAACAAATTTATTGTTTGGGTGGTAGACTGGGGTTCCATGTATAAAGTAGTCACCTCAGATGAGCTGAGCCACTTGCAGAGTTGCAATTATCTTGGGTTTGGCTTCAGAGAAAGCTTCACTTGGCTTGTTTGTTATGAAATGAAGCCCAGTTTAAAGTCTCGTTTTGCTCTTAAATACTAATGTGTCATTGTTTTCTAATGTGGGACTCTAGTGATCCCATCGATTTTAACACTGTTTTACTCAATCAAATAATCAAAAGATCGATACCTGAATCCTCCTATACAGCATGAATACCAGAGAGGCTCTCTGTAAACTTATTGATGGGCTTGTCCGTTCCTGTTGTTAATATTATAATACAATAAAATCATTGCAGTCTCAGAGTGGCTCACTAACCTCTGGGTCAAATGTAAGGCTTTTCAACTAAGCTCAAGTCAATACTGTGGAGTTTGTTTCTACTTGAGCCAAGCTATATCATCTTGATGGCCAACCTGAGCTCAGGCGGATTGATTATCTATTGGCTTATCTGAATCTCTGGAAAGAGGAACCAAACAAAATGTCAGAATAAAATCCCTCATTTTCTTTTTTAATTTGAAAATTCTAGATTTCAACAAGCAGCCCCATGGAACCTTCCAAGGGTTTCCAGTGGTCTTCACCAAGTGACTGTTACATGAAATTTCTAGAATCGTCCCAATGCTCTATAGTTAGATATCATTAACTTGATTATTTTGATCTTAAAACTTTTTCATAAAAAAAAAAAAAGATTATTTTGATCTTAAAACTGGGAGGTCAGCTGATAAATTGTTGTATTTCTGTCTTCTCGTCTTTGGTTTTGTCTTCATTGTTTTGTATTGCCACAATAACTTAGAACACTCTTTTTCACTATATTACTCCAGTTCATTTTTCTTATTATTGTATGTTCATTTCCAGCTTACTATCGTGGAGCCATGGGAATTTTACTGGTGTATGATGTGACTGATGAATCATCTTTCAACAGTATGTTTTTCCCCCCTTCCCCCTCCTGCTCTTTCTGATTTCCTTGCTTGGATTGACAAAACTTCATTTATGGATTGGAAAATACTTTAGCCACAAAGGGATTACACAAAAATCAATGCACAAACTGATGTGGCTTGATGTGATATATCAGATTGTAAAGTGACTTTTATTATAAAGTAGAATTAATGGATTCCATGAAGCTACATCAGTTTGTGAGTTTATTGTGTGTAATCGATTACTTAGTGTCTGTAGCAGTTCTCTTATGGATTTCTACTGCTTTATTAAGACCTGGCTTCTCACCGTTTGCAGACATTAGGAACTGGATTCGCAACATCGAACAGCATGCTTCAGATAATGTGAACAAGATACTGGTTGGGAACAAGGCTGACATGGATGAAAGCAAGAGGGTATGTTTCTTTATGTTGGTATTTCTATCGAATTAAATCTAATTTGCTTTAGGTTTAAAGAAGAAAACCTACTAGTACCTAGTTTTGTCCATGCTTTGAGCTCCTTCATTGTGCCTTTTTGGGGACTTCTAATTGTTGACTACTGCAGTCTCTCTCCCCCTCATGCATTTGTAGATCAGGGTTCGCACCCAATCAAATATCATTTATTGTATTTTTTTGTAGGCTGTGCCTACCTCCAAGGGCCAAGCACTTGCTGACGAGTATGGTATCAAATTCTTTGAGACTGTAAGTAATGCTACTGATTATGGAAGCTGGTTATCGGTATAGTAAGTACTAAATCCACTGTTCATTGCAGAGTGCAAAGACAAATCTAAATGTGGAGCAAGTTTTCTTTTCAATAGCAAGGGATATAAAGCAAAGGCTTGCAGACACTGACTCTAAGGCTGAGGTACAAAATTCCTATCTTGTCTTGAATAAGAATGAAGAAGTGCAATGATATTATTAGAGATCACCCTCAGGTATCTGTTTTTGAAAATGTTGGTATGGTTCTGTCATTGCAGCCTTCGACGATTAAGATCAATCAATCAGACCAGGGAGCTGGAGGAGGCCAAGCTGCCCAAAGATCGGCTTGCTGTGGTTCTTAGGAGCCAATCATTTGATCACACATAATGAAGGCGACACTTCTCTGAAAAGGGGCAAACAAAAGCAAAAAACTAATTTGTGATAACAATATAATGGGTGCTTGTAATTTTTCTGACTCAATTCTTTTTTAACTTGTTTTAGTGTGTGAAGAGTAGTTTCTTCTTATATTTGAGAGTTCTATTTTGTTGCCAACTTTGGATTCGTATATTGTGGCAAACAACAGCTTTATTTTCTTTTCTACCCTGTTTCCATCTTCATCTTGGGACATGAACAGATTTACATTAAATGCAATTTCCAACGTAGAATGATGTCCTCGTTTTATAGATTACAAAAATTTGCCACATGAAACTAATATAGATTAGAAACAGAAGTGGTTATAAATTTAGGAGCTGTTACCATATATAGATTTCGAATGAGATGGAGGAGATCTTATCATAGTTTTGAATTCCAAGTTTTGACCCGGCTGGAAAAAGTCAGAATTTTCCGCTTCGGTGTAGTCTGCAATACACTATACATCCTCGTTTTGTTCGGCCTGTTCAGATCAATTTTGGACTACATTTTGTTTCATATTGATTTAATGAAGAATATATAAATTTTCTTTAAAATCTAAAATTCATTTATATAATTTTAATTTTTTTTTATAACTTTAAATATGTATCCTTATTCTCTCTTTTTTAAAACCTCATTATTTTTAATAATTTTTTGGTTATATTTTTTTTAGTTACTTTTTCTTCGTTTCAACTCAAGTTTGTAATTTGTTTAATATTATCTTGTCTCCAATTATATTTAATATTTTCAATATATATTCATTTTATAAATCTCTAATTCTTTCATAAATATATGTATATATAATAGACACAAATACATATATGATACATACTAATATACATGTACTATTTTATTAATTATCAGTTTATATGTCTATATATATATATATATATAACTAATCCATACACCGAAATATATCAATATTGAAATATTACATTCCAGTGGATAAACAGAGTTTCGAACATTGGAGCTTATTCCAAACAACGAATACAAACTCGTTTGAGTTGTAAGATTCAGCATAATTAACTTCTGCAATGGTGCAAGTGGCCTCCTGAATCTCTCTTTCTTATTTGGCGAGGTAAGTCTGAAGGAAACGTATCCAGATTACGACATGAATTTAAGGCTGATTTTATGAGTTCCTCTTTAAGATAGGAAAAAAGTGAAGCAAACACTCTAAACTTCCGCTCGAATGATACTGAACATGAGAATTTGGGGGAAGTCTAGCTGCCATCTTTACAAATGAAGTTCTTTTGTGCCCCAAAATAACAAAAAACCATCCACTCTTCAATACAAGATATACAACGGAAAGACCAAACATAATTAATTTACCAAAGAAAACAAAAAAAGGTGTTACTCGTTTCTATACACATGAGTTGACACTATCTTATCATCTCGAATACCGCTATATGTTCAGTTCCTCCTTTCCATATATACGCTGGAGCTCACGAGTTGCTGCTTGAAATGATTCTAGAAAAACAGAAGAAACAAATTAAGAATATCAAAACTCACAGCAATTCAGCAGGTGAAAAAAGAACACAAAATGGGACAGTTTATGCAAAGTTAAATCCTGGCCCTGGCAGGGAGGGAGAGAATGACAATTGAAAATAACTAGTTTTGTTACCTTTCCAAATTCGGAAGGATTTCTGATTAATTGGGGCACCGAAAACAGTTTGAATCGCGTCAAACAATAAACTCTCAGGCGTGCTTCTTAATTCTTGTACAATCTGATAAATCGTCTTTCCATTCTCAAAGTATATGTGATTGTTAGGGTGCTTTGTTTTACAGCCAGCATGGCGCTCAAACTCGTATGCATTCAGCACCTTAACAACAAAAACACAAAATTCATCGGTTAGCTCAAAAGAAATTTATTGTTAAATACCCAGGAACACCAATGGATGGCTTACCTTGGAATAGTCACATGACTGACACCCACAAAGATAGCCAGAACCTTTTATAATCCCACGAAGCTCCTTGTTAAATGCAGGAATATAATTGTATGTCATTCAAGTGAAACAGTAAAGCCTGAAGAAATCAAGAAAAACTCGAATTTACCTCCCGTGCCAAGGAAACGTACTTCACAGGGACTCCATCAAGCATACCAGTTGATATCAAGCTTCTAACATTTGAGGGAAAGCTATTTGGAGCTTCTTTCTTTGATGTTCTGAATTCTGGCTTATTCTTAGAAACAGATTCGGGTCTTGATTTAGTTGCCCTAGTGGCACTCAGAACTGCAGTGGTATTTGTGGTGTCCAAAACTTTCTCACAGGATGTTTCTGATGTTTGAACTGAAGGCTGATTGAATAATAGATCATAGCCGCTGACAGGCCTGCCCACAGGGATGATATCTTGTTCATCAGGGAAGCCACTAAAAGATAAAACATTAGCTTCCCCCTTACCATAGGTATCACTCATTGAAATGGAAGTGCCATCTCCATCGCCATATGTGGGAGTTATTGATCTGATATTGGCATCTCCCCTGTTGTAGGTGTGACCCATTAAAGCGACACTGTCATCTTGGTTATAGGACTGCCCTATTGCTGTAAAAGCGGCTTCACTTTCTCTGTCATAAGCCTGACCTGGAGACAGGTGACTGATATTTTCCCCACTAGAACAATGTCCCTTTTGAATATGCATACTAGGGTCACTATCCTTAACTTCATTGACTTTGACTTTTCTTATTCCACCATAGGTAAGACATGTTTCAGGATCTTCCATAGAATGAGATATGGACAAACCAATGGATGCATCTTCTCCGAATTGGTCATCAATACCCTTTCTTCTCACATGCAAATTCTCTGTTCCAGCAGAAGATATATTACTTTCAGCAAAGTTGACAGACCTTGCTGTATCAGATCCAAATAAACGACTGACAAATTGATTTGGAACTGAATTAAAACTGGAAGCATTTTCCCAAGAAGGGATATTTGCAATTGACATTCCGGAACTTAATTTGCTGTTCGGAGCATGCACTGCTTGCTTCTTGTTAGGGAACAGCTCCGTTTCAGCAGCATCTACAAACCATTGATGAGATCGTTTTGGTTCAGTTCTGGAAGTATTATCAAATGTTGAGTCTCTGTCATGTACTTGTCCATCACCTTTTTCTGTCCAAAAACCCTTGTTCTGAAAAGACTTCCAAAAAAAATTATTCAACCTTTAAGACTCTAACACAAACCATGCACACACTTCCTCATGGTAGACATGAAATAAAGGTAAATGGTTTAATGCCTTAATTCAAGGATTTGATTTGTGACTTGTCAGTCATTTTCCTTACTCTTATAAGAAAAAAAAACAGTCATTTTCCTTACTCTTAACCACTCTCCATATAAGTAACTACTTTCCTTTTCAAGGAATTGACATAATTTTACTTGTCTTTTTTTTTTCTTTTTTGATTGACACCGAGTGTCCACGAACAGTGTCCCGACTAATCCCAAGGGTGTATAGGCCCTCGGCAAGGAGTTTCCCACAAGTGCATCTCGGGTAATTCAAAGGGAAAATCTCCCAGTCCGATGGACACTAGAGATTATTTGCACCCAAGGGGATTTGCACCTTACACCTAGGGGAAGCAGACCCCCAAGCCCAAGGCCTTTACGAGTTGAGCCAACCCCTAGTGGTTTTTTACTTGTCTTTTAAAAAATTCAAAAGTGATATTTGCAGGTTCCAAGGGAAAGAAATAATCAATCATCAAAGAATACAGAAGGAGCCTGACACCTCAAGTTTACTCACAAGTGAGTTGGAAGAATAGTCTTATTATTCCACAGCAAATCAAATACAAAAGCACTTAAATTATTTCTTGTTCCCTCTGCAAAAATAAGCATCATGTAACATAACAAAAGCTCCAGCATTAAGCAATAGCCTCCCACATCGCTTGTTACGCTATTTAGCATATAGCACTATCATGGTCCATAATCACGAAGAGCAATGGACCAGCATTATCATAATTTCCTCTATGCATATCTCTATCCTAACTCCAATTAATTAAGCCCATGCCCTTCGCTTTTTTCTTTAGTAAAGTCCTCTTAGCAATCACCACAAAAAGTATAGAATTCACAAGGGAGTTCTAGCCAAACACAAAGCGTAGTGCAAACTTAAGTCCAGAATACTTTCACATGAAATCCAGAAGGTTCAACCCCGGTATATACTCTTAATTAAGCTCTCCTGCACTAACACAAATATTCTTTAATATTTTTTGGGCTTGCGAGGGATTGGATTAAGCTAACCATTTTCCTATGCCTTCACTTAAGCCAGTATAAGCTACCAAAATTCAGAAGAATGCCAGAAACAGGAAGAAGATATGAAATTTGAGAGGATGGCTTAACAAAGACAAGTACTAAAAATCTAGCGAGAAAAAGTGAAAGCGTGAACCACTCCTAGAAGATCACCCTCTCACTGGCCATGAAACATAGTTTTCCATGCATTCTGTGCAATTGTTTCAAGTTTTACCATAGCTCATCTCAAGATTTAAAAGGCCTTCGCAAGAACAGCCGCCAATCACCTTTCTCACCTCAACCATGAAAAAGTTTAAATTTCTGTTCACAAAATCACCAATATGCATATCATAGTAATCTCTAACACATGTAACGAACAATTAAAAATACGATAGAGTAAGTCGCAACTTGCAACATAAGAATCTAGAATGGTTACCATTTTGCTGCTTCTACTTCCAAGGTGAAAAGGAGAGTATTTGATTCAACTTTCGTTTTCGCTGCTCGTTCCTTGCGTCTCAATGAAGTATGTACGGACCGAGACACATCAGTAGTACTCAGTCAAATAAACTTCTGAAAAGGCACAGACGCCTTTAGCGTACGGATAAATACCTTTGCCGACCATAAATCCAAACCACGCATAAACAAACAAACAAACAAAAAAATAACTAAAATAAAAAAAACATCGAAAATGCCCTTTGTACCAAAATCTCCGACAGTTCATCTTCATAACTCAAAATCAAACCCCGATATTCACAAAAAAATAAGAAGCTTCCGAATGAAAAGGTTTTAACGCGAATTTTCAACCTCATTAGATACGAGTAAGAGAAATTCTATAACCCTAAAAACGGAGAATCTGAAAATGGGTACGTTGACCGGAAACTGACCAGAAGTTTAATCTCCGGTCTGGAAGGCGATGAATTTCCCGGCGAAGCCACACTTGCAGCGAATTTTTCAGAAAAGACACATTGGTTCTGGCTATGGTGTATGAGGAGCACTCGATCTTTTCTCCAAAAGCAATATAAAAAATTGGGTGAATCCGCATGACCAGAAGTTACGGTTACACTCATCCCGATCATACACGTGTGGGATGGGAAACAAATCTTGACCGTCAACTTAGTAGGATCCACTGGATTGAGGTGCTTTTTCGTCTTTTTAAGTTTCATAGGAGGTAGGGAATCTGAAACGGGTGGTGCGTAGGTGGAGTTGAGCCCTCTGTACGCATGGCAAGATTCCGGTGCCTTATAATTATCAAAGTATATAAAAGAAAAAGTCAATGTGCTGGGACCAGACCAACCCACTCTGGACACGTTGTACATTTGTAAATATGTATTTCAATAGAAGGATAAAATTGATAAAAAAATTATATTCATTATCTCATATACTATACATAATAAATATTTTTTTTAATTTTTTAATTAAATATATAATATATAGATGATGAGTAAAAGACTTTAATTAATTTAAAAAATATAAAAATAATGAATAACAAAAATCGTATAAATACACATATTTACCCATTAATATATATAGCATTTCTTATATAATAAATACGATTGATTATTAAGGTGGAATAAGCTGGCACAGGTCCAAACCGAGAAAGGCGCAAAAGGACGTGAAAGTCCAAAGAGAGCCCAAGGAGGCAGGCGAGGCCCACGACAAGAGGAAGAGTCGCAATCAACTGATGAGGACATCACTCTAATAAATACAGAAAAATTCTAAATATAAATCTATGCACTACACGTAACATTTTTAATTTTTTTCTTTTACCAAGTATTTGATATATGAATAATAAGTTAAAAAATTTAATTAGTTTAAGAAGAATAATTTTAAAAGAAAATTAAAAGAAAGATTTAAAAAAAAATATGTGATATGTGATATGTGGGCTTATAAGATTATTAAGAGAATGATACACATATAATTATTTTGAGTTATTTTTATATAATTATATTTTAAATTGAGAGAATTTTTATAAAATGATGTTACTTTTATAAATTATTTAAAATATATTATTTTATTTTTTTACGAAAACAGCCATCGTTGAAAGCAGGATTGTGTAAATGGTTGTGAATATAGTTGTATGTATATCATTTTTTTTTTTCTAAACAACATGAGTTATTTGCATGAATAGGGGTAAGGAATAACTATTCATAACTTTCTTACAACTCCATTTTGGCTCTGTTGAGATATAATAAGTGTTTCATTTCATTTTATCTCACCGTTATAATATTTTTAAATTTTTACACAAAATATAATAAATAATTCAATTTTTTCAAATCTTAAAATAATAATAATATTAAAAAATAATATTCAAATAATATTTTATTTAACTTTCAATTTTCAATATCTCAACTCACTATTTAAACGGTATCTTAAATGGGCAACATTTTTTGGAAAACACTAATACTCTTATGGCTTATAACTCATGTTGAGAAGATGATAATAAAAATGATAGTAGATAGCATTATTCACTATAAAATAGTTACACAAAATGATTGTATCTTTATCATTATTTTCATATGATTAATGCTATTTGGCCATAAGGAATTTACCGTTTAAGTGACTCTTTAACGTGATGCCACCATGTAATGCTACGTAATTTATTAAAAAAAATTAAAAACACATATATAAAATGGTAGAGGGAATTTAGACTTGCAGTCTTTCTCTTTTTATATTTTTAGATGTCTTTTTTTTTATTTAAATATATATTTCTGTATCTATTTTAATAAACTATGAAATACTACGTGGTGATCCTAGGTCAAGAGAGTTATATGAACGGTAAGTTTAAGATGACCCATTAATAGCCTGACTAGCCTTAGTAGACATCCGAGTCATGTTCCAACGTGTCAGGTAAGCAAGACAAACCGAATTAATTGTTGACAAATCATCACAGGGTTTGTCGTTGGGAAATCATAGTACTCCAAAAGACAAGCGAACACCTATCAACGCAAGGAAATTTGGTGCAGAGAAATGAATGAATCACACAATTGGGCTGCTCTCAGTGCATGATTCACACCACTTTGATCTAAACTTTTCATGATCACTATGGATGCACGACACATTGACATTTGGGGAGAGTTTACATTAATTTGATCCAGATATAATGACTGATAATATTATTTTAGACACACACACACATATATATAAGTTTTATTTAGTGCTGTAATGAATACAACTACTCTGCATGTGTTCCCATAAAAAATAATACAATGACTACATATTTTCTCACTTTTTTGTTACAGGCAAAAACAGTATTATAGCTTGCCAAAAGGTCGGATTTGGTTATCAAATATTAAACTATCTTATCTTATTTAATTATTATATTTTTTTAAATTTTTATACAAAATATAATAAATAATTCAATTTTTTCAAATTTTAAAACAAAATTAATATTAAAAAATTATATTATAATAATATTTTATTTAATTTTCAACAAAACATCTCATCTTGTTTTATCTAAACAGTATATCCAAATGAAGCAAGACGGCATGCATTATATGATTGTTTGCGAGAGTGTAGTTATAAATAAGGAAGTGCACATGAACATCGAAAAGTTTTTTGCTTTGCCTGTGTTCTATTCTCAAGTTGACAGACACATCATTTGAATGATTTGTAAAATTCGAAATTTAAAATTTATATTTCAAATTAAATTATATTACGTAAACACTTTATTAAATATGCATAATTATTTACACACTGATTTGAGTATAAAATTTTTTTCCTTCCGTAAATTAAGCTCCCTAGCCTATAGTAAAATTCGAGATACGTGGCATCAGGTTTGAAAACTTAAAAAATAATCTTTAGATGTGATCATCATGTCTTGAAAAATTTATCTTCATCTTCAAATAATCTTTCAAACACGTGAAGTATATAATGAAATTGATGGCTTATTTTTCAAAATTACAAATGCTTAAGAAAACAAATTAAAAGGATGCCAATTAAAACATTAAATTATATCAAATTAGATTCTTTTCCTAATGTATGCCATGAATCTCATGGATAACATCCATTACATCAGCTTAGTTCCATAGACTTTTTTATCAAAACTAAAATTAATAAAGTTGTATCAAGATAGAGTGATGCTATACTCATAAAAAATTCGATGCTTAATGGGTACCGAATAGTGTAAATTATTATTTTTTCAATTTTTTCTTTTATTTATATATATTTTAATCATTTTAAATATTTTTTAAAAAATAATAAAATTTATAAAATTATTATAAAACATTTTCTTAATTATTACGTAAAAAGAAAAAATAAACACAATTTGGTAAAACAATTATGTGGGAGTAGCGTTTCTAATCGAGATATCATGTGACAAGACTTGCAACACCTAATTATAATTTAACGTATCATATCAGACTAAGCCAATACTAATTAGTGAACTTATTATTATTTTTTATACAAGGGGTGGAAGGTTTCGAACCTAAAATTTTCATTTAGAGAATCGGTTCATATGCTATCAGACTATCAGACTTTTAACACATAATTAGTTAAAGATGATATATTAGAAAAAATATATTTTTGCATTGCAAGATATTTGATAAAGGTTTAATTTTAGTTTGTTTTTTAAATAAGATTTTATGATGCTAACAATGTAGAAATGGTTAACCATGACTTATAAATAGAATAATATCGTTGTTATAAATACGGATCAATAGTTTTGTATTATATAAAACTGATAATATAATTTTGAAATATATATTTTTACATAAGTGAAATGAGAGGAGATGACTTCTTGAAAGCCGAAAGAAGATAAGAAGGAGAAGATCGTCTCGCTCTTACTACAAGAAAAATTGCATCTAAAATATTTTTGTCTTTTTAAAAATCAACGCAAAAAGAAAACATTTACGAATGGTTATTACAGTTTTTACAGCTTAATTTTAAGGTTTTATGTCTAAATTAGAGCGATATAAAAAAGAAAATTTATTGTATCGAAATGGTTCATGATCTCGTTGATCTGTCTCATTCTCTTCCATTGGAAGTGGTTCTCTCTCTCAAATTATAGTAATTCGATAACAACATTATTTTATGGTAAAATATTTTACAAATAACTTAACTTAATAAAATAACAAAATGAAAAAAGTTCGAAGTAAAAACAAATTCTATATGAACAAGAACTGAAAAAAAACTGACTAGAAAATCCCAACTTAACTAAACCGTATATATGTATCGAAAAGTTTCAACAAAAACAATCTGATCTAAACCCATCATCACCAACTGGACATCTTGAGATCATTTTCCACCGGTGTCAAGTTCAAATCCAAGCACAAAACCCTTTTACTACTTGACTTCTTCATGACCGGCGTGGCCTGCACGGCGTGTTTGATCACCAAGCCTTCACTTATGGCTGCCCTGTGCCTCCTCATGTGCCCACCCAGCGCCTGTCCGATCGCGAACTCGAGCCCACATATGGAGCACTCGTGCGTCTTCGGCTTCACCGGAGATGTCGGAATGCGATGAAATAGGTCTCCGGCCATCAGCCTCGGCTTCTTGTGGCTAGCCCTGTGCCCTCCCAGTGCCTGGAACGACGGGAACTGCCGGTTGCACGTCTTGCAGACAAAAGCACGAGCAGTAGTAGGACTACTACTGCGTATATTTCTGGTGGCGTCAATTTCGCCGACTCTGGAGAGTAGAATCAAGAAATTGGCCGCCATGTCTGCCGTCCGTAGCTCATCTCCGTCCTCTCTGCCTCTCTTCATGGATCTAAGTAATTCAATACCAAGATAGATAAATCTGCTAAGCTGCTTGCTGAATATGGAAACGAAGTAGGATTTGCGGTGGCTGGTTGCATACGTATATGATATATATAGAACGATTGAACTGATGAGTAGGTGGGATGACAGATCTGCCCTTAGATTTCTTGGGGAACAAGTGGGTAAGAGATATGGTATTGAACGTAATTTTAACGTTTAGGATAAGGCTGTAAGTGTAAATGTGTGTTTGGACCGCGTTACTTGAGTCGAGTCTCAGGCGATGGTAGTGGGGGAGAGTTTTCTGTTGTTAACTTGTTTCGTATAAACGCGCTGACTTCGAATGGAATTCCAAGAGTCTTTAAACGGCTCACGCGCATCCAACGCGTACGATTACTCTACTCACGATTCTAACACTTTCCGCGTAATTTCATTGATAATGAATGGATCACTGTCAGCTTCTTCCAAGAGCCTCTTGTTTTGTATTTTATTATTATTTTTATAGTTGTTAATGTGATATATTTTAAATAAATTATTTATTTAAAGAGTAATTAACATGAGAAAATTTGAAATAAATATTTATTTAAATATTGAAGTAAAAGGTAGAAAGTCTACAAAGTATTTTGGTTTAGTAAAAGTGCTAGATTGCACCGCTCCTTTTGACTGTATTTCATATTTTTTAAAATATATTTAAATATTTAAAAAAAATATACCAATACATTTAAAATCACTTCTTTAATCATTAAAAAAAAACAATATTTGTGACCAGCGGTCAATTCGAGGGGGCAAGGGGAGAGGGCATAGTAGTGTTTTTCAAGGGCAATGCTATTCTGCCGCTCAGAGTGCATCGCTCCTTTTGACCGCACTTCACATTTTAGTTTTTATTTTTTATTTTTCTTTTTACATTTTTTAATATATTTAGATATTTTTAAAAAATAAAAAAAAATATAACAATACACTTAAAATCACTATTTAATCATTAAGTAAAAATGCTAATGTAATCAAACTCTTAAGTTATCAAAATAAATAATAAAATATGATTTTAAAACTATATATTTTTTATGATAAAAAATTACTAACCTAATTATTCGATTGAGTTTCAATTATTTTTCATCTTCTATCGATCTTACTAATTTTTTCATTTTTAATTAGAAATGATTTAGCCACAAAGAGATCTTATAAGGTAAATTTATAAATTGACGTAGACTGATATGATATGTTAGATTGTAAAGTTACTTCTATTATAAACTAAATTTAACATATTATATGAAATCATGTCAGTTTATGAATTTATTTTTATAAAATTTCTTTATGATTATAGTATTTGTCTTTTTTTTTTAATTAGACAGAAGAACATTTTTCTCTTGATCTTTATTAAATATCACTATTTTTTATTAATATTATAAATATATATAATCTAGAAGATGATACGTACGTGCATGCATCATGCAATATATATGCCACAGAATTCCTCAACTGGTCATATACATGTGTCTTAGATTCTTATTAGTTGACGTGTACGGCCACGTTCGTACGGAATCCGAACGTGGTACTTGAATTGTTTAAGTTCTTACTTAATTTCACACGTGCATGCCACGTGTTCCTGATATATATCAGTTCATTATTCATTGGACGTTCCAGAAGGCTGTAGTATATATCATGTTTCCATGTGCACACTCTCCTCAGACGTACTGCTTTGTATGATCTCCGGTCCTAAAGTCCTACCCTAAACCTTAAAGATATTGAGAAATGCCTCTATTCCATCCAATGAGCAAGAAAGTTCGACCGTTGCTTGTTTTAATGACCCGAAGCATTCGAAATATTGACCAAAACTGAGCGTCCTTACTGGGATATACATATATATATATATATATATATGAACTATGCATGCACCACGCATGCATGATGACGACACGATATTCTTCTGCATTGCAGCGCCGTAGGGTTTGGGTTGATGTGTCAATCATGTTTACGGTTTATATATCCAATTTGAAAAGAAAACATGCATACATATATATTTGCTCTGAATTTATGGGTGGCAGGGAAAGTTCTTGACAATTTCCAGTTAGTTACATTGCTATTCTTTTCTCTCTTTTAAGTTTTAAAATGACCAAACTAATGAAGTTGATCAAAAGCATACAACCACAAGAGCACATAATATGTCTACATACATGAGTACTACATGAGGAGCCGTCAAGTTGTCAACTACGTAGTACTGTTTATTCATTAGGCTTTAATTTTCCGGGAATGTTCTTCCCAAGTATTATTCCAAAAATCTTATAATTTGGTGAACATTTTCTAATATTTTTTAGAAAATTTTACTACTTTTCCTTCTGGACTACAGCTAGCATCATGACTTTTATGCTGGATGGATGAATGTCACGACTAATCAACCAATTTGGAGTACTTCCCTCAAAATGGGACGAGAAGGTTATAGAAACTTGCATGGGTCAAATTATATATTCTGCTACTTCTAGATGTTCAGGGCTTTTAGATATACATGCATGCATGCTTGGATACGCGGTGTGTGCGGAAATAGTACATTTCATGACTGTCTGCTTGGCTAAGCGTGGTTTGGTTATACAGTTCAGATAAAATGAGATGAATAATTTTATTAAAAGTTGAATAATATATTATTATAATATAATTTTTTAATATTAATTTTATTTTAAGATTTGAAAAAGTTGAATTGTTTATTATATTTTATGTGAAAATTTAAAAAATTTGTAATGATTATATAGCATAAAAAGAAAATTATAAAAATAAACTATTTTATAATATATAATTAAATTAAATTCTCTAAAAGTGAAATAATTAAGATTTTCTTTATATATTTTATTATATATTATAACTTCATTACGAAGGAATTTTATAAGAACTACTACAGACACAAAGAGATTATATAAAATAAACTCACAAATTGATATGGCTTCATTGAATCGGTCAGATCTATTCTGTAATAAAAGTAACTTTACAATCTGACGTACCAAATCAAGCCACATCAATTTATATGTTTATTTTTGTGTAATCCCTTTGCGACTAAAGTATTTTTCATTTATAATTGCTAATGATTTTTTTTTTTATTATTATAACTAGATTAATGGTTTAGATCTTTAGTTTATATGTAAGGAAAGAAAAAGCTAGGGATCCCACTAGGGGATCCTGCTTGGAGCTACCGCTGCTTTTTATTTTTTATTTTTTTTACTTAGTGATTAAGAACATATTATTTAATAATATTGTGATTTTTTTAATATTTAAAAGTGTTAAAAAATAATATAGAAAAAAAATGTAAAATACCTAGCAGGAGTCCCCAACGGTGCATATACCCGCCCTTATATGTAATGATTAATTAAGAAAAGATTTTAGGATTCTCGGGTGATGATAAAGTATTAAGACAAAATTAAAACTGATATTTAATCATAATAATTGATATATTTTAATAACTATATATATGATCGATATTGGAGTTATTATATAAAGCGGCCAAAGGAATAGATCGAAAATTTTAATACCAGAAGATTACAGGAGTTTTAAATTCTTGATTAATCAAAACTTTGGATATTTTACGATTAATTAATAAAATTAGAAAATTGGAATTTTGGGTAGATTAATTTCAAGCACTAGTACTTCTAGAAAGATTTTAGTAAAACCCACAACATTCACAAAAATTCATAGAACTTCATGATCTCAATTTTTCTTAACCTTTTCTCCAAATGATGATCTCACCAATATCCAATCTGCATATATGCCCTTAATTTTAAACAGAAATACTGTTATAATTAGAAAAAAAAAAAGATTTTACAAAATTTTTTTGTAGTTAAAATATTTCTCAATTTTAAATTTAATAATATATATAACATAAGTATTAATTATATATATATATATATAGCATGCGTTAACTATTCAGTACCTGGGCCTTAAATATGTATCGCATGCGTTTGTGAGCTTTCACATTAATTAAAATACTAATTAAAGGGAAATACTTGTTCTAACAGACCGACAGCTGGGAGCTCCCCGTTTACGCTTTTTATAGAATTTTTTTTTTCTTTTTTTACATATATTTTTTTAACACATTTAAATATTTTTTAAAAAATAAAAAAATTCATAATATTATTAAAAATACTTACTTTAATCATTAAGTAAAAAAATAAAAAAGTCAAAGCAGTAGAAATGAGCGACAAAACCATAGATAAGAATAGCATTTTCCAAATTATAATATGGCGGCGTCAAACAACATCTTTGGCGTTTACACTTCACACTCTCGGTACTGTCTAGATAAAACATGCCAACTTAGTACCTACCTCCAACCGACAAATATTACTATCGGTTTGGACATAAGTTTTTTGTGCTCGGTATATACGTCAAGTGTTCTACAGTCGTTTTAAAAAAATAAATTTATTATTAAAAAATATATATTTGTGATTTATATGACTTTTCTAACTATTAAAATAGGGATAATGTATTTGTAGAATGCGTAAGTATCACGTGTCAATTTGAAAAGGACGATGCTACGGTTATCGCTCTCAGCTCCCGTTGGAGATACCATTAGTGTGAAATAAAAAATATCTTTTTTCATATTTGTTTAGATGTAGTTTTTTAACACTATTAAATAATTTTTTTTTAAAAAAATTTACAACATCATTCAAAAACACTTACTTAATCATTAAGTAAAAATTTTTTTACAGCATTCTCGTTGGGAGTGGACTGCATAGTATTTTTCATTTAAAAAAATAGTAAGGCACACCATTAAAAAGTATGCCTTGTCATTTGAATTCCAAATTATCATTGGAATTATAAATCTATCGACTTTTTTTAAAAGGAGCGTGTAAAATTTGTATACCTTTTCATTTGAATTCCAAATTATCATTGGAATTATAAATCTATTGACTTTTTTTAACAGGAGCGTGTAAAATTTGTATACCTTATGACTGTATAAATAATTTCTTTTTATAAAATATTGAAAACAGAAAATTATATGAAATCAATATATGAGTCCAAATTTCCAGGCTGGCGGAAGTTTCTTTGGATTTGTACTAAATAGTTAAAAAGAAAATTGCAATTCAAATGATATATGTAGTCAATTGAGTACCAATTTGGATCTCTAAACAAGTGGTACGTCATGCATGATTCACCCTCATTTGAGACCGTCAGCTACGATGGCGACTCCATCCTTAAGTTAGTGGGGAATTTAAGAATTTGACTCAATTTTCTTACTTTGAGAAATTGGTTGAACCTAGACATTAAAACTAAGTCACAACATTACTTGGATGAGACCGTTTGTGTCTTTCTAGAAGTTCCAACTCTTCGTCCGTGGCTCATAGATAAGATAATTTTTTACATCTAAAAATCAAAATACCATTTAATTTCGACTGTAATCGAATATGAAATCTTTGTTAGTTTGAATATTTAGAATATTTTAGAATATTTGTGAATAGTAATGAAATGATTTGTGAATGACAGTGAAATAATTTAAATTAAGATATTTTATTGAATTTTGAGAAATAAGAGAGAAAAAGTTAACTAAAATTTTATAAAGTTAAAAAATTGTTTGAATATAATTTTTTAATGTAATTTTTATTTTAAAATTAAAAAGAAAAAGTTTTATTTTAAAATTAAAAAAAAGTTTTATTTTTTCCTTTGGAAGTTTAGAAAAATTGTATTGGGTTTTGTGTTTGGATAATGATAAAGTAATGATTACATGAAAAAGCTAAAAACTTAAAATTGAGAAGTATTTTGTAATTGAGTGATGTTTGGGAAGGAAATTTATCAAAATATCTTATAATATTTCAGAATCCAAACTAGCCTGAAATGTCTATTTAGGCCTCATTTGGTTATACATTTTAGATGAGATTAGATGTTTTGTTAAAAATTAAATAAAATATTGTTATAATATAATTTTTTAATATTAATTGTGTTTTGGAATTTGAAAAGGAAAATGCTAGAATGTCGCCTGAGTTTGTCTCCTCACTTTGACCACTCATGTATTTAATTTTGGTTTTTATTTAATGATTAAGGAAGTAAAATTTATTGATATATTTTTCTATTTTTTAAAAATATTTAAATATTTTAAAAAAATATGAAAAGAAAAACAAAAGAAACAAAAAATAAAGTTTGTGCTAGGCGACACGCCTTGCTGTTATTGTTGGGCGGCAACCTAGCATTACTCATTTGAAAATGTTGAATTATTATTATATTTTGTATGAAAATTTGAAAAAATTGTAATGATTAGATTAGATGAGTTGAGATAAAATTAATCTTTTTCAGAGAGAGAGAGTGTGTGTTAAGGTATAGTTTATTTTGTTTGTAATCTGTGCTGAATAGAGTTGAAAAAAAGAAAAGAAAGGATAGATGTAGAAGGGAAGGGGATAAAAAATGAGAAGGAAAGAGGAGAGGGAATATTGGGCCAAACTGAAATAAGGAATTGATTATAGAAGGGAAAATCAGAGGGGAGCGACTTGCTTTTGCAAATCATCCTTGTGATTACTGCAAGAAGTTTACCTGTTTGGCGGTGTCTCTAACAGAGATTTCTTTGAAAATTAGGCTTTTAAATTAGGAAGGAGAGCATTGAATTCTGAACTCTCCTTCCATTGTTTTTGTTTTTTTCTTGTTTCTTGTCAAGAGGTCGAGGGTCCCTTTAAAGACTCTAGAACTGCTCAAAATTAGTGTTCCTGAGCATTGATGTTAAGACAGCCAGCTTGTTCACCACCATCTCAGATTCTCATTGCAGAGGTGCAATCAAAGTAATTTTTGCAAAGAAAATGTGCCCGGCCCGTGCCCGGTGGGGTGGGGAGGAGGGGTGTGTGGAGGTTGGCGCATAATAAGACACGAAAGCCTTGGCTTCCCCCTAGTAAACATACCTCTCCTGCATGGTCTTTGAATTCTCACAACTTTCAAGAACACTAAACCTATTTCCATTATTTAATCCAAAGAAAACGAAGAAGCTATAGCAATGCAGAAATAGTAGAACATCATATTCAAGAAAAATTTGAAAAAATCTATCATCTTAAATGATGTACTCTACATGTCGACTTGAGCATATAATGTGGGCTAAGCAAAAAACTTTTCAATGTTCACGTGCACTCATTATTTCTCCTCCTTATTTATAACCGTGCTCTCTCAAACAACCACATGATGCTCGGCTTGTTTTATTTGGTTACATAGTTTAGATGAGATGTGATGTTTTATTGAAAACTAAATAAAATATTATTATAATATAATTTTTTTTAATTAATTTTGTTTTAAAATTTAAAAAAGTTGAATTATTTATTATATTTTGCATGAAAATTTAAAAATATTATAATGATTAGATGAATGTGATAATTAATATTTGAAGATGAAGATAAATTTTTCAAGACATGATCACATCTAAAGAATATTTTTTTAAATTTTCAAATCCGATGCCACATATCTTCTTATTGAGTTTTACTATAGGCTAGTAAGCTTTTACGGGAGGAAAATTTTTTTTATACTCAAATAGGTGTGTAGATCATTATACATATTTAGTAAAGTGTTTACATAATATAATTTGATTTGAAATATAAATTTTAAATTTTGAATTTTACAAACCATTTAAATGATTTGTCAACTTGAGAATAGAACGCAGGCAAAGCAAAAAACTTTTCAATATTCATGTGCACTCATCATTTCTCCTTATTTATAACTATGCTCTCACAAACAACCATATAATGCTGGTCTTGCTTTATTTGATTATACAGTTTAGATAATATCAGATGAGATGTTCTGTTAAAAATTGAATAAAATATTATTATAATATAATTTTTTAATATTAATTTTATTTTAAAATTTGAAAAAGTTGAATTATTTATTATATATTATATGAAAATTTGAGAAAATGATAATGATTAGATGATGTAAGATAAGATAGTTTAGTATTTGATGATCAAACCCGGCCTTAATCTTTGGCATGCTACAAAACTGTTTTTGCCTGTAACAAAAGAGTGAGAAAATATAGTAATTATTCATCATTGTATTATTTTTTATGGGAACACATGCATAGTAGTTGTATTCATTACAGCACTAAATAAAAATTTTGTATACATATATATATATATATATATATATAGGTGTGTGTGTGTGTCTAAAATAATATTACCTATCATTCTTTTAATATTCATCATCAATCTCATTATCACAATGTAATATTATAATTAATAATTAAAAAATTATTTATTTTATTTCACTTACTTTACTAATCATTTAATATCATACCGGCATCTTTTTTAAAAGACTATTTATTTTATTTCACTTACTTTACTTTACTAATCATTTGTGTTATTCCTTTGTGATTAACGACGGTCACGATTGCGACTTCAAATCTTTTGACAAAAAATGACATGTATAATAGTTTCAATATGATTAGAAAAATTTCGTAGCAATTGTGGTTTTTTTTTGTATATGAGATAAAGAATTCATGTTTGATTATAATTAAATTAGATAGACAAACATAATAATATATCATGGGTCTTACATTATTTGAGTCCTACACACATAGCATTCAATATTATATATATATATATATATATGTATATATATCTCAATCTTCTTCCAAATGTAGTCATCCGTTTCTAGCTAGCTAACGAGGAATTAGAGAGTTTCTTAATCTTGTTTTATGAAATTAATGTAAACTCTCCCCAAATGTCAATCTGTCGTGCATCCATAGTGATCGTGAAAAGTTTAGATCAAAGTGGTGTGAATCATGCACTGAGAGCAGCCCATGGGTTGATAGGTGTTGGCTTGTCTTTTGGAGTAGTATGATTTGCCAACGACAAACTCCGTGATGATTTGTCAACAATTAATTCCGTTTGTCTTGCTTACCTGACACGTTGGAATATGACTCGGATGTCTACTAAGAGTAGTCATGCTATTAATGGGTCATCTAAACTTACCGTTCATGTAGCTCTTTTGAAGTAGCATCACCACTTAGTATCACATCATTTATTAAAATAAATACGAAAAATGTATATTTAAATAAAAAGAAAAAAGACATCTAAAAATATAAAAAGAGAAAGACTGCAACTCTAAGTTCCCTCTAACATTTTGTATTTATATTTTTAATTTTTTAATAAATTATGTGGCATTACATGGTTGTGTCACGTTAAGAGAGTCATCTAAGCAATAAAAAATATTTAAATATGTTAAAAAAATATGAAAAGAAAAAAAAAAGTAAGTTTGTGCTAGGCGACACAGCCATCGGTTGTTACTGGACATCAGCTTAGCATTACCCATTTGAAAAAGTTGAATTGTTATTATATTTTGTATGAAAATTTGAAAAAATTATAATGATTAGATATGATGAGATGAGAAGAAATTAATTTTTTTCTTAGAGAGAGAGTGTGTGTGTTAAGGTATAGTTTATTTCGTTTGTAATATGTGCTGAATAGAGTTGAAAAAAAAGAAAAGGATAATGATAAAGTAATGATTATATGAAAAAGTTGAAAACTATAAATTGAAAAATATTTTGTATTTGAATAATATTTGGGAAGAAAATTTACCAAAATATCTGATAATATTTCAAAGTCCAAACTTGTTCGAAATGTCTATTTAGGCATTGTTTGGTTGTATAGTTCAAATGAAATGAAATTAGATATATTGTTGAACGTTAAATAAAATATTGTTATAATATAATTTTTTAATATTAATTTTGTTTTGAAATTTGAAAAGGAAAATACTAGTATGCCGTCTGAGTTTGTCCTATCACTTTGACCACTCATGTATTTATTTATTTTTAATTTTGATTTTTACTTAATAATTAAGGAAGTGAATTTTAATGTATTGGTATATTTTTTTTATTTTTTAAAATATTTAAATATGTTAAAAAGATATGAAAAGAAAGAAGAAAAAGCAAGTTTGTGCTAGGCAGCACAGCCATCGGTCATTATTGGGCGGTAGCCTAGTATTACTTATTTAAAAAAGTTGAATTGTTATTATATTTTGTATAAAAATTTAAAAAAATTGTAATGATTAGATAAGATGAGATGAGAAAAAATTAATCTTTTTCTTAGAGAGAGAGAGTGTGTGTGTGTGTGTGTGTGTGTGTGTGTGTGTGTGTTAAGGTATAGTTTATTTTGTTTGTAATCTGTGCTGAATAGAGTTGAAAAAAGAAAAGAAAAGGATAGATGTAGAAGGGAAGGGGACAGAAAATGAGAAGGAAAGAGGAGAGGGAATATTGGGGCCAAACTGGAATAAGGAATTGAATATAGAAGGGAAAACGAGAGGGGAGCTACTAGCTTTTGCAAATCATCCTTGGGTTACTGCAAGTAGTTTACCTGTTTGGCGGTGTCTCTAATAGAGATTTCTTTGAAAATTAGGCTTAAATTAGGAAGGAGAGCAGTGAATACTGAACTCTCCTTCCATTGTTTTTGTTTGTTTGTTTTATTTTTCCCTGTCAAGAGGTCGAGGGTCACTTTAAAGACTCTAGAACTGCTCAAAATTTGTTTTCCTGAGCATAATCATTGATGTTAAGACAGCCAAATGAAGCTTGTTCGCCACCATGTCAGATTCTCAGTGCAGAGGTGCAATGAAAGTAATTTTTGTGAAGAAAATGGGGGGCATAATAAGGCATGAAAGCCTTGGCTTCCCCCTAGCAAACATACCTCTCCTGCATGGTCTTTGAATTCTCACAATTTTCAAGACTTTCAAGAACACTAAACCCATTTCTATTATTTAATCCAAAGAAAACGAAGAAGCTATAGCAATGCAGAAATAGTAGAACATCAGATTCAAGAAAGCGAAGATGTGGGATGATGGCAACAAAAACTAGAAGTGAGAGAGCCAAATCTCTTTAGCAGCATTGAACAAGTCCCATAATGGTGCACATTGTTATTGTTATTACTTCTTGAAAATCTTACCCTGTAATGCAATTTTATCTAAAAAGTAGTTTACAATTTAGGACTAAAACAAATAAATCTGACTTTACCTATGTAATTTTAAGGAGAACCTGAACTGGAACCTCTTTTATATAAAATTAAAAATAACAATCTTTAACTAACTAATTCAAATACCAGAAATGAAAATTTAGTTAGCGAGGCAACCTTCCAGACAGGTACATTGACAGCTTATCTCTCAGATGCACACCCTTTATGTCGACAGTTCCACAAATCTGTTGGTGGTAACCAGGGTCATGGTTGTGAGACAAAGGTGCTTCATCCTGCACATCATCCATATCAATAAGAATGTTATGAAGTAGACAGCAAACAAGAATAATCCTCGGCAGCCTATGCTTGTCAGGTCTCCACATTACTCCTTGGATGATCCTCCACGTCTCTTTCAACCTTGCCAATGCCCTTTGTGCCACCATCAGAGTGGCATGATGCCGCCTGTTGAACTCTTCCCTTGACTCCGATAGTTCTGTGCCTTCATAAGGGATGATAAGATACGGCAACAAGGGATAGCCCAAGTCGCCAATTATGTATTCCCTTATTTCTGATCCTTCAGAGAGCTCTAAATCTTTCCCAGTCAATCTCTCCCCTTTATCACAGAGTTCGTAGAAGTTTGAACTCTGAAGCACCGACCAGTCTTTCATTTTTCCTGGCCATCCAGTGACTATGTCCCGAAACCTCATGTCTGGGTCCACAATTGCCTGCAACACCATGCTATGATTCTTCTCAGGATCGAGCCACACATTACTTGTGGGGTCCGATGCAGGCAAACACATCATGATGTGGGTGGTATCAATCACACCACAACAATTAGGGAGGCCTCGCATTCTCTCGAATTTAGATTTTATCTCTGTCATTTCTGTATCAGATGAAGGCCAATTCAGGTGGTGAAGCCCTCTTTCTTCCATGGATTCCACAAAACGCCAGGTCACTTGGGAGACAGTGGAGTGGTTCAACCCAAATGAATCACCAACCGTCACTAGTGACTCACCAGAGCTCAGTCTTCTTAAAGCTACAGCTACTTGATCACATAAAGACATAGGCTTGCCATTTGCAAACACAAAATGTGCAGACTTAGCTATCATATCTTCCTTCACAAGTGAGCATATGTAGTCAAAGGTTTTTCTGGATACCTTAAAAACAGATTCAAACCTATCTATACCCTTGGAGGGAGATGGAAGACCTGCAGTGACAAGCAGAGGAAAGAGAAAGTTACAACTCACAAATGTGAGGCATTTAAATTAGGCCCCAGCGCTCTTTGTAGGATTTAGAAATACTTGAGAAAGAACTGGTACTATCTCAATCCTCAGCTGTGTAGCAAAGTCACTTTGTAACAGATGACATAAAGAGCATAAATATAAATAACATAATATGAAGAGTATAATTTTGTTTGCTGTATGATCAGAAGGGATTCTCAAAAACTAAGGTGTTGGAAAAATAAAAATAAAAATAAAAGATAAGAACGTGATGCAGCCAAAAGAATCATTTATTGTGTTAATTCATACATGCAAAACATTGAAACTTATATACAAGAAGACGACTAAGAAAAAAGCATGATAAGATAAGATTGTTGACCAATATAATAAGTAATCTTCTTCACAGCACTCATTGACCACAAGATCATTTAGTTGTGACTTGCAGTTATAAGATTGAGAGCTACTTTGTACTAACCAATTTTCTATAGTGAAGTCATTTCAGCTTTAAGCAGAACCCAGTCCAACCTTGTCCCAAAACAAAGACAAAAATATAGATCATGGAGTGCTAGCTGGCTTTGGAGTCTAAATATGTATTAAATGAGTGATATATGTTAGACGGCTTTGAAATGTTTTTTTGATGGGACTAGACCTATCAAACTGAAATGTTATAAGGTGAACCACCACACTTGGCTGTTAACGACCAGAGCTACAGCAACTGTCTAAGACGGAGAGAAGGGAAGAAGAGACAAATAAGTGGATTGTTCTGGCTTTCATTGTTTGATTTGCAGGTGAAGGGAGAAAAAAGAAAGTATGAAGGAAAAATCCCAAATCCAAAATTATTTTCAGTATTTTTTGAAAATGTATTGAGGTCTCCAAAATTTTAGTAGAAGGTACACATACATCTCACAAACAAAGATAAATGAATTAATAATTAAAATTTTAAGGGGAGAGATAAAAAATAAATTAATAATAAATTGAGTAAGTTACAACCTATTCGTGTTTTTCATTCATATTACGTAACACAAGACTATCAAATGTGAATGAAATCAAACAATTTAGAGCAAGAGTTAGATCATTTCTAGTCTACCTATGAAACATATCTTGTTGCTATCAATGGACCTGGAAAAATACCTCCATTCCAAGTTTTCAGACGTTTGGAACCATCTATGAGTGCAATAATTTGAAAGTTTATATTAATAAATATTAGTCACGGGTGCACTACCAGTGGAAATAATCATCCAAAGCATATTCATTTGTTAATAATTTCCCAACTTATCAGCCTTATGGGGCAATTCGTCCTGCATGACTGCTATTAATGGTTTAGTGAACGTTACAAGGTTTTAGAAAACCACTAGTTCCCCACTAAGCAGAAGCAAAATCACAGCCATAAATGCCTTGACGTTTCCTTCAAACTTAATTTTTAGCAAATAGTTGAATCAATTTTAAGCTTCAAATTACAGAGAAGGCAAAACTACAGTGTACACTATGAATAAACTAAAATGTACCAAGTTTCAAAACCTAACGAGAACTGCGATTTGTACTCTATTTGAGCGTTGATTGAGACCATCTAGTTGAGCAGCCACTAACTGATTCCAAAACTAACATTTGAAATTCCTATAGCAGCCAGTAACTGGTTCCAAAACTAGCATTTGAAAGCCCTATAGCAGCAATACATCACACGACATTCACTAATACAGCTGCATTTATCATATTCACTCACATTCTGCATTCATACATGAAACATCTTTTTATATTGACTCTTTTGGATTTTATCTCAACTAAAGTAAGGATTCACCTAAAGTGGAACAACATTTTTTGAGTAATGCTACTCATTATCCCAATTCTCATCATCCCATGATGTGGCATTAGATGATTAGAGACTATTTATTATATTTTATTTGTGAAGCTATCATTTAATACCACATCATGAGATGATGAGAAAATGGATGACGAATAGATTTTTTCTTACAAAAAATCCAATTGGTAATATATCGATGATTACTACCTTTATCATATTCTATGAATACATTGAATATTTGTGACTTTTGAGAATTAACGCTTAAAATGAGGCACAGCGCATAATGGTTTAAATATTACCCAAGAAATGGTGACAAAAAATACATATTGAAATCAGAATGACTTCCATTACTAATCAAACTAAGTTAATTAATAAATTTCATCATTTAGTCTACATACAACAAATTATATTTCTAAGCAAATGTGACACGAGAAATACAGTTGCTACTACTTGCCTTTTCCTGCCCCAGTATGATCTTACATTTCTTGAGATGTAACCGCAGGGCAGCTAACCCAGGAACACGTTCATAAATATACCTATTCAACGGAGATGATTGAAACAGGTCTAATGCAGCTGTTAATATCATCCATGAAGAAAATTACTATTTTGAATTTTCTTTGAAAGGATGACCTCATTAGCATATATGAATAAATTGATACCTAAAAATCGCGACCAAAAAAATGAACAACCCAACCATATTGCTGCACTAAACAAGCTGGCTTATTTCTTTGCACCAACTTTAATGAACAAGTGAAGATGGAAGGAAAGCCAGACTTGATATACATATATGAATCAAAATGAGCTTTACTCCATGAGTAAATTGTTCCATCTTATAAAAAAACCAATCATATTAAACCCGTGGTCGTACAAGTGTTGAGAATCTACAAACTTCAGAGCTTGAAAATTAATGAGTGCATGTATGAGTGTGAATAGAGCTGATGGTCAAAAGTTCATTTTTCTCTTTTTTGGAGAAGTGAACTCTATTTGACCACTATTTAGTCCAGATGTATCCTTCTCTCGACCATTTTATACAAATCCATGCAAAAGATCAATCATCATATTCTTTAGGCAACATGGCCGGAAGACCATTGGCAGCACAACTCATGGATGGTATAATTAACAAAAACTCTCTTGACTACAACGGCTATTGATTCTAATTTTTGAACTTTTTCCTACTCCAGTTGCTATAATGAGCCTCTTTACAACCAGTTCTATCTGTAGTAGCAGAGTGCCAACTGATTTGCCACTTTAAGTAATTCCCAAAACAAGTTTCGCTTTCAACTCTCTCTAATGGAAACGTTTGAGAATTTTCTTTTTTGACGTAAGACTTGGTAGTATTGGTCCATAAAATTTGCTTTAAAAGATAAAAAATGAGTCTCTAAGCAAAAAACTTACACAACCAAATGATAATTTTGAAATAAAAGAAATAGGGAAAAAGAAAAGAAGAGGGACCTTTAACATTAAAGCCTGTAACATGGGCTGGCTATATAATGGAAGCAGTGAGTCAGCGACCACACTGAACATAAGCAATCTAGTATTCTGAAGAATTCTCCAAACTGAACATAAGCAATCTAGTATTCTGAAGAATTCTCCAAAATCCAGACAGTTAACCCTATCATCATTCAAATACCCTATTTTTTTCTCCAATCGGCATAAAGAGACTGAATTCATTTCATGGTAAAGTAGGATTATCATTCAAAAGATAATAACAATGCTCCTCGAATTTACAAGTTAGATAAAACACCTAAGACTACTGTTTTAACATATGTCTTCTTTTATAAGCAATAAATTTCATTAAAATGCGCAAAAGGCAATCCACAAGCATTCTCCGACAAGAAAGATATCATTCTCGTCTTAGACGGGATCATTAGTATCTGATTTAGTTTTATTCTACTTTCTACATTCTATAAGAAAATCAAACGAGAATGTCGGCGGATGTTTGAGACCCCGCTGCTGAGCCGAAGTGATTTAGGATGCTAAAAAGACGATTTTAAACTAAGATTAGGAATTCTTCTAACATACAACTATACCTGTGGTATGTCAGTATATAAACCGTATGAGAAATAAAGCATAAACCCATTTGAATTAGACAAAATTAAACTCGACCCACCAACAAAAATCCATCAATTATAAATAGAAAGCGACATAACCATTATACCAAGAACGATCATCAAGAGCAACAATATAAACATAGCACAACCGAAAAAGAAAAAAAATAGGAAGGCAATCATAATCTCAAAGAAGATATACCATTGATTCTCCTTGAGAACTCATCCCACCAATCTAGAGGCCCCTCCTCCGGGGACCCAGAAGCAGAAGCATTTTCTTCACGCTTCTTCTCTGTCTTTTTCCTCTTTCTGAACCCTCTTACAGGACCCATCAGCGGAAACAATCAAATTGAATCAAAACCCAGAAACCTACCTGCATCAAACAACCACAATCATAAAATAACTGTACAAGTATTCACCAAAAAAGATAAAAATAAAAACAATACCCATTTGTGATAGTACAATAGTATATACCACGAGCACAGGAAGATCACGAAACAATGATGAAAGAGGAAGTGGCTCGTAACATGCAAGGAAAGCGTTAGTTGCTGTGTTTTAATAGCTGCTTGCGTGCGTAGGTCTGTAGAGGTGTTTGAAACTTTGAAGCATGCAAAAAAAGAGGAAGCTTGATGAAATAGGTAGAGAAAGAGAGATGGAGAAACTATATGAGGTTAAACGGATGGAAAATCCAAGCAACACATCTGGGTTGGTGGCTGTTTAAGACAATGTGGCAGGAAAACTGAAAAACATTGACACACAGATGCTTTGGCAGAGAGTCTCGCTCTCACTCCACATTTTAGATTTCCCAGTGACGAAGACTTGCTTTAAAGAGGTTTGCTTCGTTTAGTTGTAGTCCTTCATATTTATATTTTGGAAAAAGGTAAAAGCATCTTCTCATGCCAAATGATAACATTGTTTTGAAGAAATTAAGGATCGATTTTTGGGTAAAATGACAGACATACCATCAAGTCTTTCTTTTAAAATTTTCCAGAAACTGGTAAAGAGTGTGATCCCTTTCAACATAGTAAGAACGAATTTTCCCTGCTAAGGCTAATTTGGTCATTTTTCTGGTAATAAAATGGAAAAGGCTTTTATCTTACAATATATATATATATATATATAGATATTTTTGAGAGTACGTGACTCCAATTTTATTTTAAAAAAATTAATAATAAAAATTGAGTGATAATTTGAATGATGCGTGAACTTCGCTGCCATTGACATAGAAGCTTCTTTTTTTTTTGGTGTCGAATTTACTAAAACATTTATATGGTATATACATCTAAGACAAAATTGGTTTGTCGCATTTTAGGCATTAGATTTGTGTCTTTATCTTTACTTGATATATAGTTGAGTATATATTTAAGTTCTAGATTTTAGAATATATTTTCACAAAACTCTTCGTTTTGAAATTTATGCAACCGTCAAATTATTTTCTCTTTTTATAAAGTGTGTTGTTCTGTCAAAATTGAGGCTTTCAATAAAGATTAGCTCATAATAACAACCCATATCATACTGTATTTAAGTGAATAAAATTGTTTGGATATTATCAAAATGGCAACTCAATTCAAATGCCTTTTAATCGTCAAAATATATTTTTCATCTTTAAAAAATTAAAAAAAATTCCCATCTAAACTTTTACTCAGTTTCCATAATAAAAAAATATAATGTTCAAAATAACTATCACAAATATTTAAAAAAAACACACATTTTACCATTCTTTTTCAAACATATTTCCAATAAGCCCGTTCTTTTTCAAACTGAGTTAGTTTTAGGGATATTTGCCGAGAATCTTTAAAAAAGAAAAAAAAAAAAAATGGTAGTACGAAGTTGCTCTTTTTTCACTTTTTATGAAAAAAGGTGAGTATTACTTTTCTTGGTTTGCGCCTTGCGGAGTGTGTAATAATTTTTTCCTCCCTCTCTCTCTCTCTCTCTCTCTCTCTCTCTCTCATGGTCGGACAAATTCATCTTTAAATAAAAACTATGTAATGAAGGTTGGAGACATCAACAAATACTCTAAAAGATTAGATACAATTTCAAACACAAAACCTAATTAGAAAATAGCATGGTCAAGTTCCATGGTAGGAAGTTGTAAAAATGGTTGTAGTAATAGTTCATTCATTGGATTTCACGTGTTGATGTTGTGTTTTGTAATCTCTTACTCTTTTTTGTGAGGAGAGAAACCTTTGAGAAGAATTTTCAGAAAACTCTACCTAAGTCTGGGATGTGTTTATATACTCGGTCGTAGTGGTTCCTGCCCACTGCCAGTAGATTGTGTAAGGGGTATAGAGCACTATACTGGTGTAAGGTTTTCCTAATGTTATGTCAGTCGCTGCCCTGTTATATTATGCGTGCTCCTCTAGTCTGTACCCTGCGGTAGGTAAGGAGTGAGAGGTGCACGCACTACCCTGGGCACAAAGGTGAGTGGACGTTCGGTTCTGTCATAATGTGTTGGCTTCCCAAATCATTTAATGTGGTGTGCTTGTTGTTTGACGGTGTGGGCAGTGGTATGAGAAGGTGACATGACTAGTCATTGTATCTGACGGGCATTCTCGAGCCCAGCACATTCCTTTTTCTTTCGTTAGTTTTATATTAGATTATCTATTGATCGATTTGGGCCTTGAGGGGGACCAAGCCCCATACGACCTAAGTAGGAAAGTAAACCCCGTTCTCAAGATGATTCATTTTTGACAAGACGATCCCACAATAAAGACAAATGTATCACGTTTAAATGTCTTGAAGCAATAGATGAATGTCTACAATTCCATGCCTTTATATTTTTGGATAGTTTAGGTGGACAATAGTCTTTGCTGGGCAAACGAAAGCACCGAAGGGCTTTTAAAAGTTGTGAAAAAGTTGGACATCCCAAATAATTGCTGTGATGCCCTAAGCCCCTATTTGAGATTGGATGGTGATTGAAATATCGGGACATGTAACATAAGGCTTCATACCCCTCATACATAATAGATAAGATACAATGCACCTATTGATCTAGCAGTATGCAATAAATCACAGCGAAAAAATTCTTTTACTACATATGTCAGGTAGTCAAGTAAATATCATGGTATCGAAACAAAAATATCCTAAAAAATTAGATTTCATAGAATCTTCCAAAAACATAGTTGTTTTCAAAACAAACTCTAAAAAACATGGGACCATCATTAAAAGTCAGCAAAACATATTTGTCTCTAAGTCGTGTATCAATACTAAGGTTCCATCTTTGATTAAACTTAGAAAGATTCCCCCTATCAGTCAAGGGTTTGGCTTTAACAGCTTGGACCATCCGCAACGACCTCTTTAGCTTCAATCGAGGAATCTTGAGTTTGCTTGAGATACCCCATCACGAAATCCATGTCGTTCTTTAATTTCAAAGCCTTCTCGAGATCAAGAAGTAAAGTCCCATCGTTAGTCTCACGAAGGGTCTCGCATATTTCTTTGAGTCACCGTGCTGTAACCTTTAACATATCTACAGCAAATTGGTAATGAGCTTCTACGGTGAATTTATCCCCCACTAACTCATTAATCCCATCCATGATTCTAAGAGCCTCGTGTACCTGTTATAACTTCTACCATTCCGAGTGGGGAATGGTAATGAAAACTACTATAGTGAGATTTCATATGCATATGAGAGCAAACCGTAATGAATGCATGGACATAAACTTTACTTATGCATTTTGACTTTTAAAAACATAACATGTAACAAAGAGATTTATGACTTTTTTAGAAAAATATTTTTTCATCTTTTCATTCTTGGTTCTTAAACACACATATGAGCTCGGGTTATTGATTATATAACATAGCATAGTATATCTTGGAGCTCAAGGCCTTATTCATAATTTTAACATATGATTGGATACCTCAAGGCTCCCCTACGTACCTTGTTTTCCCTACTAGTTACCGCATAAAACAATGAACCACATTGACCGAGGTGACAACGTCTTATTCTTTTTTTTTGGAAATATGCTTCATTGCATTTATTCAGTAATCAAAGTTACAACTGTGACTTATAAATTATGAGAACCGGACTATAAATCAACTAACGCAACTACTCAAGAGCTTCCTCGTACACAAAGTGACGGATATTGTCTTAAAACTTCTAAAACTCTAAAAAAAAAGAGTAAACACTTTGTATGACCAGAGACTTGATGGCCCCTCTAACCTCCAAGGAGGCGGAATGCAGAGACAATTACTATGAACAAACAGTTCAATAGCATAAACCTATACTAAAACTAAATAACCAAACAACCCACAAAACCAAAAAACCAACAAATACAACCCAACTACGAGCACGGCATGAGCTCCGGCGGCACACCCTCCACAGGCAATCGGCATCACGAGCCCCAACGGCATGAGCACCCAGCTTGCATACGGACCACAGCAATCTCCACAGCGAAGGTCAGCCGTATAATCACCGGCCGTAGCATCGACCACAACTCTTAGCTCTTTGCCTCAGATTGCGACCACTCAGCAATTCATCACCTCACCGCGGACTGCATATGAAATGGACATAACAACAAACAACCAAAAAACACGGCAGCAGAGGCCGTGCACAACACATACATCTCCTACAAAGAGTAACCGGACAAGACACAAAAAAAAAAACTCCATTAACGAAGATATAGAGCACACCCACCGGCGACACAAAACCAACAACGGCAAAGATCGTGCAACAACAGAAATCCGGACGCCAAAAATAATAGAAAAATAAAAAATAAAACATCCGGCGAACATCGTCTGAGAGGAAAACCGCAGATCGGAATCTGACAAACCGAAGTCTGAGGATGCAAACAAACCGAGTACATCGTCTGTAGGAGGCCCCTTGGTGGCGCGTGACAGCCACACGCCACAGAGAGCCGAAGCTTCGTCCCGCGTGCGGCCAACTCCACACTCCGTTTGGCACCACGTTCGGTGGGCTTATAGATCGACAGCTAAATGACACCATGGAGGGGAGAGTGTTGACGGTCAGTGGCTGGACAAACCGGAGTGGTAATCCTCCCTTATTGGATTTGAAAACCCAAAAATAGACAAAAAAAAAAACTACTTAAACGAGAGAGGGAGGGGAGCGGGAGACGAAGCTCCCACCCCCCTCCGGTAGTGCGACTTTGGGTTTGGGGAGATTAGAGGGATAACAGAGAGAAGGGGAGCGAGAGGTCGAATACGAGTGCGAATAGAGTGTCGACCTTTTGTCTTTAGTCCTTAGCCGATGACAACGTTTTATTCTTAAACATATATAGTACAACAGTTTGCATTTTCATTGGCATCAGGTGCAACCCGCTCTGGTATCATTTCCCTTTTAAGAAACATTCAAGGTCCATTGACTGTACTTCGTTGACTCAGGGGCTACTGCTCTATTTTAGTCACTACTGAGTGAATAGAGGAGTTCGACTAGGGCATTCTCCCATCCTAACATTTGGAATCGTGACAAAACTTTAAACGACTCTTTCCTTTAAAAACAATTTCACAAACACAATGCATACTACATGGACTTATTATATCTTGCACTTCTTATGAAACAAGTACTCATGCATGCCAAGAATTAATGTGAATCACACATCATGTGATCACATGCAACCATATACATTCTGCGTTTCGGCTTGAGAATATTAGAACATCTGACAATGTTCTTATTCAATTAAACAAAGACATTTAACCAACAAAAAGGGAGCAAAGCACTTATACTTCCACATACACTATGCATGGCTGAAACATGCAAACCCTAATATGCATGAATATTAATTTATTTTATTCACTTAGAGCATCAAACATATATTGATATTGCATCACACATAGACATGGCCGAAACATATCAACAATTAAAATGCACAAATATTTAATTTTTCCATGAATTTGGAATCTTCTAATGCATTCGGGTAAGCATCACTAATAAACATACACATGGCCGAATCATGCATGTAAATATACATGTGAATAAGCAATCATTTCATGGACTTAAAACTTTCAATTGATTTAGCTAGGCATCCAATATCAACATGTACATCGAAGCATGTGAATCCTATTATTAGATGTAGCATCACAACTTATTTTCATGGTATAAATCAACTAGCAACAAACCAATTAAAAAACATAGTAACAAATACTCAAAGAATTGAATATAAGACATGATAAAATATCATTCAATTAAACATAAGCAAATAAGTTTACATATCATATACATGCAATATCCGAGAGTAAGTTAAAGGTCCACTTACAAAAATAAAAAATCCCACAATAATCAAACTGAAAAATATAATTTAGGATTCATGAAAATTGATCTTTTAGAAACCTTAATCCGTATATGTGAGTGGGTGTCATGCTTGTGTTTTTTCTTCAAAACAAGAAAATCTCCAACATTTAATACCCTTTCATAGGTCTGAAACTTTTATAGGATAAAAAACCTAGTTTCAAACAAGTGTTTAGGCCGTGGTCTTTCTCCCTCTTAAAGATAATCATTCTAAAAAACCTTAAGCAAAAGAGATTTGGATTTTCATTCTTTAGAGAAGAAAACCTTATGTACCTGAGTGTGTGTGTGCGCTTTGAACATTTGTTCACGAAAAACTCATGAAAGTCTGAAACTTCCTCTCTTGGTTGTGTGTGAGATGCAAGGAAAGAAAGTATTTGGTTTTCCTTACCTCTCGTGGCTTTCCTTGTGGATGGTGTCTCTAATTTGGCAAGCAGTTAGGATGATGTTTGAGTGGATGGAGGGTGGCGTGGGTAGTGTTTGAATGGAGAGAAAATGGTAAAGAGTAACGAGAAAGTAGGAAGGCCGAATGTCTCAAAGATTTTCTTCCAAGCGACCAAAAGGCTCAAGGTTTTCCGCTCCTCCCTTTTTATAGGCATGTGTATCATTATTGAAAAATTGATGCTTTGTGCATGGATGCCAAGTGACATCAAAACCGTGTACTTCTTCCCCTCCCCCATCATTGGATTATGTTGGGAACCAAAATCAAACTTTTTGGACAAGTGTCATGGCTCCTCAAAAACTAAAACCCTACATTTCCCTTTTGCCTTTCCTCTTGTGTCTTGATTCAATGTATCAAGTGGCAAAAGTGTCATTTTTCCAACCAAGATCCTCCTCAACATTGTGCATGTGTGCCAAATGGTGTGTGTGGAGTTTGTGAGAGTACTGGTGGCTGAAAAGTCCCTCTATTTTCCAAGGAGATCCTTGATATTCTAAGGTCTTGGAAAGGGCGTGATTGGGCATAGTGGGTGGCAAGGCACAAGTCCATATTGCCGTTCACCTCACTTGAGCTTCCCATAAAAAACAATCATTCTAGAAGTCCTTAGGCTTGTAAGCTTCCCCTTTTTGCAAGGTCTCCCCCTTCCTAATGTCATTTCCTTTCTTTTTCATCTTGCATGCATGACAAGTGGCAAGGCTTTCTTAGAAACCGAGTCCCTCTAGGATTGCCGTGCCCTTCTTGTTCTTTGGTCTCCCTTAGGTGCCACTTTCCCATAAATTCATCATTTCCATTTTCTAGATGTTTCATCTACTTGTGACATGTGTCAAAATATCCTACTTACAAGTAAATCCTCTTGCATGCGTGACACATGGTAAAAAGTGAGTGAAATTATAGGGTAGGCATATGAGGCTCCAAATCCTAAATTCTCTCACCTGCCTTCCCTCAATTCACATCCAGATTCATCAAATCCTAGTGTGGGTCTCAATAGATGACATGTGGCATCAAAAGAAATAAGTTGGGCATGCCAAATTTCCTAGGGTTTCAAAACCCTAATTTGCTTCTGTAGAAGTCGAAACTTGCATGGGCACGTGGGCCTCCCTCATGACCTTAGATGCCTAAATTTCTAATTGGGTATTTCCACCTTGCATGGCCCAAAACCATGCACCAAAATAAGTTAAGGTTTAGCTAAGTCCTGGTCGTCACATCCCCCCTTAAAAAAGATTTAGTTCTCAAAATCGGCACTGTAACTAACAAATAGTAACCATTGATAGGAAATACAAACCTGATCAATACTTCTAGTACTGGCTGCTGTAGAATCCTCAGATGATGTTGGGTGTGGTACATCGTTTTCCTTTTCCGTCACCGAATCTTGCAATAGGTAAATTATCGAGTCCAAATCGTAGTCATAGTACATGTTCACCCGTATCTAATTTATCTTATGCTCGATCTCGAGTTTGGTATCTTTGATGGGTTGTCCTTCTTAATGATAATGAATACGGTTAGTAGATGTATCTGAAGTTTCAAAAGGCACATATATATTCACGCAAGCTTTTGTAGAGCGACTAGATTCTGCCTTGAGGTTGAGTTTGAGCAAACGTAATTTTTCTTCTTCTTTCTCTAATGGGTTATGTGGGGGTTGTTGCCTTGAAAATATGCATCCATAACATGAGTGCGATGATGCTCAACCTTTCTATCTACTATCAGTGAGCAACCATCATTCGATCCTTTCTCTCCTACTAGTTCCTGGGACTGTGCTCTTGTCTCTCTCTAATCTGTGCCACTGAGGACACATACATACGTGGGATTTTTCTATTACAAGCCATGCTTTGTTCAAGGTTATGGTAGGTGCACATATCATCACTAAAAGATTCATCGACAACAAATAGAAATTTTCATAAAACAATCAAGGTACAACTAATCACACAAATTTTAAAAATTACTCAATTCTAAGGTACAAACAGAGGGTATTTAGTCCTCATTAAATCATCTCTTTCCCACATTGTTTCTTGAAAGGCTGGAGTGTTCTAAAGCACTTTTACCAAGGATATCTTTCGATTCCTCAACTCCTGCTCCTTGTTATCCACGATTTGCACTAGCCATTCTTCGTAAGATAGGTTAGGTTGAAGTGGAATACTATCGGGCTCCATTACTACTGGCTGTCTTTCCCTAAAGATCTTTTTTAAATATGATACATAAAAGAAATTATGCACTCCTTGCATTTTGGTTGATAGATCTAATTAGTATGCTACTGCACCAACACTTTCCACGACTTCATATGGTCCTATACATTGGGGACTCAATTTTCATTTCTTGCCAAACCGTATGACTCCCTTCATGGGTGAGATTTTAACATACACCCAATCTCCTAAGGTGAATTCCAGACTTTTGTTTATCAACATAACTCTTCTGACGACTTTGGACTGTTTTCATCCTTTCTCGGATTAGTGCTACTTGCTTTTGCAAGTCCTGTAAGTACTCTGGTCCTGACAACCTCCTAGTGGTTGAAACATGCAAACCCTAATATGCATGGATAATTAGATATTCATTTATTTTATGCACTTAGAGCTTCAAATATACATTAATAATGTATCACACATAGGCATGGCCAAAACATATCAACAATTAAAATGCACAAATATTCAATCTTTTCATGAACTTGAAATCTTCTAATGCATTCGGTTAAGCATCACTAATAAACATATACATGGAAGAATCATGCATGTAAATATAAATGTGAATAAGCAATCATTTCATGGACTTAAAAATTTCAATAGATTTTGTTAGGCATCAAATATCAAGAAGTATATTGAAGCATGTGAATCCTATTACCAGATGTAGCTTCACAACTCATTTTCATGGTGTAAATCAAATAGCAACAAACCAATCAAATAACATAGTAACAAATACTCAAAGAACCGAATATAAAACATGATAGAATATCATTCAATCAAACATAACCAAACAAGTTTACATATCATATACATCTAATATCCAAGAGTAAGTTAAAGGTCTACTTACAAAAGTCCAATATCCAACAATAAGCAAGCTAAAAAATATGGTTTAGGAATCATGAGAATCGATCTTTTAGAAACCCTAATCCATGTGTGTGAGTAAGTGTTGTGCTTTTGGTTTTTCTTCAAGAGAAGAAAATCTCCTACATTCAATACCCTTCTATAGGTCCAAAACTTTTATAGGATAAAAACCCAAATTTCAAATGAGTGTTTAGGTTGTGCCCTTTCTCCCTCTCAAAGATAATTATTCTAAAAAACCTTAAGCAAAAGAGGTTTGGATTTTCATTCTTTTGAGAAGAAAACCCTTAGTACCTGAGTGTGTGTGTGTGTGTGTGTTTGAGTGGAAATACTTCATCAAATCCAAGGACATTTCTCTTCTCTTGGTCATGTGTGTGCTTTGAGCATTTGTTCATGAAAAAAATATGGAAGTCTAAAACTCTCTCTCTTGGCTGTGTGTGAGATGCAATGAAAGAAAGTGTTTGGTTTTCCTTATCTCTTGTAGCTTTCCTTGTAGATGATGTTTCTAACTTGGCAAGCACTTAGAATGATGTTTGAGTGGATGGAGGGTGGTGTGGGTAATGTTTGGATGGAGAGAAAATGGTAGAAAGTAAAGTGGAAGTGGGAAGGCCGAATGTCTCAAAGGTTTTCTTCCAAGTGACCAAAAGACTCAAGGCTTTTAGCTCCTCCCTTTTTATAGGCATGTGGATAATTCTTGAAAAACTGATTTTGTACAAAAATGCCAAGTAGCGTTACCGTGTGCCTCTTCCCCTCTCCCATCATTGGATTGTATTGGGAACCAAAAGTAAGCTTTTGGACAAGTGGCATGGCTCCTAAAAAACGGAAACCCTACCTTCCCCTTTTGCCTTTTCTTTTATGTCTTGATTCAATGTATCAAGTAGCAAAAGTGTCATGCCTCTAACCAAGATCCTCCTCAACCTTGTGCATGTGTGCCAAGTGGCATGTGTGGAGTGTGTGGAGGTGTTGGAGGCCAAAACGTCCCTCTATTTTTCAAGGAGATCTTTCATCCTCCAAGGTCATGGAAATGGTGTGATTGGGCATGATGGGTGGCAAGGGACAAGTCCCTATGGTCGTCCATCTCACTTGAGCTTCCCACAAAAAAAATAAAAAAATAAAAAAATAAAATCCTTAAAGAAGCCCTTAGCTGTGTAAGCTTCCATTTTCTTGCAAGTTCTCCACCTTTCTAATGCCATTTTCTTCCTTTTTCATCTTGCATGCATGACAAGTAGCACGGCTTTCTTAGAAACCGAATCCCTCTAGGATTGTCGTGCCCTTCTTGTCCTCTAGTCTCCCCTAGGCGCCATTTCTTCATAAACTTAGTATTTCCCTTTTCTAATAGCTTCATCTGTAGTGACATGTGTCAAAATGTCCATTCTTACAAGTAAATCCTCTTGCATGCGTGACACATGGCAAAAAATGGGTGAAATTATAGGGTAGGCGTGTGAGGCTCCAAACCCTAAATTGATTCACCTCCATTCCTTCAATTCAGGTCTAGATTCATCAAGTCCTAGTGTGGATCTCAATAGATGGCATGTGGCATCAAAAGAAATGAGTTGGGAGTGCACCTTAATTCCCTAGGGTTTCAAAACCCAAATTTGCTTCGAGGCTAAAACTTAGATTGGTTTGTGGGCTTCCCTCATGACCTTAGATGCATAAATTTCTAATTAGATTGTTTCACCTTGCATGGCCTTAAACCATGCATCAAAATAAGCTAAAAGGCTTAGCTAAGTTCTAGTCGTCACAATTGCAAAAGAGGTACCCTTTAAGCACCCAGAAGCAAACACAAAAATATAGAACAAAACTAATACTCATAGGGAGGAAAAGGGTATATATGGATGTGGGATTGATTTCAGAGAGGTAATGTTGTGGTGTATGGTGACCTAGAGTGTAGGCATTGATTCATGTGGTCCACATATCAGTTTGTCAAGATGGGAGCTGAGGTGGTTAGGGAGATGATAGACAATGGAGCAGGGTTGGCATGGACGTGAAGGGAGGGGGGTAATGGGGCTCAAAGGGATGTTGTTTGGAGGTTTTTTAGATGGGAGAATGTGATGTGTGTGAATCCCACACACCAATTGAAAGCAATTGGGATAGGGGCTGGATTCATTTAAAAGATAACAATGACTTAAAAATTAAGAGATAATGCATATTTGATAATGAAGCTTAGAAATAAGCAAGGGATGTTAAAACATTTTAGCATGAAATATTAAATAATAACAGTTAGAAAATATACATCTCTCCATTGTAATTTGATAAAGAATCTAATTAGATTATGAGAGAATGATCACCTTAATAACTGTACCTTCGAGTATCTCTCACTAGATAGAGGCATAATTATGTTGTAGGTAAGAACTCTTAATCCCTTAGTGCTATAAATAGACTTCTAATTATAATTAAATCTAGAGATATTTGCGTCCCACTATAACCCATTAATTAAGAGATATATATGAAATAGTTTAAACTCATAGGGATATGAGTGTGTGGGATATTAAGTTTTAATAAAATTCTAACATTCTTCTATTTGGCCCATACGCCCATAAAAGAACATTTTCCTTTTATGGATTTATTAAAAGAAATTAATCATACTGTGCACGTTCATTTTTAGAAAATCTTCATAACTCATAATATATTACATGAGTTTTGTAACATCAATGCCAAATCAGCTACCATCGAGAGTCATGATGGTCATCTATTATATAATCAACAAAATTCATTCCATGTATTACAACACTTATAGCCAAATTTTTGAATTCTGTTTCGGTGACCATTTCGGTTGAGGCACTGGAATGAAATATTTTGGTATCGATTCATTTTGGTGTACCATTTCGGAATTGAAGTTATATGAATAAATTATATAAATTTTATATAAATAAATTATACATAAAAAAATTATATATTAATACAGAAAAAAAGTTTGGATAACATATAAATATCATAAAAATAAATCATATGCTTAACATATAAATAAATTCAATTATTAAAAAAAAATCACCTGTAGCAGAACTTGTTGCAAATTTATCAGCCCATTATATGGTGTCCAAGTTCTTAATTATTATCAATCCATTATTATATTTTATTATAATTAAATTTTTTTTATTCATGATTCTTTTAATCATTTATTATATTTTATCTATATTTTACTTCCAACTTAGTTACTGAGCACGCTACATTTCTAAGATTTTACATAAAGCACTTTAACTATACAGTCAACCAATCAATTCAAAGCAAGTTGTCTACTTTTTTTTTTTTTTTTTCATCTCACAATTTTGGACGAAACATTAATTTAAGCTGTAATTTAGTTTTCGGCTAGAATGGATCAGAATAGGCCGAAATGACCAAAATTTTAACCGATACGGAATATCTACCTCAACCATTTTGGTTGAGTAAAAATCCCAGCCATTTGGCTGGAATGGAACGAAAATAAAAGCTATGCTTGTAATTTAATTTAACATGATCTTTAATAGAAACATTAAGGCTAGTACTGTACTTCATTGAGTTCTAATTCATGTCTATTGCAGACATTATCTTATCATTATTACTCAATACTATTCAATGTACATATAAAGTGGAAAGACAAGACAACAGAAACAATCATAATAGATATCTTTCAATATTTAGTTAGAAAATATTTAGCATATCAATAATATAGTTAACATGTTCAAATCGTGGGTATAGGTATAAGACCCATAGTTTCAACATGTTCTTTAAACTGCAGTATTGATATATTACATGGTCATTATTTGTTTCTATACATTCTTCTTAACATTTGTATTTAAAATTTCATTAAATACTCATTATTTGGATAAAAATATAATGAGGAATTCTTGCAATACATTCTTAGCTAATTTTGCTATAAGATTCCAAATCCTAAAATAAATTTCCTCAATCATATATCATACATTGTGGACTCAAAGGATGCCACAAACTTAACCTTTATTGCACATGAAGCAGTAAGTAATTTGTTTAATATTTTTTCATAAAATAACCTTACTAGATAGCAAAATACATTATTATAACTGTATTTTCTATCACTAGAGCAATCCCACAAAAATAAAGTTTGAAAATCCAGTTACTTAAGAGTATCAGTTCTTTTAAAGGCAACAATATAGTCTTTAATTTCTTGTAAATAACTTTACACTCTTTTCACAACTTTTAGGTTAAATATCTTTGGGCAATTTTGGAAATAACCAAGGATGTCATCTGTAAAATTGATGTCCAACCTTATACATGTTTGCACAACCATTAAACTCATTATAACCATCATATACAGAATTTCTTTAATAATCTAATCAATTCAAGGGCACTATAAAATACTGAGCATGTCACATTTATTTAAAGCATTTATTTAAAGTATTTATTGACCAACAATTCTTCATGTAAAGTTCTGCAAAACTCTATGCAACTTTACTAACACAACTCTATAGTTCTCGTCTTTATATTAAAATTCAATCCCAATTACTAAGGATGCCTCATTCATAAATTTCATTTTTAAAGTTATTTAGAGATATAACTTTATGTCATACTATAAATCATGATTTATACTTGCCAAGATGTCATATACATACCTAACTATAAAGACAAACATAGTCCCACTGATCTTCGTGTATTTGTGTGTGTGTATATATATATCAACAATAAGTATTTTTCTTTAATTCAAAATTAGTGATGCTATTATCAATCTTCAAATACAATTTTCAAAACTTAAAGTTTCTATGTAGTCTTTTTTATTGCTCTTCATAAATCTCATAATCCAAACTAACTCTACAATAGTTTTCACATTCATTTAATATAACTTTAGATCATAATGAACTACTAATATCATAATGATCTTGAATGAGTACTTTCAGGTTTATTATAAATCTCTCTTTCTAATCAATGCTCATTTTTGAGTGAAATTCATAACAACAAGTCTAAATCTATATCGTTCAAAATTGTCTTTAAATTCAAGGTTTTGTTTGTTAGATTCATTTACATTTGACTTTTTTACATTTTGCAGACAATTTAACGAAATTATAGACTTTACACTGATTCATGGACTTCAATCACTCTTTAATGTATTGATCTTTATAGAATCACTTCTTTCTACAAGTTATGGAAACATAAATTGATTCTTATTTGTCAAATTCTGAATTTTGGAAATACACCACATAATCTAACCAAATAGCAAATCAAGAAGATCATTACCTGTTTTGATATCTCCCTGGCCAATTCTTCAGCGGCATTTCTCTTATAAGGTGGATGATCATTTGCTTGTTATTCCATGTTAGTATTGAGATGATCGGAAAAAGGAATGACAAGCTTTTTCAAAGATAAAAGTATGCACTTTCTAATCATATCTCTAGTTTCTATACTCATACTAATTTGCCATTCTCATGGAATTTGATATTTCAATTTCCTTAAAAATAAGATCATGATTAGAAATAAAGCAACCTATGTTATTTGAATCTATATAAGTAATCAATAATGATAATGTACCCAATAACTATTATAGAACTCAACTTTATTTCATTTGGGTTATAAAATCTTACTTTAGCTTTACTATCCATATATTTATATGCCTTAAATCAGTCCACAACTCAAATAATAAGTCATCAATATCACCTAATTACTTAGAACAAGATATAAATTCTATATCACTATTTTTAAGAGTTTTGCTGGACTTTTTTAAGAAATTTAGAAAACAGGTTAGGGTTATGGCCTAACTCATAATACTTTTCATGACACTCACTTCTTTAATCCAATTCGATGGTTTTTACATTTCTACTGAGCTACATTTCCTACCCATGAGAAGTACCTCAAGAATTGTAAAAGGTTTGAGACTTCTCATGTCTCAGATAGATATTCCATATTATGAAAATCATTTATGAAGGTAATGAAATACTTCTATCTATCAAACATTATAGGAAAAAATGTCTATATCTGTCTCTACGCAAATTTTCAAAAATCTCCATATATATTCTTTGTGACATATTTTCTTGATATGGTTTCATTTTATACAAATCAACACACATCTTGAGATTAGAAAATCTAAATGGGGAAAATCTTTTATTTGCTAATCCTTATAGCTTTTGTTTGGAGATATTTTTCAAAATTTTATACTACAAATAAATTTTTTCTTTAATCATGATTTAAACTTCTATGTCACAAATTGTAAAATTTTTTCATAAATCATATTTCCTATAGTTCTAATACATGCCTATAAGTGTAGAAAACTTTTAATAAAAGCATTATGAATACATGATGAATACAAATTTTATTGGAAGTAAAAATGGAACCAACATAAATGACATTTTGAAACAAGTTAAAACATGAATATTTGTGCTCAAGTTCAAACACAAAAAATAAGTATAAACATTTATAGAGTTTGATTTAAAACTTATACATACAAAATAAAGATAAACATTTGTACTCGAATTTAATCTAAAAAAATGTGAAAACATTTATAAGATCTGACTCAAAACATATACAAAAAATGGTTTACTTTTTCTTTGAATCAAGTCTTATGCTTACGACACCTAAATTTTCATGTATCCTTATTTCTTTCAAAATTCAATTGACATAATTCTTACACTATCATGACCATCATTTTATTACTTTCCCAAAAGATACGCTTGGCTTTCAATACAAATTAACTAAATAAATATATATCAATCTAACAACCATGCTACCAACTCATTCATATTTCATTATTTCGATGAAATAATAGTACATCTGAAATAAACCATTATGTACAAAATATGAAAATTTCATCATTTCCATTCCTAAAGTTCAAAGTTTGAAATGTAGTAATTAATTCCATCTTCTTAAACATTGCATCTTTTTTACCCTTACTACTATTCTCAATAATAATTGATTTTAGACTTAAAATAGGTAAACCAGGGTCTAGAACTAAAGTCATTAAAGGAGGTCTTAGTGTAAATTTGATATTCTCATACTTTTCTAAACTAGAGTCACGTTGTAGACGAAACCTTGTAATGAAATTCTTATACTTACTACAAAAAAACATTTTGATCACATTATTGCTTTGAGTTTGACACTTATAAACAATAATAAAATTTAAACCATTATAGATGAACTTATAGTGTAACCAAAACCCCTCCTTTGGGTGTGAGCCCCAATACACAAAATATTTCCTTCAATTTTAAATTATGAATGAACTAAGTGTATTTCTAGAATTCTCATTTAGGAGTAAACTCTAACATATAAAGTGTTCACTCAAATTTTAAATTTCATAGATAAACTAGTTTTATCATCAAATCATTTGGGGGTAAATTTTGATATACAAAATGTTTCTTTAAATTTTAAATTCTGTGGATGAACTAGCTATATTATTAAAATTCTTCTTTGGGAGTAAACTTTAATATATAGGGGTGAACGTTGAAGGGGTTGGCGTTGGTTTCGGTCCCAAACTGAAACTCCCTAACACATGAAAAAACTCCTCTTCTTGACCGAAATCGATTGATAGGGAGAAAGAGAGCCGGCCAGTGTTTGATGGGCTGGCATCGATTTGTTTGACAGTTTGAGAATCGGTTCCCTCATTCCAGATTCACCAACCAAATCTACAAAACACTCCATCAAATTCACAAAACTCACTCAAAAATTCACCGAACAACCAACACAACTCAAAAAAAAAAAAAAAAAAAAAAAAATTAAAAGAACAAAAATAATTATACTTAGCTTGTGAGAGAGAGCCCATTTCCTATCTTGTGAGATAGAAGGGGAGGAGGTGGTGGCTGCAGCCTGGTTGCGAATGTGAGGCTGTGAATAATTGAAGATGAGTGATGGCGAGGAAGAAAAGAGAAGGGGGGTTTTACCCTAATACAAACGGCGTCGTTCACTTATTTTTTGCAGTGCAAAAGGCCCAAAACGACACTGTTTCACTTAAATAAGTGAAACGGTGTAGTTTCTATATATGTATAAAAAGAAAGAAAAAATATAAGAACCGATCAGCCGATTCAACTGGCTTTCGCATAAGAGAATTGAAACCTAACCAGCCGACGTCGGTTTTTATATATGTAACTCCCCCGTTGATAGGTTCTTCACCAGTTTCGGCCAGTTTCTAGTGGTGGAGGTCGGTTTCTAAGCTTGGTTTATATCCCTACTAATATATAAAGTATTCCCTCCAATTTTAAATTTTGTTGATAAATTAACTACATCATCAGAATTATCCTATGAGAGTAAACTTTGACATACAAAATGTTCTCTTTAATTTTAAATTGTGTGGATGAACTAGTTGTGTCACCAAAATTCCCCTTTGCGAGTAAGTTTTAGTATATGAATTGTTCCATTCAACTTTAAATTATGTGGATGAACTAGCTATATCACCATAATTCTCTTTTGTGAGTAAAATTTGGCATACAAATTGTCCCCTCCATATCAATAATTATATCATAGATCCATTAATTTTTCTATTAGTCATAATATAATAGAGTCAATTATTTGTTATCCAAAATAAGTAAGGTTTTGTACCTTTGGACAACCAACCTCTTCTTTAATTTTGGTACAAATTATACACTCCATTTGAAAGTAGCAATTTTATATATATGGCCCAACTATACAATAAAATTCATAAAAAAACAAATAACTAAGAATTTTATAACTAATAGCCATGCATAATTCATACTTCAAGTCTAAAATATTTTTACATTTATTAAACAATAAAGGACATGTATTGAGAGAAAGAGAGATATTTTTTTTTTCTATTTGGGTTGGGCCACAATTCTGGCCCACTATGCTGGCTCGCAACCCATATAAAATATTTTTTTAATCACGTTGATGAGTTGGGCCTAGCTTACGGGCCCACTTGTTTGGCCCAAACAGCATTATTTCCCTTTGATGTTCTTGAACTGGGCCAAACTTACGGCCCAAACTATAATGAGTTTGAAAACCCTTCCCTTTCAACAAACGATTATCCTATTCTTTTTCTCCTTCACTCTCACGCAGCCACTATACCAAGTAAGAGTTTGTAACTTTGTTTCGGTGCAATTGTGAATATCATCGCCAACAAGGAGATGCCAGTAAGACATCCCCAGCCTCTCCCATTGCCAACGTCTATCTCCCATCTCCATTTTTTTCCTCTATGTTGCCGTTGTACAGGACTTTTCAATCTTTTGCAACGTCGTCACGGAGATGTCGATGAGGAGGTTTCCGGACTCCTCTTGGTGCCAAACCATTATAAACTTTTTTTTAATAAACCAAACAAAAGAAATAGAGGCACGACCACCATCCGACGACATTACACTGTCCATTGGAGATGCCTCCCATCCCAGGTTACTGGAGAGGATACACCGACCATCCCTACGTTGTAGCTACACCCAAGGTAGCTTTTCCCTCACTGTTTTCCCTTGAACTGAAACTCCATACAAAAATTCTCTCAACTCTTCCATCTCGAAAACACATGTATGGATCAATACTCAAAACGTAAATTTATAAATACATGAAGTTTATATCTGAAACATATGATATACATGAATATGTAAAACCAAATCACAATTTATAAATTTACATCAATATTATATTTTATCGAAACCATATAATATGTGTAGCTCTTATACCACGTGTTAAAATATGTTAACATGAAATATAAGGGGATGTTTGGAAATAGTTCTTATCCTATCCCATCTCATTTCCTTTTCAAACATCACTCAAGTACAAACATTTTCAAACTAATCATTACAATTTTTTCAAATTATTCATTATATTATTATAACTTTTCCAAACTTAAAAAAAAAAAGAATTCAATTTTTTAAATCCTAAAATAAAAATTATTTTAAAAAATTATATTATAACAATATTTTAATTTTATTATATTTTTATTCACTTTTTTCTCTCATTTTTCAAAACCCAAAAAATAATAAACTCAAACTATCTTATTATTATTCGCAAACTATCTTACTACTATTTACAAAATCATCATCTCATCTCATTCTCTTAGTATCTTTAAACATAAGGATTTTCGATTTTCTATGATCCATGACATTAAATAATGATAGTTAGAAAACATACCTCTCCATTGTAATTTGTTGAAGAATCTAATTTGACTATAAGAGAATAATCACCCTAATAACTTTACATTTAAGTATCTCCCAATAGCTAAATGCCTATATATGTTATAGGTGAGAATCCTTAACTCCTCAATGCTATAAATAGATTTATGACCTTCATGAATCTAGAAGTATTTTTGACTCACTATAATCCATTAATTAAGATATATATTTGAACTAATTGAAACCCATAGGGATATGGTTGTGTGAGACATTGAATTTTAATGAAACTTTAATGAGGGGGGAGGCAGGGAGAGGGGTTCTCGTCACATATGTGACATGATCTATGAATTTAACACGAACATGATACAAAATTAGTGGGTTTGAATTTGATGTTAACGGGTTGACCCGTTAAAACATGATTGATAAATGGGTCAATCTGCTAAACGAAATCAACCCGTTTTGAATTTATTTTAAATTAAAACTTTATTATTGTTAAGTTGTAATTTTAGTATTTCTCAATATACTTATGTTTTTATTATTTTTATTGTTGGTATTGTAATTTTAGACCTATGCTCATATATGTTGTTGTATGATTTGTAATATTAGCTTTATTATATGTTAAAATTTGAAAAATATTAATATATGTTTGTTAATATATCATGGTTATTAATACATATATGTTTTAATTTTTATATAAAATTATATTAATCAGGTCAAATGAATTATGTGTCTTAAATTAACCCATTTATATGAAATAAATTAGTTTAAACAAGTCGTGTCGTGTTAATAGATATATAATTAGTTTTTAAACAAATAAAAATGAATGATACGATACAACTCATTATCTAAATGGATTAAGTTAAAATTTAAAAATTTGACACGTTTATTTTAATAGATTAATTTTAATTTGATCTATATAATCAAATATTCATGAATTAACACCATACAAAAACTCGATTTGACACCCTAAGTTTCAGCAGCCAAGGTTTTTACCTATGGAGTTGCTTCTTCCTAGTCCCACTCGAGTCTAAGGCTAAGGCTAAACATGAATCTAACCGACGCTCTTGAATTTGTACAAGTTGTCTTTGACTTTTTTAGGAAAACATCTGATGGCCTGGGACGAGATCCATTGCCGACTAATATGGATTAAGTTCAAAACTCTATGGCACGTGTCTAAGATCCATCCATGTACTTAGAATTGGTATAAGTGATTATTATATCTATTTATGAAATTCCCTGTACCTAGATTTTGATCATTTAACTTGAGGATGCTGACCATATGTACTTAATGGCCAGATCTTAGGGCTTCTCTCTCTCTCTAACCGTTCGGAGTGTAACCGATTTGATTTGATTTTAAATAAAATTTAAAATCAAATTAATATATACCGATTTTATATTTTTAAAAATTAATTATGCATAGATTATTCTCTTAAATTAATATTTTCGATTTTATTGATTCCGATTTTAATAATATTAGTATATATATTAGTATTAATTATAGTAATTAGAATAACTATATATTAGTATTTGTTATAATGATTTTAATTTATTATAATAATATCATTGATAGGGATAGTATTAGTATTACTATATCATTATTTCATATATAATTATTTAGTATAGTGATTTAGCATAGTGATTTATTTAGTAATCTATATATAGACTTAAAATATATTACTAATAGTAATATAGTATTAGACTATTAGTATTAGGCTATAAAATGTTATTAATATATATTTTATGATTAAAGAATATGATCAAATAAGTTTTCAAGTTTAAGATTAAAATTTTATGTTATAAATTAAAATTTAAAATATTTTATATAAATATGAAAAATATTTTATATAATATTAAAAAAATTAATTTAAAATATATAATATAATGAACTGATCCGGTTTGAACTTAAAAAGCATAGAACTGGAACACCAGGACCGGACCGGTATCAGCCAGTTTTGAAACTAAAAAAAAAACCAATAAAATTAAAGCTATAAAATTCTTATTTGATTTAAGTCAAGGAATTGTATTTTACTGAATTAAAAAAGTCGACCAAATGTTGACAAAAAGAAGATAAATGAATATATATATATATATATATATATGGAAAAATCTTCTTGTCATCCTCACACTTCACACACCATACTTATTTTAATTTTTTTTTTCATTTTTTCTATAATAAATAAGTAGTGTGTGGATGATAAATAAAATAATTTAATTAATTTAATAAGAATAAAATAAAATAAAAAATAAAAAATAAAAAAATAAAAAATAATATTTTAATATATAAAATATATGGTGTAGGATGATGTGTAACATTTATATATATATATATAAAAGAAAAAAGATATTTGTAATCATAGAATGTACAAATACTGCAATCTATTTCTAAAAAATAAATAAATATAAGACTCATGTAAAAAAGATATTATTTTTTTAATAAAAAACTTTAATATTTTTTTAAAATAATTATATAATATTTTTATACTTTATAACTATATATAACTTAAAGGAGAAAGCCTCGTATCAATTCTCGCCGTAAATTCCAAGCAGTATTTTAGAATCATCTCTCTTATAGATTCCCATCTTGAGTATTTCATGGGCTTGGACTTTCTACCGGAAGAAGTGGGTGAAGCCCAAGCCCTTGATATCTAATAGAAAAATTCTAATAGGTACAGATTAAGCACAGTCATTATCATGGTTTCATAATCACAAAAAGATGGAACGTAAAGAAAGAGCTCTCAACTCGGGAGCACCTGGGCCTCTCTATTTTACTAAAACTTGCCACCCTGTCCATTTACTACATTGGAGAGCCCGAATGTTACAATTTCTATTATGAATCCTGCTATAGCTACGGATAAAAGTAGCAGATGGTGGCCACTAAATAGGCTCTTTTTTTTTTTTTTTTTTTTTTTTTTTCAATTTTTTATATATTTTTAAATATATATTTTAAAAAAAATTCATAATATCATTTGAAAAACTCTTCTTTAATTACTAATTATAAGAAAAAAAAGATCAGTGACCACCATTGATAACTTTTATACGTGGTACTAGCATTATCCTTCTATTATATGTGTAGAATAATGATACTATGTACAAGTATCAAATGTATAAATTTTATACAATTTTTTATTTTTCTAAAAATATAAATCTCATTAAGAAAAAGTGATTTTTTCATATTTTTCTATGAGAAATTCTATTTGTAGTCCTTACTTATAGACTGCATGTGCATGTCCTTTATTAAATGAGAAGAAATATCATTTTAAGAGGGATATTTTTATAATTTTAAAAAAATTTAAAGATAAATTTGCCTAGATCTATGTTACAGTCCTCAAATTGAGACTGTATGTAGTATTACTCTTTTTCTATACTGAAGTCTACTTTATTTATTTATTTATTTATTTATTTATTTATTTATTATTATTATTATTATTATTATTATTTTTATTTTTATAAAGAACTTGCACGAAACTTGTACATTTGAAACTCATACATATCATTTCTTATGCACACATGTAATTAGATTTTTCCTATTATTAATTTTTTTTGGGCCACAATTTGCACATAAAAAAAATTCATTTGAAAATTTGTTTATTGGCATACCAATTATGTGAAAGTCCGCCGTATGTAAAAGTATTGGTATTTTGATTTTATTTTATTTTATATAAATATAATCACTCTTATAATAGGTTATTTATAAGTCATAAAATGGAATTTCACACTCTGATACCAACCAAGCTTCTTTAACTTCCAATTCAATCCTCACACATCAACTAAATATGTTTCATTTATAAGAGTTTGGTATTTAAAAAAATAAAAATTATTGTGAAAATGTCCATTTATTTCTATTCAAGAAAATAAAATAAGTTTTTAAAAAAGAATAACGCTACTATGCTTTTCCATTTTACCTAGGCCTGTGCAAAAGGCCCGATGGGCCGATCAACCCGTGCAGATCCAATCCGAAAAAATTGGTTTACATAGAAAGTCGGTTTTGAACCAATCGGACCCGATGAACGTTGGGCCATTACTTGAAACCCGCTATAATTTTCTTCACTTTTCCTTCAACATCGAACCTAGCCCTTGCCCCCATCTGCATATTTTTCACTTCTCTCTTCGTCGAAATCTAAGGTGGTGAACAGGACGGCGTTGGTTATTCCATCGGACGCAATCGCCGAGGACGTGAAGAAGACCGCTAGGAAGGGGGCCAGCTTCACGAGGCTACATAAAAAACTGTTCGGGAATGAGAATGAGAGTGGGAAGGGAGTGAAGTCAGTTGATAAAAAGGAGGTGAAGTCGTTGATGGAGGTAAAGGGAAACACGAGGACTTTGGCGATGGTGCTGACGAGCGAGAGAGAGCTTCTATGTTTGAACAAGGAGCAGGAGATCGAGATCGCTGAGTTCAAACTCATGCTTCAGAACAATAACAGCGAGGTCAGTGGGTCTTTCTGCTACTCGGGTTCATTTTGATGGAGGCCCTTCTGCAGATGGAGGCAGCGGCGTCCTAGGCCACGGTCGAGAAACGGCTGAGCACCATAAATACTCTGTTTTCATGCATAGAATCAAAGATGGTTGGTCACTCGAAGGCTTCCCATGCGGTGGTTTCCGTTGTGCAGGAGAGGACTCGGCAGCGATGGGAGGCTCATCAACTTGAGATTGAAGATGATGGTAGATCTGAGATTCAGATCGCAGAAAGCAGTTTCTTCTTCTTATTATTCTTCTTCTTCTTCTTCTCGGGCTGTACGGGTTCGACCCAATTTCATTTTGTTTGGGTCGGATCATGCCGGTTTATCACTGTAAATACATGGTTTCGGGTCGGGTCAGGCATAAACCTGGCTAGCCCAGGTTGGGTTGCAGGCCTAATTTTACCTCTTCATTTTGACCACTCATGCATTTAAATTTTTTTAAATTTTATTCTTTTACTTATTGATTAAGAAAATGACTATTATTGTATTAATATTTTTTTTATATTTTTTTATAAATGTTAAAAAAAAGAAAAAAAAGTAAATGTTGCCTAGGGGCCACGCTTGGCGGTAATCGTTGACGACATCCTAGTAGCACTCTTTAAAAATTTGAATAAATAACGATGCCCTTTGATGATGACACATCACACAAGAACAGTTTCTAATTATGTGTCCACATCTATAGGCTACAACTCCCACTCTCTCTTTCTCGTTAATTCTTTACATGAATCAGACCTGAAATCCCTGCCATAATTGCAAAGACAGAACAAATTAGGGTTTAAAACCTTGGGGAAGGGTAGTGATTTGTTGACTGAAGTGTGCAATGAGGATAGCGACCGGTGGGTTAGCAAGATGCCATCAATCCTACGTCTTTCATGGGCCACCACATTTCTATTGGCTCGTGAGACGCCACCTTAGACTGGCTGACGAGAGAGGCTTATCTCCAATATGGATTCTTTTTTGTTGTGCGATTAGACACAGCACTCAGCGGCCACTGCAGATGCCAAATGTGAACATTGAAGCTTCTACGGGGAGAAATATGATTGGGTTCGACTTTGATTGCTTATAATTGATGGAGATATGCCCATTAGAGTAATTATTAGATACTCTCACATGACATGTTAATGTTGGATAGTTTTGAGTCTCTCTTAATCTCAAAAGTTAATTTAAGAGATAAGACTTTTTTCATACTTATAAATTGACTATCAGTCCCTTTTATAACTGAAGTGGGACAACCCCAACAATCTTTCCTTCACACATCGGGTCTTGGGTTAGAGCAGTGACAAATTATTTCTCTCGCAGACTGTTAGACCTGAGATTATTGATAAACTTGGGCTTTGATACTAGTGTTGGGTGGTCTTGAGCTTCTTTCAACCTCAAAAGTTAGTTCAAGAGGTGAGGCTTTCCCTCACATTTATAAACTGATCACAATCTCTTCCACAACCGATGTGAGACAACCCAACAGTTAACCTATGATCAAGATTATCATCGGCTTTTAAAACCTGAGAAATATATCAAGTATATGAAAAATAGCATGAAATATAACACCGGTTGTTTACCTTGATTCTCTGATAAATTATCTCTTCTTCAAGACCATTTTTTTTTAAATTTTTATTGGCACCGAGTGTCTAGAAACAATATCTCAACTAATTCTGAAGGTGCACATGCTCTCGACAATGAATTTTTTGCAAGTACGCCTTGAGTAATTCAAGGATAAAATCTCTCAGTCTGATTGTCCTTAGAGATTGTTTGCATCTAAGGAAATTTAAACCTTAGACTTAGGGGAGCATACCCCCAAACCCAATGCCTTTACCACTTGTGCCAACTCCTAAGCGTTCCTTCTTCAAGACTTAAGGTCATAAGAATTATGAAAATAAATAAATAAATACCATGCCAAACTAAAACAATGAAAGACATTATCATGGAAACAAAACTTTAGTAAATGACCCCAATAATCAAAGATAAGAAGATAGCCTTGTGAGGGGTACCACTAACAAACTATTATACATACCGAAGTTCAAAGAATATATCAACAACTTAAAGTCAACAAGAATGATGTGTACCCACAATCTGATGCTTCGTTGAATTGAGCCTAAAGTATCAACCAATTAACCCCAAGATAGTATTCCCTAAAAACAACCCAATTGCCTAGTTGCTAAAAGCAATCATGCATTGAAGAACAAAACTAGAGGACACAAGAGAATCATGACCCACATGAATTCAGTATCATTGTAATCTTTTTTTTTTTTTTTTTTTTTTCTCACAATGGATGCTCTACCTTTGACTGATCACCAGTTTCTCCTATTAAGAAAGAAAGCTAGAAAAAGGATTCTCCCTTTAGATCCCAGACAAACCCACTAGAGTTTAGCCAATGGTACAACAATTAGCAGTAACCATAGCCTAGTTATGGTAAGCTTTGATTAGAAACTCATTTCCCTCAATCCCAAGATCTACGGTTGTTACTCAATCCAAGGTGAGACAATTAATTCCCTCCCTACCATTAACTTCTTTTGGTGCAACAAAAGCAGAAGGGAACAAAATACCAAATCCTTAATAAAATTTTCCATTGCCTTTTAATAAAAAATAAATAAATAAAAGAAAGAAAAGCAACATAAAATACATTATCACCTATACTATAATATATTATCATGCCAATAAAAGTATTCTAGTGGAAACTTTATTAGTGAAGCATAGCTTTTGGAACCACGAAGGTTTAAAAAACAATACAACTAGGAATCTTAGAAACGAGGCAAGATACCATCCAAGTGAATTATCTTATTGAAAATATGAAAGGACATGAGCTTGGTATATATTGAGCCTCACTGCTCCAACCCCAAAAGAAAGACATGCAGCACGTTTATGTGTGTGTATGTAAAAGTATACCTTCAGCCAAGACTTTCTACAAACGTCTTCATGTTAAACTTCATTAAAACAAAAAAAAAAAAAAAAAAACAGAGGACCACCCGTCATTATCCCCGCACGCAGATAGAGAAACACGGGATATATAATTAAGAATGGAATACAGAGAGAGATAACATTAAGTGGGCTGGCCACAGATTAGTGGTGTCCACGTCAGTAGTTCTTCTAAGCTGCTCTTCCATCACCATCCACTAAGAAGGGATATCCCCAAAGCAAAGAAGGTACCATCCCATTTACTTTCTTGTGCAATCCTTTTGTGTTCTGTAGCTCTTACCAGGCCGGATACAGTGCAAACATCACCACACATGTATAATGTTCTTTTGTATTCTGTTTCAATGGCCAAATGAAATATATTACCTACTTTAGTATTTTTCAACTAGATATAGCTATTATTAACTTTGGTTGGAAAGGTGTGGGCAAGTTCCTTTGCAGAATTAGAGATACTGGAAAGACGCTACAGAGACGGCTTGTTCCATGATAATACGTCTCTACCACTCATTTTGGGAAATGAACCAGACAGATTAGCTAAATTGGACACTAGAGACTCTGATCTATTTTTCAATACTAGAGACAATCGTCCAAAAGCCATTAAGGGAGCCATTTGAATGGACCAAGCAGGTTTACAAGTTATATGAATTCGATGACAGTTTGTTGCTACTTTGTCTTATTTTGCTTGCAGGTTTTATTTGTTAAGCATGCACTTTCCTGGTTTGGTTATTTGATGCGGGTTCGGTGTATTATGGCTAGACGCAGTCAGCATACAGTCGGCTGTACGGAATAAATAAAAAAAAATTATAAAAATATTTTTTCTTTTCATGGTTGTACAGAATGAATAAAAAAAAGTTATAAAAATAATTTTTTTTTCATATAGATCCCATATTAATTCATTTTTTTCAAAGCGACTGCATGCTGATTGCATTTGCCGACTGCACAAATAATTTCTCCATCCTAAAATGCCTTCATAGGTCTCTCTCTCTCTTTGTGAGGGGGAAAAGAAGGAAAACTTGTCAAAATACTTACTCGTTACAAGTGTCCTATACATGACAGAAAACCAAATTTGAAATTTTTGTGAAAATCAAAATTATTTGACCAAGTAAAACCCAATGGCAATATTTCATTACCATGAATGCCAAACACCAATTCACAAGAGAGAGAGAGAGAGAGAGAGAGAGAGAGAGAGAGAGAGAGAGAGAGAGAGAGAGAGAGAGAGAGAGAGAGAGAGAGAGAGAGAGAGAATGTAAACACCCTTTTATGCTTTCAGCAGAGCACAAAACAACTGCGACATATAACTGAATTATGATTCGACATAAAAACAATTTCTTCAACCACAACACACTGTCTTCCAATATTGCTTCGAGTAAATTCCAATCATATTGGAATCCTATCCTCTGATTCGAATTTTCCTCAACCCTGATACAGATAATGTTCTGCTTGGAAAATGTAAGTACTGTTTCCAATCGATATGTTGGCTCTTAAAAAACAATCTGGGAAAGCAAACACATACAAAAGGTCATAAAGATGATAATTTTATATTTCCCATAAAATCTTTATTCATAACAGCAATTTTAGAATTTATTGGTATTCAACTGTTACTATTTTAAGTTAAAACTTTTAAGAAGAGTATAATTGCAATGATTTAAAATCTCGGCTTTCCAAAGATTCCGGTATTCAGTCCATGAATATAATGAAAAAATACAGCATTTTCTATCCTACGCAACAGGTTGGAAAGGGGAATGGAGTACTTCCACACATTAGGAAGGCCAAAGGCGAATCTAAGATCAACTCACACATCACATCCAAAAGTACTTAGATCTTGAAGTGGCAATGAATTCCTAAATTGAAAAAATACAGCATTATAATCATATTAACTCTTCCTCATTTTAGCTTTACATATGCACGAGGCAAAACAGATCGAGCATCTTTCTTTCTGTTTCTTTAGGCCTGACTATTTATCATCCTCCTAGGTTGGCACATGTCCCTCTCCGCCCACTTTGTTTTCCTCCAAGGTTGAAAATGTGGATCTATAGCTTTTCAAGCTGTAATTCGTTATTTTTTATATATCTTTAATTTCTGTTATGGTTTTGCTTAGGATAATAAAAAGACAAATAAAACACTTGTCTCTCGAACTATGTCCATAGAGTGTGTCTTCTACTCTCTCTTATATAGAGTATGAGGTTATGTGCATTCTGTCTTAGACAGAGTGATGTTGTCTCTCAGACTTTTGGTCTTTAAGAGTTATAATATGGACAAAACCATATTGTCACAAAGGAATTTGTGTACTAAGGAGTTATTATCGATTGTAGTTAGCCTGTACTTTGTGTGTCTGGTTAAAGTTGTAATTTTCCGTTTATGGTGAATGAAGTTAATTTTACATAAAAAAAAGAAAGATATGCCGGTAGATACTCTATAAGCAAAACAAAATAAAAAACTCTTGCAAGATTCAGGTATTAAAATTTATAATTGCCCCATGCTTCTTCAGAGCTTGAGTGTGACATGCCCAACTAAAACTTTATGATAACCTTGTGCAATCAGTTTAAAAAAATGTAGTGCTGCACGACTAGTAATCTCACCTATTTTAATATTGCAACTTGGATTGTTTTATCGAAGTGAGCAACAAGCTCTAGCTCGATGCAGAAAAATAGAATTGTATCAGTTCTTTTATATAGGAAGATCTCCTTATTATTTCGATAAACAATAGATTTATTGGATTAATACCTCCATCTTCTCCTTGTTAATAAAGAAAAGCAAAGATCACATCTATGGTACCTAAACAGTTCCTATTTCGTCTTTTGAAGATTTGTCGTTATCTTCTTCTTCTTTTATTTGGCTTCTAGTTTATGGTCTTTACTGAAGTCAAGGGGCACTGATATCAGTTCCCTGTTCCTCAAATCGAATGGAAGGAGAAGAAGGTCTAGTTACTGTTAAGTGGTTTTGGACATTTCTCAGTCTCAAAAGTTAGCTTAAAAGATGAGACTTTTTCTCATATTTATAAACTGACTACAGTCCATTCCACAACTAATATGGGACAATTTCAGCAATCTCTCCCTCACACATCGAGGGAGCAGAGATAACCAATTTCTTCCATAAATTATTAGGTTTGATTGTCGGTAAACTTGAGTTTTGATACCAATGTTGAGTGATTTTGAGTCTCTCTTAATCTTAAGAGCTAGTTCAAGAGGTGAGGCTTTTCCTCACACTTATAAACTGATCACCAACTCCTTCCACAATTGATATGGGACAACTCCAACAATGACTTCCATAAATTCGTTCTTCTGCATCCAACGGAGGGAGCTAATGCTCACAATGAAAGATTTTCTTTCAAATTGCTATTTTCTGGTTCTTTAATACCAAGATTACATGCATAATCTTACTTAAAAATTGCATAATCAAACTATATCAATTAAAAAGATTTCTTCTATCAAAGTAGTTTCGACCATGATCCATGAGCCACGTTTGTCACACCTAGTCAGCAACATCAGTGATCAAGATTAATATAAGCTGACTAGAACACGATCAAGTAAGTATCTTTGTTAAAAAGATGCTTAATTTATTAAACTGATATTATCAAATCATAACGTTACAAGGAGGGTGATGATGAGATTCAGATCGGCAGATCAATCTCTTACTTTGGCTATAATGTTAAAATGGCTGACATCAAATGCATAAGGGGGCTATTACCAAATAGGTAATACTACATATAGTTGTTAAGTGCGTAAGCGCAATGTAGTCGCTTTAAAAATTAGTAGAATTTACTATTAAAAATTTAATTTCTTTTCATATAGATTTCATATTTATTTATTTATTCAAAGTGATTGCATGCCGTTTGGACACCCAAGACTGTAATTATTATTTCTCTTATAGGAAATAAGCATGCATATACCACATGTATGGTGAAGATGCACAATATTTAATTATATTATATTAAAGAAAACTTTCAGGTACAGTTTCTCAACAATGGAGACTGCCTTATATAAATGGCAGGAGTGTACACCTAGGTCGCCAGAGGATATTGAAGAGTTGGTTTACAGAAAGAGTTAAAGAGAGAGAGAGAGAGAGGAAAAAAATGAAAATGGTTCAAGAGGAAATCCGAAAGGGTCCATGGACAGAACGGGAGGACTTCAAATTGAACTGTTTTGTGGGTTTGTTTGGGGATCGCCGATGGGATAATATAGCAAAAGTTTCAGGTTTGAAGGTGGCGGGAGACAAATAAATGAATAATAGGTATGGTTATTTGAAGATGGGGGATTTTGGAAGGAGCTGCCATTAACCACCTGATTTGTTGTAGGTTTGAACAGAACAGGAAAGAGTTGCAGGTTGCGATGGGTTAATTACCTGCACCCTGGCCTCAAACGAGGTAAGCTGACTCCTCAAGAAGAGCGCCTTGTGCTGGAACTTCAATCCAAATGGGGAAACAGGTTTGAGACATCCTAAATATAGAAAGTTGGCTAGTTTTTACCTATGTATATCATCAGTAGTGTCGGACAATGAAACTATGATTTAACTAGTTTATAATTATGATCCATTGCAGATGGTCAAGAATTGCCCACAGATTACCAGGGCGTACAGATAATGAGATTAAGAATTATTGGAGAACTCATATGAGGAAGCAAGCTCAAGAGAAGAAACGGGGTTTGTCTCCATCTTCATCATCTTCAAATTCTTGCTTAACATCAGCTAGCAATCCTACTGTGGATTCATTGCCCTTCCCCAAGACTGGAGAAGAGAGCTTTTATGACACAGGAGGTCATGATACTATAGCTGCGGATTCATTGTCCTTCCCAAAGACAGGAGAAGAGAGCTTTTATGACACTGGAGGTCCTGAAATCATCGTTTCAGCAGAAAAGCAGATTGAAGAAGAGAAAGCAGGTGAAAACGTATACTCAATGGATGACATATGGAAAGATATTGCCCTGTCAGAAGAAAAAACTATAAAACCAGCCTATTGTAGCTTTAGTGAAGGAGGTAGCACTTTCTCTCATCATGCTTTGACTTCTTCGTCATGGGAGTATTTTCTGGACTCACTGTGGAGGATGGATGAAGAAGTGAGTAAGATGTTTCTCCCCACGAGTGATCAGTTTTTCCCCTGTTACGAATATGGGAGAGCATCTCTAACTGGCTAATCATAATTTTATTTATTAAAATTTGTTCATCTGTGTAATATTGTCCTAAGGAAGCTCTAAACTGAATAGCATGGTCTTTCTCTAAGCTTTCTGATTCAGCTCTGAATCATTTCAAAATCACTGTAATAATCTCATGTATAATTCTAATCCATCCCTGTATTTTGTGTGCTTTCACTTGTCAGATAGGAAGAAGGAACCTCATCAAATCTCCCACAGGAGGTCAGTAATTTCATCTATATAATGTATAATACGTCTTGGTACTTCTCAATAAAGCTTGTACAGTCTGATGTTGAGGTTAGTTGTGTGTGTGAGAGAGAGAGAAAGAGAGTACATGGGTTGTTTAACTAGTCCTGATAGCAGCTTGAAGAAGACATTGAGCAATAAACTCTTGTAGCTTCATCAAGAGTAACGTTAGATACAATCATAAGTTGTATAAGTGCGCGCTTTATAACTATAAATATCATTTCTCTTTTTTTAGTGAATTCGATGTTCAATAGTTGATAATCTACCGAGAAGCTAAAAAGATGGCACATTGGCCAAAAAAGAAGAAGATATTGATATAAAAATATATAGAGGAATGGAATAATCTTCCTTCTTTAATCTTATCTTTAGTTGGTAAATAAATAAAGAAATCTCCCCTAAATGGTAAACTGCTTCTACTCTTGTTGCATAGAGATTTCAAATAATCCCAACAGTCCAAGTAAGCTTGTTTCTTCTGGAATTTGGCCATAGGTAGGTAATGATGCAAATTTAAGTAAGATTTCATTGTTAACAATTATGTCAAAGATGACAGAAAAAGGTCGATGGATCGATAGTGAACTTAAATGGGATACAGACATCTATTAAGAAGAAAAAAAAAAAGGACACGTGAAGCAAGAAGAGTCTCTGCTTTTACAGAATGTGGTTTTGATAAATAGTTTTGGTCTCCCTGAAGTAAAATATCATATTAGTGGTTATACTTTACTGCTTTAGCTGAACAAGAAAGGGAGACAGTTTTGATTAAAAAAAGAAACAAAGGAAACTTCCATCTAATCCAGTTGATTTTTACATGTAGCTCTCTTAATTTTTCTAGGCTAGCTGAGTCATGTCATCTAAGCTCCAACAAGACCATCCACTTCTTGTGAGGAGACAAATGTTAGCAAAAGCAGCTAAAATGCTAACATCAAGCGAATTGTATTGCATTCTGGGAATCAAAGCATGACACCAAAAACTATCTAAAGTACTGATTCCTATTAAAAGTTTGTGTCTTTCAATTCCCAAAACACCACAGAACCTGCCCATCACCTCATTCTCTAGATAAAACTAAGTCGACTTAAAAATTAACGAAATTTAAAGATCCAACCCCAAATTCCTTATTTCAACCGGCTCTAATTTGGTATCCCATCTAAACTCCACAACTGATGAAAAAAAGTACTGATCCAACCTTACTTTCATTCCGGCTTTAGCATACCAAAAAAATAAATTAAGCCAAAAAAAAAAAAAGAAGGGATATAGAACTGAACAGCAAAACTATCAAGAAAATTCAAGTAAAAATATAGACGGCTTTTCCTGCTTTAGTAATAGGAAGATTAAGCGATATAGAACGTTACAGCAAAGTAATATTTCAATGACGTCCATGTTTGCACGTACAAATTCCCAAATACAGAGTAATTAAGCAGGAAACTAATTTATTGTGGTGTAAAAAATTCCTAACCAAAATTTTGAATGCTTACAAAAATGGATGTTAAAACAAAGATTATGTTCGATATCATTGCTGATTGCATACTTAAAAGACAATTTCTCCAAGCAATAGTCTCATCAACCGTGGGGTTCGGCTCCATAGCACAAGTCAGAGAAAGAAAACTAAGCAAAGATATCGAAAAATACCTAAGTAGGTTGCTAGATTACCTTGATGTCTTGTTCAATTATAGCAACAGTCGGCTCCAGAGATTTTTCAAACATGAACCCTTTCAAACTCTGTAATGAACCCACTTCTGCCATGATTGTTTTGAGGGAGTCACCCTCCAAGAATCCAAGAACTAAAGAGAGAGTTAGAAGGAGATGAGAGAGAGACATGGAATTGGAGGGAAATTTGATCATTAGAGTTAGCCTCAGTTCTGACTCGTGATGTCCCTTATATTCATCATCAAAGAATTCATCATTACCAAAACGAATCATTTTACATTCTGAATATTAACCCCTAATGAAACTGTTCTTTCTAAATCACTACTCTTTCAACAAAACATTACAAAACAACATCGTTCACTTAAACTCACTACTAAGTGAAACGACACCGTTATATTTACACATTCTTCTTATTGCCCTTTCCCTATACGATGATGCCCTTTCCCTATACGATGATGCATCACGATTATTAACCAGCAAAACTGCCACTTCTTCTTTCACACACTTCCTCAAGCCAATTCCTTCAAGATCCATAGGAGTTGCTGCGCAACACATGACATACCCCTCTCCTTCACAACAACTTGTCCACAAGGTGGGGAAACTTCTCCCTCAATTGCCAGTAAGACTCCCAAGTTGCATCTTTTGTCGAAGCCCCTTACTATGAACAAGAACCTCCACCATAGGCCTATTGTTACTTTTTTTTTAGTTCTTTGTTATAAGATGAGCTCAGGTTCTGGTAAGAGTTCTCCATATATGTCAACTGGAGATAGTGTAGAAAGAGGGGAAATGTGTTGGCCCAATTTCCTCTTCAAGTAGGAAACATGAAAAACTAGGTGAATTGATGCATTCTGAGGAAGGTCAAGCCTGTAAGCCACTGTGCCAATCCTGTATGTAACCTGAAATGGGCCAAAACACCTTGGGGACAGTTTGAGACTTCGCCTAACAGCCAAGGAATGTTGTCTATAAGGTTGCAGTCTCAAATATACCCAATCTCCATATGAAAATTCCCTTTCAGTACGTCCTCTATCATACTGAGCCTTCATTCTATCTTGAGTTTATGCCATGTTCTGCTTGAGAATCAACAAGATCTAATCTTTGTATTTCAATAAGTCTTCTATTGTTGGATTAGTTGTAATGCCTGGAATATAATGATATAGTTTTGCAAAGGCCTGTCATATACTGCCTTATAAGGAGTCAACTTAGTTGAAGAATGAAAAGTGGCATTATACAACCACTCAGCAAGAGTCAACTATTCAGCCCATTGCCTAAGCTCATCACTATAAAAACTTCTTAAAAAGTGCTCTATACATTTATTTACAACTTTAGTCTGCCCATCACTTTGAGAATGGTAGGCAAATGAGTAAGAAAGTGCGACTCCTTGCAATCTAAAGAGTTCCTTCCAAAAGAAACTAATAAAAATGGCACCTTTATCAGACACTATGGTATGTGGCATGCCATGAAGTTTAAAGACATTATCAAAGAACAAGGAAGCTACATTGACAGCTGTGAAAGGGTGTTTCATAACTATGAAATGAGAATACTTTGATAGCCTCTCAACCAACACCATAATGCATGAATACCCTTTAGAAACAGGCAAACCTTCTATGAAATCCACAGACAAGTCAGATCAAATTTGTTGAGGACTAGGTAAAGGTTGGAGCAGGCCAGCAGGGTGAACATTTTCTACTTTATTCTTTTAACAGATATCAAATTCTCTAATGTATTGCTTAACCTCTTTCTTCAATCCTGGCCAATAAAAATCATGTCTTGCATACTATAATGACTTCTGAAAGCCTGAGTGTCCAGCATTAGGAGAAGCATGGATAAAATCCAAAATCTTAGCTTTAAGCTCATGGCTATTTGGAACATATATTCTTCCCTTCTTAAACAGGAGACCATGTCTAAGAGAGAAGGTAGAAGTGGAAGGCAACCCACTTTGTAGTGATTTGGGCTGTTGGTGGGCCACATCATTAAAAGTGTATGTTTGTTTAAGTTCCTCCAACCAAGTTGGAGTATGCAAAGAAATAACAAATAAAGATCCAGATTCATAAGAAAAATCAACCTTGGACAATGCATATGCAACCCTATTATCAACCCCTTTCTTAAATTCAATGGAAAACTCATATCCAAGCAACTTTGAGATCCATTTTTGTTAAGCAGCTGTCCCCACCTTCTGCTCTAGAAGGTATTTTAAATTGTGATAATATGTCCTACAACAAAAGCAATTCCAAGCAAATAAAGCCGCCACTTCTTTACTGCTATAACCAAGGCCATAATTCTTTCTCATATATAGAAAGGAGTAAATTCTCTCCCTTTAAAGCCTCACTTAAAAAAGCTATAGGCTTTTGGTTTTGCATCAAGACTGCACCTACACCCATGGTCTCACCCCACAAGCATCACACTCAATGATAAATTTCTGTGAAAAGTCAGATAAGGAAAGTACTGGAGGACTAGTCACAACTTTTTTCAACTGTTCAAATGCTTCTGTTGCTTTTGCAGACCAGTGAAAGGCTTCTTTTTTCAACAATGAAGTCAAAGGAGCTGTTATTTGACCATAACGCCTAATAAACTTCCTGTAGTAGCCTGTTATCCTAAAAAACCCTCAAAGACTTCACATTTTTTGGCACAGGCCATGTTAACATAGATGCTAACTTCTTTGAGTCAGCCCTAACACCATCCTTAGAATTAAGTAGCCCAAATATTCAATCTCAGTACAAGCAAAGTGACATTTCGATTGTTTTACAAACAATTAGTTCCTCTCCAAAGTCTCCAACACAATTGCTAAGTGAGACAAAGGAGGCTGCTAGTCTTTACTATATACCAAAATGTCATCAAAGAATACAACGACAAAATGTCTCAAGAATGGCCTAAACACATAATTCGTAAGTGCTTGAAATGTGGAGGGAGCATTAGTGAGTCCAAATAGCATAACAAGGAACTCATAATGTCCCCCATGCGTTCTAAAAGTTGTTTAATGGACATCTTCAGCTTTTATTCTAATTTGTTGGTAGCCTGATCTGAGATCTAACTTGGAGAATACTGTAGAACCAAATAGCTCATCTAAAAGCTCATCCACGATTGGAATAGGGTATTTATATTTTATGGTGGCCTCATTCAAAACCCTATAGTCAATACACATTCTCCATGACTCATCTAATTTCCTAACCAACAAAACTGGAGATGAAAATGGTGATTGACTTGGTCTAATCACCCCAGACTTCAACAAATATGCAACTACTTTTTCAGTTTCCATGTTTTAAAAGTATGGATACCTGTAAGGTCGAACCTTGATGGGCATTGACTCTTCTTTAAGCACAATATGATGATCTCTAGATCTCTGTGGAGGCAGCCCTTTAGGTTCCTCAAAAACCTTATTATATTTCTGTAAAAGCTCATAAATTTCTTCTTTGACAGTCGGTTAAGGTGAACTTTCTTTATAAGACAGTAACTGTAACCACGCTCCTTTGTTGCCCACTTTTGTAATAGTTGAAAGCTCTTTGTTATCCACCAAATCAGTGGCACACGTAAGTCTTTTTAGACTCATCTGCTTCCCTTCACAAGAAAATTCATTTAAAGTCCCAAAGTACAAGACCAAAGGATAGTAGCCACGAAATGTCCAACACTACATCACATCCTCCCAATTCTAAGGCAAAGAAATCAACTATAAACATAGTGCTTGTTAGGCCTAGGCTCCGACTCCGACGGAGTCGGAGGAGTGCCTTCCGACCTCCGACTCCGACTGGAGTCGGAAGCAAAATTGAGCTCCAACTCCGACTCCGAACGGAGGTCGGAGTTCGACTCCAATCGGAGGTCGGAGTTCGGAATGCTGATCGGAACACCGATCGAAGCTTGGGCTGGGTTCAACTTGAAATCTTTTCCCCATTTCCGGTGTTCGGAGCTCATCCCGTCTTTGCAGTGAACGACTTTGCAGTGAACGACTGAAATCTTTTCCCCATTTCCCTTACATTTCCAGAACTAATACTTCACCCATTCCATCTTTCACAGTCGAAATCAAACCCCCCACCTTTTGGATCAGTATAAAAACGCGTTATTCCTTACGTGCTTACGTGCAAAACCTCCCAGCTACAAAGCAAAACCTTAGCTGTCAACATGTCAATTTCACCTCTTCCATCTGAAATTGAAATTTCTGTCTTCCCTCTGAAATTTCATCCATAGATTCTAGTTTGAGAGATAGGAGAAGATTCAGAAGGGCGAAAAAAACCTCTGTTGTAGCCGTTTGACTTTGCCCCACCAAGAGAAAAAACAAGTGATGTGTTTGATGGGAGAAGACATATCCTCTAGTTCCAGCTGTTTGAAGAATGAACGGAAAAATGAAAAAGCAAAAATGGGCCTGAGAGATGGGAGAAGAATCAGAAGATGTAGGGAGTTCAAAGGAAATCGTTATTTGTAAAGATGGGAGGGGGGGGGGGGCTTGAACTTCAGTAATGGAGTTTAATAAAAACGGTGATGACCATTAGGCCAATGAAACTTCCTTTACATATATTGTAATATTAAATATATTAAGTATATTTATCGGAGTTCGGAATTCGGAGTAACTTTGAACTCCGACTCCGACTCCGAACTCCGAAAATATTTTCGGAATTACTCCGATTCCGACTCCGATTTCCGAACACTCCGACTTCGTCGGAGTCGAAATCGGAGCGGAGCTTGGACGAAATCAGAATAATCGGAAATTTGCACAGCCCTTGAAGCTGTGCCTTTACTAGTCAACATATCACCATTGGCCACCCTCACATGGATAGGTTTTTCTGTAATTACAGATAAATTGCATCGAGATACAATTGCAATATCCACAAAATTGTGGGCATTGCCTATGTCAATATTATTACAACCATTCTCTTATTAATATGCCCCACCACCCTCATGGTCTTAGGGTTTGGTGCACCAACCATAGTTTGTAACAAAATGGAGGCAATATCAACATGCTCATCTACCTCCTTAACCGTGTCATCAAGAATAGCTTCACCATCCACTACTTCATTTTTAAGCCTACTAAGAACCTGCATACCTTCCAGTAAGTATAGCCTTGGTTTGACACATCTATGGCTTTGGTACCACTTTTTTTTTTCTTTTTTTTTAGAGAAGAGGATGGTACTCCAATATTATTGATTGCTCTCACTTATATCAGATGAATACCGTAGTAATAGGCAGGACACTTGAGATTTACAAATAATCAGAAAAAAAACCATCACAGGCATAAAAAAACAATTTATAATAAATCCACCTATACACTGAACTAAACAAATAAACCATGGAAACAAAACTAAACAAATACCACATAAATAGGGAAATAAAAATCATAAGCAGCAAAGCAATAAACACATAAATGACCAGCAAAACAACTACTTAGCTCGAATTGTAGGAAGCCCCAACTTATCTAGTTTGATGATGCCTCTCAATAATCTCGGTAAAGTATCATCCATTCCATAATTACAAACATAGCTAGCTTCACCTCATCTTCGAAGAAAGTCTGCTGTCTGGTTGCCTCCCGAAATTGATGAACTACTTGATAGGGCAAACATTCAAGCTCTTGAATAAGGTCATCCCAAAAATCCCATAAATACCATAAATTACAACACCGAGCATTGAGCTAGTCCACTATCACATTCCAAAATAACTTGTCGATCACTGATTCTCTTGCAAAGCCTCACCCTTGTAATAAAGCATGCAGCTCTGTCTTAGTATTGGTGCTGACGCTAAACTGCTATGAAAATGCGCCAAGGAGCAACCCTCTATAGTCACACACCACTCCTTCACCACCACAATTATCCAAGTTCCCCCTATAGCTACCGTCAACATTGAGTTTGATAAGGAAGGCCTTGGTGCCACTTGTCATCCCAAAAATCACAAAGGTCTTTCTTTCTTCTTTCTTGCATCTGGGCTTCAGGAATTTTTTTTATAAGGAAGTTTTGCTGCAGGCAAAGATTTAGGTGTGCTCAAAATGGATCCCATAGGATCATTTCCAGAAACTGACTCTTTAATAGGACTCTGGTGTTGTGACGCCCCCAAATTCCGTTTGGGATCGGACGAACATTTGAAGCGTCGAGACATGCAACACAAGGTTACCTGCCCCCATTCATGACATATAAGATGCAATATTCCTAACATGCATCTAACAATATGCAATATTCGCAGCGGATAAATTTTTTCTTTAGCAATACTATGCACCAAATTGAAAATATCCCAAATGCTTAAAACATACTTCATACATAAAAATCCATTCAACAACTAAGATCACAACACTAGTCTAAAATGGTTATGATCCAAAAAGTACTAGAGATGCAACTCAATCGTACAAGTAGTAATTTACGTTAATTACTATATTAACATTTATGTCGCACCGTCGCTTAGTCAACTGTGTCTAGTTGATCAGCTCCTGATTCTCCTTCAGGTCCTGTAACAAGATCTACCATTCGGGGGGAATGGTAGTTGGGACTACCAAAGTGAGATTTGATTACAAATCTCAGTAAGTTAACAAAAAAACTTCCACACAAACTAATAATGTATGGATGACAGTAAAAGCATAAATGCATAATTAAATTCATAAGTAATTAAAGCATAACTTGGCGTACAACATAGTATAATTGACATAACTTAAATTGAAACATGAACTGAACTTGACTTGATATGAACTTGATCTGAAACTTGACTTAGCATGAACTTGCTTTGAAACTTGAATTAACATGAAAAATACATACTCCACAGTTGTTGTGGCCCCATGTATTTTACGTGTAAATACATACTCCATAGTTGTTGTGGCCCCATATATTCTACGTGTAAATACATACTCCACAGTTGTTGTGGCCCCATGTATTCTACGGAAACTTATTCTTTAACTGCTTAAATACATACTCCACAGTTGTTGTGGCCCCATGTATTCTACGTGTCACAATTGCTGTGTCTCACGTAGTGTATGCGCCACAATTACTGTAACCTCATACATAAGTAATCAAGATGAAACGTGACTGGAATACGAAATGACTGAAGCCCTGACGTAACATAACTTGACTTGAACATAACTTGAAATACATGACCAACTTGAGATAGAAACATTTCGTAAAATGACATAACATATAATAAACAACATATTTAACATGACATACTTGCAACAGTGAATATTACATGACTTGACATACATGTAATAGATGGCATACTTAGCATAACTTACTTGTAAGGTACAGTAATACATGACAGAATATATTATGTAACAGATAAAAATTGATGACAGAATAAATTCTATATAATAGACAATTACGTGATAACTTGGCATGGCATGACATATATGATAACACACATACATACATTGTAGTTCCTTTACTTAGCACATATACACAGTAGACTGTTAGTAAGTTAAAAGCTAACTTACCTCGATCTCCGCATTTCTTATAAAACTTCAAGTGCGATCACGAGGAAAAAAGTTTCGAAATAGGTGTGCAAAAGACCTCCTAAAAGCTGTCCAACAGAGAGTGTTTGATATTCTTTCAATGGAAAGTGTAAATGAAGATAATTTCGTGGGGAGGGGTGGCTGGAGATACTTATGGATGAGATATAGAAGAGATGAGGCTGGAGTGAGAGTTAAGTGTAGGACTCTCTTACCCGAAGTGAGAGTTAAGTGTATGACTCTCTTACCCGGAGTGAGAGTGGAGTGTAGGACTCTTTTACCTAATAATATCTACAAAAATCAACTCAAGATATTTTTACCCGATAATATCCACGAAATTAGTTTAAAATATTTTTATCCAATAATATCCACGAAATTAGTTTAAATTATTTTTATCCAATAATATCCACGAAATTTAGTTCAAGATATTTTTATCCAATAATATCTACAGTTTTGAACAGACGTTTCGTCCGAAAATATGAAAAAGTGTTATTGCGCCATAAGACCTTAAATAACCCTTCGAGTCTAATGGCATAAACCATAATACATTTTGACACTTCTAACTATCTCCAAATAATCAAAAACACACTTCGAATACCATAGTAAATAATAACACTAACTATGTAGTTAGACTAAAACCTATACGATTAATGGATTCGTAAAAGCTTATGGGGTTTTCACGAGGTTCCTAAAACTAATAGAAATTTCATAATTAAATTTCTAGCGGGCTGTTACAATCTCCCCTCCTAAAAAAAGATTTCGTCCTCGAAATCGAAGTAAGTAAGAAATAACAAGTTAAGGAATATGTGTTGCTTACCAACCTGGTGTCTATCCCGTATATATTTGCCTTTGAGATTATGTCATTCCTTTTAACTCTGTTATTTTAATTAACAATTATATTATACTTCTTTCCACAAGGTTGGCCAAATTGTATCGACACACTCTCCAAACCTAAAACTTCAAGTAAATAATCTTCCGAAACTCTTCTTTAGAAAAACATAGGCGATATACTTTAAGTGTTCTTGTAAATACCAAAGTTAGTAGAGAATTCATCAAAATTAAGCCGTTATCTTCTCTCTCTCTGTTTTTCATTTTTTTTAAACGGTGGCCCTCTGTTTTAGACCAGACAACTCTGATGTGCATGATTTTTATAGGTCTTCTGTAGTTGTCAGGCGCCGCATAGCTATGACACTACTTTGTTCTTCTGTAGTTGTCAGGCACCGCAGCTATGATAATAGATTGCTCTTGTCTCTTGTAGAGAAATAATTCACGAGAGATGATTCGTCATAATTTTCTCTATAAAAGAATTATTCAGTTTATCTTCTTTCTCATCTCATCTTCTTCACTTTTCTGAAATTAGTCTGCATTCTTACTCTGCAATCTCTTTCTACTTACTCACTTTGCAATGGCTCAGCAATCTTCTCATTACCAAAACATGAGGTATTCTGCACCTCGTTCACCAGTTGTTTATGCTTCTTCCGTAGGTGCTATAATGCAATCCAATAATGATCTGACTAATAAGTCAGATAATGAACTTATCTACGAGCTTGTGAGTCTCGGTACTCGATACTCATTAGCCATTGTTGCATATTCTCAACGACTGCAATCCAGGACTGGTGGGGTTGACAAACTCCACGAGAATATTTCTATCTTTCAAAGGCTTCTTATGGAATCCAACATGAAGATAGAAGCAGTAAAGCGAGAGAACAGAGATTTAAAATCTTTACTTAACTCTTCTTTTCGAATGGCTACTCCTTTAGATAGGAAATGCATGCAGATTTTTGAAGAGCAAGAGCGTTTAAAGATTGAGGCAAAAAACCTCAAATTTCTGTAATTTTGCTTTATGATAATAAAATAATACTTCACAAATATTCATATTTGTGTTTCTATCTTCTGGTAGATGTTTTATGTGCTCCATTTTATTTCTTTCAGGGATTTTCATATATATGACATGATCCAATGACTCATATAAATATGCATTTAATCATGCATATCCAAACTCTCAGTAATCTTCAAGTTAATAAAAACCTCAAGGAGTTCTACTAGTCTAGGACTAACTTACTTCTTTATAATCGCAACAATCAGTCATCTTCCTAGGTGGTACTTCGATAACTGACCAGTTAATAACTTAAACTTGAGACTTTCTCTCTTATGATTGTCATAACTCTTCTATCCATCATGAGTTATCAATTATTCTAACTCTAAATGATTTGTTCCTAATATTTACATAAATCCTCAAGACCAAGATTTTACTCCCCATATAATAGTCTTCAAAAGAAGATCGATCTATGTATCCATAAAGATAGTGCTTTGCCAGAAATCATTTACTGGCGGCATGGTAATACTATTATCATAAATGAATCCTACTAAGACTAAAGCTTCTCCTAATCAAATTACTCTTTCAAACACAATTTCTATCGTATTCTCAGAATCAAAACAATTCTCCAAATATATAGAATACCATTCATCAATCCTACATATCCTTTCTCATATTACTAAAATGTATTCTATATCTACATTGGTATGAACAATAATACTTCTAAAGAAAATTGTTACTCTTACCACTAGGGTAACAATTCAGCTTCCAAACTGAATTCTCAAGCCCTACCACAATTAATAGAAACAATGACTCGTTTGAATCAAACAATGTACAATTTACCAACCCCAATGACTTGACCTACTCCAAAATAACAATAATGCAATACTACCATCAATTGCAATCAGATCAACATTAACTATGTTTACCTCAACTAATCCTTCATCCATCGGGAAATTCTGATCCTCTTGATTGTTATCTTCCTTAGGATTCCGATGTATTCTATCACGAGTCATGTGTCCCTTCTTGAAACACACGAGTATATATATTAAAACCACATACTACCTTTCATACCTTAAGAAATTCAAGCCTACTGACGACTAAAATTTCAAGCCTAATGTTTGGTGCATTTCCTAAGGACATGTGGATTTACTACCCAGAGATGTATTGCTCTGATACCACCCTGTGACGCCCCCAAATTTCGTATGGGATCGGACGGACATTTGAAGCGTCGAGACATGCAACACAAGGTTACCTGCCACCGTTCATGACATATAAGATGCAATATTCCTAACATGCATCTAACAATATGCAATATTCACAGCGGATAAATTTTTTCTTTAGCAATACTATGCACCAAATTGAAAATATCCCAAATGCTTAAAACATACTTCATACATAAAAATCCATTCAACAACTAAGATCACAACACTAGTCCAAAATGGTTATGATCCAAAAAGTACTAGAGATGCAACTCAATCGTACAAGTAGTAATTTACGTTAATTACTATATTAACATTTATGTCGCACCGTCGCTTAGTCAACTGTGTCTAGTTGATCAGCTCCTGATTCTCCTTCAGGTCCTGTAACAAGATCTACCATTCGGGGGGAATGGTAGTTGGGACTATCAAAGTGAGATTTGATTACAAATCTAAGTAAGTTAACAAAAAACTTCCACACAAACTAATAATGCATGGATGACAGTAAAAGTATAAATGCATAATCAAATTCATAAGTAATTAAAATATAACTTGGCGTACAACATAGCATAATTAACATAACTTAAATTGAAACATGAACTGAACTTGACTTGACATGAACTTGATCTGAAACTTGACTTAGCATGAACTTGCTTTGAAACTTGAATTAACATGAAAAATACATACTCCATAGTTGTTGTGGCCCCATGTATTCTACATGTAAATACATACTCCACAGTTGTTGTGGCCCCATTTATTCTACACAAACTTAACTTAACATGAAAAATACATACTCCACAGTTGTTGTGGTCCCATGTATTCTACGTGTAAATACATACTCCACAGTTGTTGTAGCCCCATGTATTCTATGGAAACTTATTCTTTAACTGCTTAAATACATACTCCACAGTTGTTGTGGCCCCATGTATTCTACGTGTCACAATTGCTGTGTCTCACGTAGTCTATGCGCCACAATTGCTGTGACCCCATACATAAGTAATCAAGATGAAACGTGACTGGAATACGAAATGACTGAAACCCTGACGTAACATAACATGACTTGAAATACATGACCAACTTGAGATAGAAACATTTCGTAACATGGCATAACATATAATAGACAACATATTTAACATGACATACTTGCAATAGTGAATATTACATGACTTGACATACATGTAATAGATGGCATACTTAGCATGACTTACTTGTAAGGTACAGTAATACATGACAGAATATATTATGTAACAGATAAAAATTGATGACAGAATAAATTCTGTATAATAGACAATTACATGATAACTTGGCATGGCATGACATATATGATAACACACATACATACACTGTAGTTCCTTTACTTAGCACACATACACAGTAGACTGTTAGTAAGTTAAAAGCTAACTTACCTCGATCTCCGCGTTTCTTATAAAACTTCAAGTGCGATCATGAGAAAAAAAACTTCGAAATGGGTGTGCAAAAGACCTCCTAAAAGCTGTCCGAGAGAGAGTGTTTGATATTCTTTCAATGGAAAGTGTAAATGAAGATAATTTCGTGGGGAGGGGTGGCTGGAGATACTTATGGATGAGATATGGAAGAGATGAGGCTGGAGTGAGAGTTAAGTGTAGGACTCTCTTACCCGAAATGAGAGTTAAGTGTAGGACTCTCTTACCCGGAGTGAGAGTGGAGTGTAGGACTCTCTTACCTAATAATATCTACAAAAATCAACTCAAGATATTTTTACCCAATAATATCCACGAAATTAGTTTAAAATATTTTTATCCAATAATATCCACAAAATTAGCTTAAGATATTTTTATCCAAAATATCCACGAAATTTAGCTCAAGATATTTTTATCCAATAATATCTACAGTTTTGAGCAGACGTTTCGTCCGAAAATATGAAAAAGTGTTATTGCGCCATAAGACCTTAAATAACCCTCCGAGTCTAATGGCACAAACCATAATACATTTTGACACTTCTAACTATCTCCAAATAATCAAAAACACACTTCAGATACCATAGTAAATAATAACACTAACTATGTAGTTAGACTAAAACCTATACGATTAATGGATTCGTGAAAACTTATGGGGTTTTCACGAGGTTCCTAAAACTAATAGAAATTTCACAATTAAATTTTTAGCGGGTTGTTACAGGTGTGAACAACAAAACTACTTTTCCAAGACTTTTTGTATTCCAAATATATTGCTCTTAGATTTTCCCTAAGCCAAAAGCATAATTAAGAGAACGAGGATTCAACATCCTTACTAGTAATCTAATTTCATCACGTAATCCACTTAAAAAATAGCTTAATTTGTTTCTTTTTTACATACCCTTAATTCGATTAGGCAACCATTCAAACTCAGTTTTATAAGTTGTTACAGAGCTTACCTACCTCAACCTTGTTAAAGCCTCCAAATCGAACCTGCGCTGCTCTAGTAAACTCTTCCCAAGAATGGAAAGCTCTAGCTTTACTTGCATCTTGAAACCAAATCAAAGTTTCCTTGTCCATGTGAAAATATGTCAAGAAAATTTGCTTACCAAGAGGAACTTGATGATAAAGAAAGTACTGGTTCACTCTGTAGATCCATGTAAGAGGATTCTTGCCCCCAAACCTTAGAAAATCCAATTTAATGCCTTTAGTAAACCATCTGTCACCAAATTCTCAATGCTGCACTTCACCAACAACTTCGTTCACAACACCATTAGAACATTGATTAGCTTCTTGAAAGTTTCTTGGTATCTGGCTATGACCATCAGAACTAATAGTAGGGAGTCTTGAAGTCTGCTATAACAAATTAGAAAATCATTTTTCTCAAGTCTCATTGTCAATTCTTGCTGCTTCTTGTTGTTGAACCAATATTGCAATTGTATTTTCAAGTTTCTTTTGTTGTCTTTCTTGTTGCTGTCTCAAATGATTAATGACATCCACCACTTGAGCATAGGATCGAGTATCTTCTGCCATCATACACTGACAACTAATACCAATTGTAATGAGCCCAGTTCTGCTACGACTATTTCGAGTGAGTCACCCTCCAAGAACCCAAGAACTAGAGAGACAAAGTAAGAAGGAGATGAGAGAGAGATAGAGAATTGAAGGGAAATTTGATCATCAGAGTTAGCCTCAGTTCTAACTCGTGATGTCCCTTATATTCATCATCATCAACACGAATAATTTTACATTCTGAATATTAACCCCAAACGACACTGTTCCTTCTAAATCACTACTCTTTCAACAAAACATTACAAAACGATATCGTTCACTTAAACTCACTACTAATTGAAACAACACCGTTACATTTACACATCCTTCTTATTGTCCTTTCCCTATATGACAGCACATCACGATCATTAATTAACAAAACTACCACATCTTCTTCCACACACTTCCATAGCTAATTCCTTCAAGATCCATAAAAGCTGCTGAGTAGCACATGACAAACTTCAAAACTGAGTTCATTAGAGCAGATCACATACTCAGAGAGGGATAGGAGGGAAAATAAATACATGCATGCAATGATTATTCTGAAGAATGGAATAAGAAAATGGGATCATTTTAAGCCAAGTCATTTGCCTTTTTGGTGCTAATGGTCAACTTACTCTTAGGTAATTTCTAGAAAAATGATAAAGAAACGTACTTTTTTACAATAATGTTTAAAAAGTGGGGTATTTTTATAAAATGCTTTATAAAATTAAGATCCTTTTACAAATATACCTTTATTTTGTGGATATAATTACCCTTCGGTTTAGTCCTTTTGGACAGAGGAAAAATTCTACCGGTAATAACAACAACATTTAACAATTACCTAACATTGATTGTGTGACAATATGTAGTACTATGCTCAAATAATTTCAATTTTTTTAAAAATCAAATCATAACTTTAAACACATGTATATATGTTATATCAATAATGTTACGTGAGTATTACCTTTAGAAACTGATTGCGGCACGGCCCAAAAAATTAAGTAATTCATATAATAAATTTTATTTTTATGCAATTTTGTAAGATGAAGGTGCTTGAATGTTGGCCTAGTTATTAGCAACCACGGTCGGCCTGGCCTAAGCTATTCGCTCGTGTAACTTGGGCAGTTCCACAGCTTCAACCACCCTAGTGGTGGCCTAAGCAAGGGCCACTGCCAATGTTTTCTCTCTATTTTCTTTTTCCATTTTTTAGTTTTAAAAATAAATTACTAAAAACCAAATTTCATTTTATATAATTTTTAATTGAAAAATAGCATTTCTCACGTGATAGGGTTTCAAACTCTCACGTTTTTTAGAGAAATGATATATATTTGCAGTTCTGAAGTGTGCAATTCCCACATATTTCTTTTAAAAAAATAAATAAATATGAAACTCACAAAAATTAAACTATTTTTTAATAGTGATCTCCACTTCTTTTTTTATTTTATTTTATTTATTAATAGAGTATATAGAGACTGTACAATCCAAGACTATATATAGCATTATCATTAAAAAAAAACCAAATTTGAGTTAAGGTAAAACAAATGGGTTATTAGCCAAGTTTTCTTAATATTAGAAATATTAATATTAATAGATATAGTGGATGGAGCTATTTTTCATGAAGATATCAGTGCTAGTGTGGGCATAATTTTAAAATACAATTACGGCAAGGTATTAATATTAGTTAGCAAGAAAGAACAGGTTGTGATGGATCCAATGGACATCGAGATCATTGCAATACTGAGGGGATTGCAACTCTACATTCCTTTAGGTCTTCAGGCACTAAGTATTAAAAGTGACTCTCTTCTCTCAGTTAAAGCTATTACAACTTCTGAAGATTCAAGCTCGATTCTTGGCAACTTAGTCATTGATATTAAACATCTCATGGGAAGAATTCCAACTTGCTCAATCTCTCACATTAATAGGAAAGGATACCAAACTGCACATATACTAACTCATGTTCAAATTGTATTCATCAAGTCATTTTGAATGATTTACATTTGTAATTTGGTTTATTAGTAATGAAAGTTTTCCTATAAAAAAATATTATTTATGAAGTGACCGAGGATTATTCATGAGCTAAACTAAACAAGTATAGGTGATGCAATGCTTGGATCTAATTTACTAACCATGATGCTTATTACTTAAGTTAGTCATTCTTGTTTCTTTTCAAATGATGCTTATGTTAGTCAATAAACATGTCAAGCTATTAGTTGATTTGTAGTTTAATCGAGAGGGTCACACTAATAAAAAATAGTTTTTTTATATATATATTTTTTTAAAAATGGGGTTTATTTTTTTACAAGAACTTGTATGAGACTTATATATTTGAAACTTATATAAATCATTTCTCTTACCATGAGATTGTAAGGCAAGCCATTCGGCAAATTGAATAAAAAAAAAAATCAAACTCCAAATTTTTTAATAATATTCTCACTTTTTACTCTCAATAAAAAGAAATACTTTAGTTATAAAGAGATCATATAAAAATAATTTAAAAATTAATGTGATTTAATATGATTCGTTATATTATGAATGTGGTGTGGCTATTAAAATTTAAAAAAATAAAAAGAATGCTTTGAATAAAAGAAACTTTTTAAAATTTGTAAAACAAGCGTGATCGAGTAAAAATTTATGTACAAAGAAAACCTTTTTAAGATGCATGTATTATTTTTGTCCGAAAGTATGTATCTATTTAATTTCTTACATCATTCTTATATTTGGAATTATTTATTAAAAATTTATAATTTTTATATATTTAATTTAATTGAGCCTATATTTAAGTCCCTTAAGGTATTTTAAATTTTTTTTTTATTATTATTTAAGGAAAAAGCAGAATCGAAAAATCTGAATAGGGGAATATTTAATCGGTGCACAGTGACTGAAGCAACGTAACGCCTGCAGATTCTCCACGATGCCTCAACTGTCTAAGCTCTATCTTATCACTTACAATTCTCTCCAAGCTCTCGGATGGTACCTCTCTCTCTCTCTCTCTCTCTCTCTCTCTCTGTGTTTATACATTCGTGTTCTTCAATGGCAGGGCATTTGCGCTCTCTAGAATCTTGAGCAGCTTTGTGACCACCAAGTCCGTGAATGGAGCTTACAGTGCCGCTGGAGAGCTAATCTGTCAGTCTTCTCTACATGGACTCTAATTCTAATTTCCTCATCCCCCCCTACATTTGATCTCGGAGTAGGAAACGATAGTAGAGTTTTCAATTGCTGTTAATTTTGGTGGGCAGGTTTCCTACAAAAGGTTGCATTCTTGGAAGTTGTGCATGGGGCCACTGGTGGGTTTTCTAAAATAAGTCACTGAATTTAATAAATGTGTGATTTTGATGTTTAATTCTTTGAAATTGGAGGTCTTGTGCCAAGTGGAGTTGTGAATCCTCTACTGCAATGGGGAGGAAGGATACATTTTTTGTTGGCGGTTGTCCGTCTAATCGATGAGGTTGTCTCAATTGTTTTTAGATTATTATTGTTCAATTTAAGTCCTAAACATGATTCATGTCTGATTCTCCGGAATATGTGAAGTTGTCTGATAGGAGTGGCTGAAAAAAGGAATGGCGAAAGTCTCTTAGGGCCACTTGTTTGTGCAGTCGGGAGCAATATTGAAAAAACTCATTGTTTCCAGCATTTTGTATGCAGGTCCAAGAGTTGCCATCAGTTTTCATTACTTTTTTCGTTTGGGGTCTAACTGAAGTAAGTCTATTTCTAATTATCTTTCATTGAAATTGTTGTATCTATCTCCACACATTATTATCAGTTTGGTGAAGACTATGGACTTTGTTTTCTAGACAGTGATGGGTATTTGGTAGGTTTATATACCAATCATGTTGAAGACATCATGATACTGTAGTATTGCAATAGATTGATTGAAGGGACAACACTTGGAAGCACTTTTTGGCAAGGTATTAAGACGAGTTTTGTAACTACAAACCCCTTTGTTTGGCCTTGGGAATGCCAGAAACAAATTATAGTGAAATGTTTGGTGAAAAATCATGCTAGAAAACTGCTTGCAATTTCAGATTAGGAAATGATTGGCATGTACAGGTGCATTACCTTTTTTTTATAGGGTAACTTCTATTAATAAGATAAAATTGCATTTAACAACTAACCAAGTACACAGGTAGTATACAAGAAAAAAAATGCCTTAACAGAAAAGGAGAAAGGACGTATGACCTCCTGAAAACTAAAAGTCAAAGGACAAATGGTAACGCCAATCCACTGGTAAAGAGTAATAAAAAATAAAGCCCTAAGATCCACCATCGACTTGTCATTGTTGTTGAAGCTACGGTTGTTCCTTTCTCTTTGAATGCACTACATTAAATAAGGCAGAATTATTATCCGCAAATATTCTTTCTATTGACTATCAAACTTCCCTTTTCGACTTGCAAATAGATCATTCACCAGATGAGGCATAACCCCAGCCAGCCTGAAGAGGCCCAAGGATTGAACTCCATAGAGATCTAGCTGCCTCACACTAGAGTATGAAATGCTTTACAGTCTTCCCATCCTTCTTACACATACAGCACCAATCAATGACATTAAGTGCCGTCTTCTTAGGCTGTCAATAGCAAGGATCTTCTCCCTCATGGCAATTTAGGCAAAAATTCCTACTCTTGGTGGAGTCTTACTACCTCATTATTTCTTCAAGGAAAGGGATGAGGATATGCATTAATTAACAGCTGGTCAATGCTACTAACATTTTATTTAAATTTGGTTTAGCTGGAGGATGAAATGATTCATCTAAATTTGTGTATGCTATATCTTTTGCATACAGACATAAAGTGAAATATTTTATAACATTGACATCAAGATGGTTCTTCTTCATATTATAATTTGACCTGAAATTGAACGTATGGAGATTTTGAGTTGCTCTTGTTTTACTTGCCTCTTTTTCTGTGGAGGGTTTGTCTTAGGCTTCAAAAGCTCATGGTTTATTTGATTAGTTCATTAAACAAGCTTCTCTAAGCGTACTCTATAATAAAAATATCTCATGAATAATACACTTTTTCTGAGATATAGAGCACTCAATAAAATTCTCATCTTTTATGAGTACTTTGTTTCAAATTTCACGAATCTTTTTATTTTTCATTAATTTTCTAGACAATTGTTTTGGGATTGCTTTTGTTAGCCACAAGGTTGTTTGTAGAATAAGTAACCAGACCCAAAAGGGGAAAAATCCGGAATTACTGTTATCCAGTTTTTCTTCAGCAGCCAAGTTTCCTGAAATTCACATTACTCCTGGTTAGTCCCATGGTCTGGTAAAACAAGCATTAAAAATATATTACCAGAACAAGGATATCTCACCTTTTGGGATTGCTGATGTTTCCAGAACGATGAAAATTAATAATAATGATAATAATAGTTTCCAAGAATTAGGATGGTTTGTTTTGTTTGTATTTCAAGAGGCTCAAGCGTAAAATTAAGTGTTTGGCATGGCCATCTTGAAATTTCATTGGAGCTTATTTTGCAAGCATACAAGCCCTTAGTTTTTTTCTACTCTTTTTTTAATTCTTTTGCTGTGGATTGGCCCTTGGGATTGTCAATATATTATTTTCTATTTAATTAAATAAAAAGGAAAACCGGGTAATCTTCTAGCCATTCACTCACTGTTTGAGAAATGTTCTGTGTCTATCCAGTGGGAAGGATAGCACACAGAGAAGGTACAATATCTCCACTAATTTATTCTTACAACAGTAGTTTTTTTTTTGGTGCTTTAATTCTCTTATTGCATTTTTAAGTTTATGGATTTTTATCCATGCCAAGATGATATTGTGTAATTCTAATATCATGTCCTACTTTCTCAAGATACATTTCTAGTTTGTTTCTGTTTCTGCTTAATGATTTTAAAGGTATAAGTAAATATGTTATGCTGATAATCCTGGTTTCAGGTAATTAGATATCTACATTACACTTTGAACTGTATACAAAGTTGTCCATCTTGGATTACCTATCTCAGGTTTATTTCTTCTTTCCCTATGAATTCATATATACATGTGCCATTACAGATACGCTATCTATTCAGAAGCTGACATTTTGAAATAAAATTTTAACACTTTGCTTTTCACTAGGTACACTGCATTCATTGTGCTGTATCCTATAGGAATAGCCCCTGGTGAAAGTGAGTCAATTGATTCCAAGCATTTTGGTTTCCTATTCTGGGTCATCTGAATGACTTTGCTATATGGCAATATTACTATGATTCAGTCCCCATTCATTCTTCTGCACAATTTTTTTAACTATTCGTTATTGCTATCAGTGTGGCTCATGTACCAAGCACTCCCATATGTGAAGAAGAATCATCTCCACGAAGATTTATTTGATGGCCTTCCCTTCAGCTATTATAATTTTCTCAGGGTTTGTTGAATATTTAAGATTTTGTGAGGCATTTCAATAATATTACCTTGTAATGCACTATAACACCCCAATGAAAGGCCATGGCTTATACTCCAAAAGGACTAGTCAATGATACAATTGAAATCCCATCGGAACATTATAAAGAGCAAGAACTTCTTATTCCCAAGTAATGTAAGATCTCATTCACCACCTACCTTTGTCCTTATCATATGGGATATCACAATCTCCCTTCCTTAAATTCCTGACATCTTGGTTGGGCTTGTCCTTTGTAGGTGGCACATCTCCAATCCCACATTTCTGATTGGGATAGGCTGTGATACCATTTCTAATGCCCCAATGGAAGGCCCAAACCACATAGCCTATATTTTAAAAGGACTAGTTAATGATACAATTGGAACCCCATTGGAACCTTATAAAGAGTAAGAACTTATCATTCCCAATCAATGTGGGATCTCATTCAAACTTATCATTCCCAATCAATGTGGGATCTCATTCACTATCTACCATTATCCTTATCATATGGGATATCACATGCACTGATCTCTAGGCTGAATTTCCTTGTGAGTTCCTACTTCAGCTGATTCAAAGAATATTTATCCATTTTTAGGCAGTAATGAGGTAGAATTTCAAATCTGTGCCATGTTATGTTCATTTTGGACTTGCTCGGTTCCAAACCTGCTCCAATGTCTTATCTAATTTATGGATAGATCGAACTTTATTTGGATATAAGAACATTTTTTGAATATGTAGCTTCTAAGGAGAAAAATCTGGAGGTTTAAAACCATTATAGGACATCCAATTTTGAAATACAATGATTAATCTCATGGATGCGAGTGCCTTCTAAGAAAATATACCTTAATATTCCTTGTCCTTGTATTGCAGTTTGGCAGAGACATTTACAGCTCTATCTCAAAATTCCTCTTTTTATTTTTCTATGGTTTTCACCAAGAGATGGTTTTGGTGTTCACTGTAGATGTAATGGATGTAGCATTGCTGGAGAAACTGGTGTTTTCCTTTATGCCAGATGCTAACAAAGACCAGACTTCCTTACTTATCAAAAAAAACAAAGACCAGACTTCCTTTCAGTTTTCATCATTTTAATTTTCTTGCTTTCATCTTTGACGTTTATTTGGATTTTTCTGTCAGGTTCTTCTTCTGTGCTACCCTTTCCTATGGTTAAAACTTTACCTGCATATGTTCAAGCAACGGAGGTCAAAACTGGGAAAACACCATGAGAAGAAGAAAATGTGAAGATTGGGGCTCTTTAGGATGTAGTTCTAGCTCGTTGTCAATTATTGGTACCTCTTGAACTTGAAAGCTAATGTGTTGTTTGCCATGAACATGGGCTTCATAAATATTCTTGCAATGCTTTTGTTCTTTGATTCCCTACTCCCTAAAGTAAGACCATATTTACATGTGCCTCGATACATTCAACTTTGACAAAATTTAGCTGCTCATAAGGAGTAGATTTAAAATATTGCAAATGTTACACTTATGACATGTGAAGTAAACTTTTCTGTCAAAATATGAATTCTTTATGTTGGGAACATGTATTCCATTGTCATAGGCTGCCATTCCAGGGTCTGTTGCATGGTAATCAGAGTGTAGCATAGCAATCTAGTTACTGTTGCAAGAGCTGGAAACAGAGTAGTATTGTAGTGTAGTGGCTGGATTATTCTAGTGAACCTATTTATGCTTATGATTCTCATTATGATCAGGGGTCTCTTTAGATTTCATTAAGGACAGCCTCCCCCCCAATAATAATAAAAAAAAAAAAACCTTAGTGGCCTTCTATCACTCTGAAAAGAGTTTATTGTGGAAAATAAAGAGATGTTCTCTATTCCCTGACGAGCGAAAAAATCACCCTTGATATATGGGCAGCTCTTTTCTCCTTATGTGGTCTCTATTATGTATTTACAATCCCTATTCCAATCGTAGATAGCTCTGTATCATGGCTCTTCTTTGCTTTCCTTGAGGTTCCCATATTCTCTTAGGTATATGTTTCCTTTGGTAGTAATCTTGGAAGAAAGACTGAACAGCTGGCATTAACACTTAGGCTGGCCCATCGGGGTTGTTAGATTGCCAGCCAAAGTATTCTTCTAAGAAATTTTAAATCTTGCTCTTGTTGCATCATGGCATTTTATGTTTGTCCTACTATACCCACTACCCTTTTATTTGTATATTTATAAACCCACCGCCTAGCTAGTGAACATCACCTATTGAGAAGTATTGCTCTTCATTTTAAAATTTATCATTTCCATTCACACAACACGCTGATGATGTAACTGTTTTAGGTGCTTACCTATTTTTAAGTGGTTGATATGTCAAGCACTTACAACGTGTCGCATTAACGAGTATGCATGAAAATGTTAAAAGTTTAAGATGAAGAGCTCTAGCCTACTAATATTTTTCTTTCTCCGGGTCTAGTGGCTGCTCTCTCTCTCTCTCTCTCAAAATAATCAATGATAATAGTGCATAAATCTAAAACTTGTCAAAATGTAAAGGGCAGAGCAAGAAAATTTCTTAGACTGAGCACAAATGGACATTACTCTTCAAAATGATTGCAGGAATACAAGACAGTGGACAAGAATCACCAAGTAACGAGAGAGCAAGATACGAACAACATTAAGAACTCCTAAAATCAAAAGAAACCACCAGACTCTCAACCCTTTCCCCATCCACATAACTTCAACAACAGAGAAAAGATGGAGACTGAGAAACAGGTACTAGTGCTTAGAAATCGGTGGAGGGGAGCTGTTCATGGGTGTTTGAATCGATGAAGATTATCTGGTAGACGAACGCGGCAATGGCGGAGCCGATGAGTGGACCGACCCAGTAGACCCAGTGGTTGTCCCATGACCAACTGACCACAGCAGGGCCAAAGGAGACTGCTGGGTTCATGGATGCACCATCAAAGGCACCACCAGCAAGAATGTTGGCACCCACAATGAGACCAATTGCAATGGGTGCAATTATTCCAATGTTACCCTTCTTTGGGTCCACTGCTGTTGCGTACACAGTGTAGACCAAGCCGAAGGTCATCACAATCTCAAACACCACTGCATTCCATACACCTACACCACTGGACAGGGAGAATGCAGGTGTCGACTGCAAAAAAGGCCAAAAAAAAAAAAAACATGATCAAATAATCAACCACGACTTTTTCAAACTTGAGAGAATTAAAATAAAAAAACATTATATTTGCAAGTCATAAAATATATTAAATATATCATTCGCAGTGCCGACAAGGCGATATTTGAGCTCTTAAAACTTATCTGTAGACTTTTTCTACAAATCAAATCCTGACATGTTTACCAGAGTAGATCAATGATAACCTTACAAACACATAATTAAGTATATTGATTAAGATTCTCTAAATATCTTTTCCTTAAGACAATATGAGTGAACTTCTTGTCATTAAATCATTGGATGAGATTTTAAAAAATGTTTGATCTACATAAAAAATCTTACAAAAATAGATCTATAAACAAGCATAGTAGGTTGATGTGAATTATTAGATAAAAGGGTTTTATAATTCGATAATTAATTCACGTCAGTTTATAAATTTTAAAAAATTTAATTTAATATATTTTATTTTAAATTAAATTTAAAAAATTAAAATATTATTTTTTTACAAATATATACTGTATAAATATATAAAACTTTTATATACAGTCATTTTTATATATTTTTGTGTATTCCAATAATATAATTGGTCGCGACACTTTTTAATATAAAATAAATATTTTAACCAATCATATAAATAAATGACATAAAAAATACTTAAACGTAACAATAGGTAACGTATTTATGGGTTGGAGCTAATTATAACCACATAGTTTATAAATAGTCTTGTGGAGGGTTAAAAAAAAAAGTATAGGTAACGTAACTCTGGTATCGAGCCAATAACTGGGATGACAACCATGGAGGTAAACTTTAAGAACTGAACTTCAAAACAAAGCGGAGGTTATAGCTTGATCTGCAAATGCCTTACCATTCCAGTTGAGAAGGCAAGAAGCAAGCAAGCAACCACGGCTCCAAGGAGCTGCCCGATCCAGTACATAATACCTCTGATGAGTGTGATGTGGCCACCGAGGAAGGCACCGAAGGTGACGGCAGGGTTCACGTGCCCGCCGGAAATGTTGGCTCCAATTGCAACCGCAACGAACAGTCCAAAACCGTGAGCCAGGGCTGCAGCCACAAGCCCGGCCGGCGTTGTCGACCCATCGTCCGTCAGCTTGTCTGCCAAAACATTATTCACCATCAATACATCAAGTTTCTCAATTAAATCCGAACTAGCTACAAGCTAAAGAAACATAAAGGAGAAACGAAACAGATAAGCATAGACAGGGCAGGAGCTTACTGAAAGCAACACCGGAGCCTTCGCCGGCGAAAACAAAAATGAGAACAGAAATGAACTCGGCCAGAGCAGCTTTCAGAGCATCGGGTTGGGCAAACTCGCCTGTGGATCCAACAGCAATTCTAGGGATCGCCATTTTTCTGATAATTCAGTGGAGACTCAGCTCCTGGAGCTAGCTTCTTACAAAGAGCCTAAAGTACTGTAATTCGCTGCTTGCACTTTCAGCTTTAGATTATGGGAGTTTATATAAAGGGCGAGCCGTAGGAGCAGCACTTATTACTATTTGGCCGTTTGGCAACCGGAATAGCCGGTCTCAATCCGGTGACAGCTTGTTTCCAACGAGGCAACAAAAAACGGCACAACATTTTGAGAATTTTCTAGAATTTTATATTAATGTTCTATTCTTTTTTTTTTTTTTTTCTTCTTCTTTTCTTATAAATTTTTTACAATTTTTTAAGTAAAATTTTATCGAGATATGATTTATATTAGAGTACGTGAAAGCGGGTAGAAATATTTAAAAATTTATTTGAGTAGATTTTGGTAATTCTTTTAGTTTTATTTGAAATTTGTTTTAGTTTTGATATTTCGAATTAGATAAATATTTTAACTATAAAAAAATTATATAAAAATAAATTCATAAGATGATTTAACTTAATGTGATACTTAAGATTATAACGTTACTTTTTTCATAAAATATATATAATAGATCATATAAAATCACATCAATTTATGAGTTTACTTATGTATAATTCCTTTATACTTATAGAACTTCTTAACGAGTAATGACTTATAGAAATCTTAGATATATCAGTTAGGAATATTCTTCTCAGCATTCTCACACTTCACACACCATAATTATTTTAATTTTTTTTTCATTTTTTCTATAATAAATATGTAGTATATAGATGATAAATAGAATAATTCAATTAATTTAATAAGAATAAAATAAAATAAAATAAAAAATAATATTTTAATATATAAAGTGTGTGGTGTAGAATGATGTATAGCATTATCCTATCAGATAAGGATTGGTTTGGTTATACAAAACCAAACTATCTCATCGCATCTCTTTTAATATAATCATTACAAATTTATTAAATTATCATAAAAAATATAACAAACAATTTAATATTTTTAAATTTTAAAATAAAATTAATATTAAAAAATTATATTATAATAATATTTTATTTTATTTTTAATAAAACATATCATCCGAACTGTGTAACTAAACAATATAAATCTTATAACTTTTGTTAAAAACAAAACTCCACCAGAAAATAATATAAAAAATAATTTTATTATGATGGAGCCCACCTTTTAATAAAAGGTTTGGCTGAGGTTTGTAAGTTTTGTTTAACGTTACTCTTTTTATATTTTTAAGAAAACATAGATAACTGATTAGATAAAATGTTCTTTTAAATATAATATTTTATGAATTAAAAATGTTTAGAGAAACAAATAGCAAAAAATATTGACCGGTCGGCAAACACCCGTCCGTGTCCGGAGAGGCTGTGGGTCCAGCCTCCATTTTGTTGATATGGTGACACGTGGAGAGCCTGATGTGGGCTTTTATCGAATGAGCGCAGATATTAAGATATTCAAATCACCGACCAAAATGGAGATGAGGAAGAAGGGAGGGGGCTGACGGGGGTTCTCCAATCATTAAACCGACCATTGGATTGTTTATACGGTCGTGATTAAGACCCTCCAAGGTTAATTGTCGATATCTGGATGATGATGTGGTCAAGTTTCCACCTCATGGCAACGTAATAGTTAGGACGGTGTCTTTATGGTTCTGATTACGACCAAATTATGTAACAAAACGCCATCAACATAATGAATTAAGGGTGACATTTTTTTTTATATAAGCATCTTGCATTCGTTAATAGATAGACATTACAAATTTAACTTAAAATATATATTATAAACTAACTATAACATTAATAGCTCCTAAATACAGAATTATACTGATATAGTTTACTCCATGCTACATATCTCTACAAATCCAAAATCTGAGAAACAGTACAACTATGTTTAAAACAAAGTTAACAAACCTCATATTCTTTTTAAGACAGAGCAGATGACATACTCTATGAACATAAATCCAAGAGACAATATGTATTTTTATGTTATTTTTATTTTCCAAAACAAAAATTATTAGAGAAATTAAAAATATATGGAAAATTAACGAATGATAGCTTCAAAAGTTATAGATCTGCAACTTCAACCTTGAAGGAAAACAAAACACCAAACAAAGTGGCAAGGTGGCATGCCACCTTGGCCATACGGCAGACAGTCAGGATTGAAGAACCAGGTGGCCCAGGACTCGGAAAAGCCGCACTTGGCGGCAACAGATCACCCCTTGCGGAGGCATATGGATCTCACGCGCCAACTTCAGAACACGGTTTGAAAGATTGAAGCCTTGGGATTCTTACATAGGGGCATGTGATGGTTGTTGGACGCTAGAGAGCAACAAATATGCCTTTACCATACGTTGACCTGAAAAACAAAACTTAAAAAAGGAAGAAAAACAAGAGATAAGAGATAAGAGAAATGAGAGATGAGGGAGGCTGGAGGACGAAGCTCCTCCCCCCCACCTTCTTCGGGCTGGTTTGTGTTTCGAAAAGTTTTAGAAAGAAGGTAGACTCTCTCTCTCTAAAAGTTGGGGGGAGATATAGGGGTGGCATTTTAACCACCTATCCCATTATATAAAATGACATTTGTTTTGATATTATATGAAATTATTATTTGTTTCAAAAGTTTAAGTTAATGAAAAGATGTGAATTTTATTATTTAATTTATATCTTAACACGAATAATGAAGGTAAAAATAAAAGATTAAGAAAAAAGCTTAGTCTACACAAATCTTATGAAAATGATAAAAAGTACACAAAAAGCCTCACAAAAGTTCACATGTTTTGGAATTCCACTAGTTAGAAAGTCCTTGCAATGCCTTCTAGATTCTACTAGTTGGAAAAGTGAATAAAATCTTGGAATTTCCTCAACTTTTTACAATCTTCCATTAAAAGTCCTAATAATTATTTGTTTGGGGAGGCAGAAAAACCAGAAAACAAAGCCAAAAGAAAAAATTACAATAATAATAATAATAATAATAATAATAATAATAATAATAATAATAATAATAATAAAATCTTTTACCTCAAATCATTGTTGTTGCTTTTCTCCACGAAACTTTTAGAGATTTTAGGGATGAAAACTTGATGAATAATGCTAGATATAATTTTAGGATGCGTAAGTTCTATGCACTTTTTTTTTTTAAAAAAAAAAAATGAGATTTATTATTAAAAAATTAACCTTTTCATATTGGTATCAAATTTGTCCACTTTTTTCAAAGAAAATGAGTAAAACCTATACACTTTAATATTAGAAATATTATTTTTCTTGCTCAAACAAATAAAACTCAAATAGTAATACTCTACGTAGTATTTTTTGTTTTAAAAAAGGTAGAATCTATTATTAAAAAAATAATTTTTTTATATAGGTATCAGATTTACTCATTTTTTCTAAAGAAAATGAGCGAAACTTATACATTTTAATATTATAAATATAATTTATTTTAACTCAAATGTAAAGCATAAATGATATTGACTGTAGGGTGAAAGATATTTAAAAACAAAAAACAAAGGGAAACATTAACGTCAACATCTTGGGATGATTATTTGCTTGCAAGAAACAAGCATAAAGGAAGAATGTAGCATTGTTTTTTGCTGCAACTTATGTCATGTATCGACATTAGACTTCCTAATTGAATTTCGTACTCTCAATTTTGGACATTTCTGGTTATCAAAGGAAAAAAACACAGTTGGGTTCATCATTTAATAGATTATCTAAATACGTACATTTATATTCTATAAATATTATGAAAAACTTGTATATAAAGCGAAGTGAGTACACTAATAATAAATTGAGGTTTAATAATTCTTCCCCATCAAGTTAGGCACAACTATTTTATACCTCAGTAGATGGTATAGGTATGTAAATTATGATGAGAGGATTAATTAGGCACTAAGAAAAGGGCAACATGAAACAGTTTTTCACGTTAGAATATTTGCACATGTAACTTGTCCTACATATAGAGGACAAGGCCAGACATAACAATTCAATTGTTTTTGTCTTTTACACCAGATGTTTTAAAACAATGTTTTGACTAATAATAGAGTTGTATAGGTCTTCGGTAATGAGTTTTTGTCAAGTATACCTCAAATAATTTAAGAAAGAATTCCTTTAGTCTAATTACTCGTAAAAATTATTTGCATCTAAGAGGTCGATTCGAACGATAGACTTGGAGGAATCATACTACCAAGATTCGAACGATCCTTACTATTTAAGCCAACTCCTAAAAGTTCAATAACTCAAGCATTCATTTAGGCATGGTCTGGATAATGAGTTGAGATGAGATGGGATAAAAATTGAAAGTTGAATAAAATATTATTAGAATATTATTTTTTTAATATTAATTTTGTTTTTAGATTTGAAAAAGTTAATTGTTTGTTTCATTTTATTTAAAAGTTTTGAAAAGTTATAATGATTAGATAAAAGGAATTGACCTGAATTGATATGATTTCACTCTTCAAACTAGGCCTTATAGTGAATTGACTTTATCGTCAGAGTTTCTCTCCTCAGTGAATTGCAAGGATCAAGCTTATTTTTTGATTTCAGAAAGATACATGTCTTAAGGAAGTTTATTTTGATATCAATTAAGATAAGATATGATCATTGAATTTAAAGAAATTGAGGAGGTTTATTGTGATGATCTTAAGCAAACAGATAATATAATACTCTTTTGGTTTATAACTTATAACAAGTTCATGTATCAAGCTAACCTTGATATCTTCCTTTCAAAAGACATGCAACATATATTAATCAATAATCTCACATGGAACCTCACAAGCTTTAATTGGTAAGTATAAATATTACACGAAGGCCGATGAAGTCAGATCTATCGTTCACCCAATCACTCGAACCTTTATTTAAAAGGCAACAACCAAAGACAATGTACCATGATATCATCAAACTCTTTAAAATACCACTTTATGCATTTCTCATTATGGTTTAATTCCTAATGAACGGATAACATTAAACCATGATATCATAGTCCTAAGATGCACAACAAAACGGCATATTTTGATAATTTTACTTGTAAGTATAATGTAAAATGATCAAAACATTTCGTTTTTTACGCTAAACTGATACTATCCATTACACTGAAAATGAAGAAAATCATCATATTCCGTTGAAGGGATGGTAGAGGAGGATCAAGAAGATGACGACAACTAACTTTAATTCTTTTATTTGTGAAAGAAAAAACAAAAAAAATGACAAGTAACATAGAGTTGAAAACAAAGATCCATGATGATGAACTTGTATTATATGGATCTAGCCGCATTAATCTCTGACATTAGCACGTTCACGAGTGCTCTGATAATCTTATTAATCTTTGCCTGCAAAAACTAGTCTAAAGTACTCTATACGTTAATGGGATTGATAAGCTCAAATGAGTTGTTAGCATGAATTGAAAAATTAGTTGGTAATGTGAGAGATGGTAGACTTGGTGTTTGCACTTGAATCTCAAATTGCATATAAATAAATAAATAAAATAAAATAAATATATAAAAAAGTGGTATATATAATTAAGCCGACCACATGAGATGACATAAATCCACATGACTCAGAATAATGTTGATTAGAGTTTGTGTTTATCTTGTCCGTCCACGAATATATGGGATCGGGTACCTCACTATTTATTAAACAATTCTTCATCTCCTTTCTCTAATTTCTCTTCATTTTTAAATCTTATCTACTTCCTTGTTTTATATTATTCATGACGACTTGATCATGATGATCATGAGTTGTCATGATGACTTGTCCGACAGCTCCTTCTAACATCACATGTTTTTTCTTTTCCTACTCTTTGATCCTCCCTTCATCGTGTTTGGATCTAGGGAAAAAAAAAATTATATGGTTACATACTGCCATTAATCAGTGGATCAGATCTCATGAAATGAAAGACTTTCATAGGATCTGCTGAATTTGCACTGAATTTATGCTATCTACTTCCATTTAAATGGAGAGAGTATTGTTTACACAAAGTTTAATAGTTTGAGGTAATCAAATACTTCTCAACAATGATAAAAAAAGGACATAAAACTAAGTATTTATTAAATTTGAAAATGAAGTTTATCCATATTATATAAGTTGATTACAGGTTTCGCAGATTGACCTGTTTATTAATCGTGTCTTATCAAATCAATTCATTTTGATCTAAATCTATTTATATCAAATCAAAACTTGTTTATTTTATATTATATATATATATATATATCAAATTTATGGGTCGTATAATATGTTTTCACCTCTATAAAATAAAGTTGCTTCACCAACACTCCAATACAACAGGGTAAACATGAAAGAGGCTGAGCATTTCTCTGAATTATTCTGCGGACTGGGCTGTTTTAAGTCGAAAGGCACTCCCTCAAAAGTCACCCAGAAAATAAAAGGCTTAGCCCAAACAAGTGCCAAGGCCCAATATATTACTAATACTTTCGTACTCGGCCTGTGGCTTGGACTTGGTTTTGATGGATCAGGTGAGATTGGTACAAAATTATATAATTCAGAAACATTATATATATATAATACTGTTACGTATAGTCTTAGATCATGTAAGTATCGTATAGTCACTTTAAAAAAAATAGAGTCTATTATTAAAAAATTAATTAATTTTTTACATGTAGATTCCGTATTTATTTACTTTTCTTAAAATAATTGTAATACGTTTATGTACTCACGACTGCTACAATCATTTCTCATAAATATATAAGATATAAGATGTTACTATAATTAGAAATAACGTTGAGATAGAAAAATCCAAACCTTTACTAGTAAAGAAAAACTGATATAAAACAAAATCTACATATGAATCTAACACAAGAAAGTTTGCACACTGACATGATTTAATATATAAATATATTATATTTATTTTATAATAAAAATAGTTTCTGATGGATCATGTTAAATTGTGTCAGCGTAAATTTACTTGTGTAAGATTTGTGTGTAGACCAAAACATTTCTATAGAATATGAGGATTAAGACAATACAAAGTTATTTCTATCCATTAGTCTTAATTAAGGCGACTTCTTTGTGCCATAACGACTCTATTCCTAGTTTTCTAAGCAAACAGAATTAGTGCAAATTTTCTACCCTACTTTATTTCAACTTTCTTTCCCTTTCATCTTGTCATCCACCAATCTTCCTAAACATCTAATCTCAGCTTTATTAAAACTTAGAAAATGTGTATAATATTCCTTGACATGAATGTTTTTGCTCTTCACACTCTTTTGAATTACTTTTATCATTGGCTTCCTATCAAGTAGCTCTCTTATATAAACCATTAGATTCTCATGTCTCCCATTACTCATTTTCATGTTTCCCACAACCCAAACAAGTTGGGAAAAAGAAAAGAAAAAGAAAACACAGCATCCTGCTCTTGGAATAGAGAGAAATAAATAGGGTTTTGTTCAACAATTCACAACAGGTCCAAGCAGATAGAAAAAAAGCTCATGACTAGCGGTATTTATTCTTAGTCTTAGGCAAGTTGCATGTATTTAACAAAGCAAATTGTGGTAGCTCAATTGATACGAGCTGAAATTTCATAACTTCGAGATAAAGAGTTTAAGTCACAACATAAGTTGAAACCACTTGTAGTGATAAAGCTTGACCTTTGAACTTAAGGATGGGCTTTAAACCAGCTGGATATTTTGAAAGTGCTATGGTAATAAGCTCGCTCTGGTGGTAGTAGTCATGGATCAAATCGGACATTTCGCATCTAGAGGGGCTCCTATGGTCACGCCCAAGAAGAGTTGTTATAGTGGTCACTCCGTTCTCCTTTTGCTTTAAAAAAATAAAAAAATAAAAAAGCTGCATGTCTTCAACAAAGCAATTACCTCTTGAACAATTGTTTACAAACGAATAATTTTGTTGAAAGTGATATGATTTGACTTCTGCTTACTGCAAACTCCCTCCTCTTAAATCCTCTTGAGACTTTTCTCTCTCAAGTTTCTATCTTTTTATTTATTTATTTATTTTATTTTATTTTCTGTTAGGTGGTTCACAAGCTTGTTCACATGGGCATCAGAGATATCTTTGTTTGTACATATCTTATTCTTTCAAATGGACCCCCATAAGCTAACCCACCTCTTAAGAGGAGAAAAAAAGGAACGACTACTTCACACATAAGTCGTACCTCAAAAGGAAGGAGACAGAACCAAAGCTAAAATTAACATCTTTTTCTCTTTGCCGTCACACACCTACTCTTTCACCAAACTCCACCTTAAAGCATTAACGGAGATGGGGAAAAAAAAAAAATTAAAAGCAATGTCTTTCCTAACTCCTTGTTCAAACTTACAAAAGAGGTTGCTTTAATAAAGTATCCAGCATTGATTTGCAGAATCTAACGGTTCAGTCCCGATCAAACCAACCGTCTTTTATAATTTGGTCAAATGTGTATGGAAAATGCAGTTTGCTTTCTAGGAAAAAAGAAATGGATTGTTTTCGGGATGAGTTTGGTTGAAGAATCCTATGATCATAGTAGTTATCAGTGATGCTAATTAAATACGAAATGACTATTTTTTGTTAAAATGAGTTTGTTTTATATAGTCATTTTAACCGTAAATAACTCGTCACAAATATTCGTTTTTGTGCGCTCTCAAAGACTCAATTCCTTGCTGAGTTTAGGAGTACTGTATCTCCTCCACAAAGCATGTCTCTCGAGAAATAAATGCAGCAGCTGATAGTTTGGCTAAGTTTGAAGCACAGGGATTGTCTAGAAGATATCTCCATCTGAAGAAGCTTCCTCGTGAGGTGCGAGGAATTATGTCAAAGATAGGGTAGGAATTCCATATATATATATGCGCACTGCAAGTAATAACAGTACATTGCATAGACACAAAAAGTAAAGGTTTTTACATGCTCTCTTGTGGACAGATTGCTTTGCTTTGTTACTACTGTTTTTCTCCACCATAAGTGAAGTTTTTCAATAGAGTAACGCTAAATGTAAGTTTAGGACGTGTAAATACCGTGCAATTTTTAAAAAAAATAGTGAATCTTATTATGAGAAAAGACAAATAATATTTACAGTCTTAAGATGTGCAAGTCTCGAATATTCTATTTGAAAAAAAAAATAGATAAATCTAGAACTCACATAAAAAATAATAATAATGATGAACTCTACTTTTTTCTAAAGAGTACGCAGAACTTATATACATAAAGATTGTATCTAACATTGTTGAGCACATCAGAGTTAACACTAAATGGAAATTTGGGAGAGATCCCTTAGTTTTTATCATGAAACAGGGAGCAGAAACTTTGGATGATGTGAGACAGCAGAGCTGCTAGTGATCATGATAGTAACATGGTGATACAGTACCTAGTTTTGTGTCTAAATTTAACTACACTTGAGATATAGTAACTAAATCTATAGGGTTAATCAAGAATAATACACTTGGTCAGCCACTCAAAACCTTTATTCCCCTGCTCAAAAGACAGGAAATAGAAAAAAAGAGAGAATCATTACATGTTATTAGGTTATTTTCTTGTTTGCAGGGTCGAGACTTTTTGTCCCCTTGGTACTGTACTTATTTGTGTTGGTTAAACAAACGGGGTGGGGTCTATCCCGAAACTTCAATATCTCAAGGTGGTATTCTCTGAAAACAAAATGATCAAAACGGAAGAAAAGAAAGAAAGAAAAAAAAAAAATTAATGTTAGATACAGTCGTAGCTTTGCGTAATTGTCATGTAATTTTTTTGAAAAATAGTCAGATCCAAAATTAAAATTTTGGCTTTTTATAATACGAGTATTGTATTTAAAATTGTGTCCTTTGTGTATCCATAACTGTAAATATCATTTCTCAAGAAAAAAAAAAAAAAAAAACTTCTATGCAATTCTCAAACTAATTTCCATCATATAGATTTAGTATGCAATGATCCTCTGATAGACTTTAGGTGCTCTAGATTCTGCTGTGACCCACAGCAATAAGATACATCAACCACCATGCATATGACTCCATCATAGTCCCAATTGTGACAAACCTTTTGACAGCAACTGCAGGGGTTGGGACTCATTATTTCATTCTTATCTACACTAGTCTTCATTTTCGCTGATCTAATAATTGTTGCTGCTATCTGCACTTTCTCGTGGACAATGCTTGAATGAAGTATGTAGAACAATGATCATGTCTCTTCCCCCTTCAACGTCTCCAAACTAATGTCAAAGAAACTACTGTATCCATAACATCTTTAGAGAGAATTTAAGTTGGGTTAAACTGAATATTTAATTAAATGAAATGAAGTATAGAGTGAATTTAAGACTTATGCTTTTTGCGCGCACTAAATTAAATCATCATTTATTTGAGAAGTTTAATTTAATAACAAGAGATAAACTGAATTATTTGAATAATATCCTAAAGAGATGACGTTACATTTCAACCACATTGTTTCATAAACAGACTGTACGAAAGAATAGTCTTTGCTAATCTTTATAAATGGTAAAAGCAGACAGTATCCAACTAAGATTTTTCTTTCTTTTATTTTTTTATTTTTTTATTTTTGGCATGTTCTGTCTTGCACTCCATGTTTAGTCAAGTTCAGCTTGGAAGTAACTGTGAAAATCAATGGAGTCTAAGACTCAAGTATTGTCCTGTACTAAATATTTCAGACACATGCCTAAGAACCAACCTCTTTTGGAGACCGACCCTTTTGTTGTTTCCCTTGCCATTACTTCCGTTTGAGGACCGCTCTCCTCTCCTAGGCTCCTAGCTCTTGGATTTCTTAACCCCACAAACGCGCATTTTCCCAATACCAACCATCTTGGTCCAAAGTTAAATGCTGTGCACGGCACGTGCAACCCATCCAATAGCTTCCACCGTCGCATGTGCCTTGCCGCACGGTCGGATGCCGAGTGTCATTGGTTGAGGGGTCGTGACATGGACAGCTTTGTTGAACTTGGATCTTTTTGTACCTAATTGCCATGTGCAGTTGCAGAAGAGGACAACTTCACTGGTTGCTAACAATAGTTTTTAAGCCCCACCTTATGATAAAGACATGTTAATTCACTGTAAAGCATATAATATATGACAGTGCTGTATCCGCTGAGGATGTAGCACGAGCTTGGTTATGAGACGTACATTTTATTTTGAGTTTTGCTACATATAAGTACAGTCGCGTACTGATTTATTCATACTTAAAATTTAAATTAACACCGTTTTCAATAAAATCTACTTTTTAACCAATTACATTACATTAGTATACAGATTAGCGTACAATTATGTTTGTAACTATATATTTTTTTTTATTTTTATTTTAAACTAAAAAATAAAAAAATTACAATATAATTATAAAATATTTTTTAATCACTAAAAAAAAAATTGGAACACAAATTCAAGACCCACATTTGGAGGGTTTAGTATTTTTGATAATATATATATATATATATAATTGACTAAATAAAATAAATTAAACATGATCTACAAATTAACGAAAAGTGCTTAGATTCTCGAACCGTGTGATGACACATGGCGGCCTCTGATTATTTTTGCTAACAATTTTACATGATTAGGAGGACAGGTAAAAGTCGTTACCCGTCAGGAGGTAAAAGGCTAACCGGTCTGCACTTTTTGGGACCATGTTTCAAAGTTGAGCTGAATTTACAATAATAACCCTATTGTGCGGCTGAACATTATATATAGTATACTTGCCTTTTCATTTTAAATAATGATTATTATTATTGACCCTTTATTATAATTAAAAAAAAAAAAGAAATTATGGAAATTCTTTTATAAAAGATCTGTACGGCTTATACATCTAAGATTTATATTTAGTATTATTTATAAATGGAAAAATATAGTTATAAGAATAATTATGCATTAATCTGTGCACCAATACGATGTGATTGGTCAAAAATAGATTTTATTGAAAACAGTATTAATTTAAATTTTAAATATGAATAAATCAATATTAATATACAGATTAGTACGCGACTGTATTTATATATAACAAAACTCTTCATAAATTAATATATATTATACTTTTACATTTTTTTCAAAACATTTGTATTAGATTACTCACTCCGTGACTACCTGCACTACCTGCAGCCATTACTCGAAAATTGCAGAAACATATGCAGTCCCTGGACCTCTTGGTTGCATACCAGCACAAGTCCCTGCTATCAGTGCAATGAATGCAGGGAAAGGTCAACTGATCGTCAGGACTAAGGCAGCTAATGTACCCAAAGATTCAAAAGAGAAATGATTTTAATTACTAACATAGATTTTGCGTAAATTCTTATAATTACTAAATGTGTTATTCATACATGCTTATATATTTATTCCTCTCTTATTTAAAATTCTCATAATTTAGATAAAAAGTTAATAGAAATATTGACCCGCAACTTAAACGTATTGAGGGTTAATAATCAATGATAATGAAATACAACTACATAGTTTATTAATTATAGTAGATGTAAACAATCACTATTGATAGATCCATCATCCAATGAGCAAGTAGATATGGAGTTGTATGGTACTTATGTATTACATGAGGTGATGTTATTATTCTAAAAATAATGTTGTATATTACATAATATTGAGGGAAGAGTTTTGCTACATACAAGCACAATCGCGCACTAATATGTGTATCAATACTGATTTATTCATATTTAAAATTTAAATTAACACTGTTTTTAATAAAATCTACTTTTTAACCAATCAAATCATATTAATATACAGATTAATATACAATTATACTTATAATTATATTTTTCCTATACCCAATGTGATTCCTCGTCCATGTTCATTTGTTCTGTCAGAACAGGATTTCATTATAATTTTGGTTGGTTTTGTTCTGTACTTATAAAACTTTAATATAAAAAGAAGAAAATAGGCTCTGCTTCCACCTGACGCCCATAAATTCCTGTTGTGACATGTGGATTTGCGTCTTGTTCTTGATGCTTTGGGGAGTTTTGTTTATAAAACCCATGAACCAAGGGAGTTTTGTTTGTTTTTGTTTTTTGCTAATAAAATAAGTTTGAGAGGTTTTTATTTATTTATTTAGAACAAGATCAAGATGATAATTATATAAAACTAAATGATGTTTGGTAGTAGCTTTTATGCTTAAATTAGTATTACGCTTCGTTTAGGTAGTCAGAAGAAATGAAAAATTTACAAATAATAGTGAGATAATTTGTGAACAGTAATAAAATAATTTTAATTAATATTTTTATTGGATTTTGAAAAAAAAATAATGAAAATATTGAATAAAAATATTATAAAATCAAAATATTATTAAAATATATTTTTTTAATATAATTTTATTTTGAAATTTAAAAATATATATATTTTTTTAATTTTATGTGAAAGTTTAAAAAAATTATAATGATAAATAATTATTAGATTAAAAAGCATGAATTTTTTTTTTTTTTATATTTAAGTAATATTTAGATGTTAAGATAAGATGAGACTAACTACATATCTAAATGGAACTTTAGTTTTTAAAGAGAGTTAACTCAGTAAGGTGAAAAGGTAAAATCGTTTGTCAAGTGTATCCCATGGAATTATCTCAATTGTATCGCTCTGAATAAGTATAATTTACATCCTATTTTATCAAGAGATTTAAGTAATACAGTCATAAATAGATTTCATAAAAATAAATATACAAATTAATATGGGTTCATACAATATATATCTACGTTAATTTATGAATTTTCTATTGTGAGAATTTTTATTTTTTCCTCTCAACAGATATGTAGTGTAAGGCTATTAAACAAAAAAAATTTTGTGATTAAAGCGTTTCTCTTTTATTAAATTCTTCGCACCATTCGGTTTTGATGCATCTAAAATGTGGCATTTTGCGTTAGAAACGCCAAGAATTTCTCACCCCATAACTCTCATAGTCGTTAATGTTTTGTTGAGTCGCCTCTTGACATCGTTACTCTTGGCGCTAGATGTCTTCTCTCGCCTTACCATCACACCCGCTATGTAGGCGAGAACGGCTTCCCAGCCGTTTAATTTGCAGGTGAGAAAATTTAATTATAAGCCTTAATTTTTTACATACCTAACATACTATTAACAAGGTATTAAAAAATTTTCATATCGGTTATGTTAAAAAATGATTGATATTTTTATTATTTTTAAAATTATAATAAGACTATAAATAATAAGTTAACACACCAATTTATGTGTAGTAAAATTAATTATTTACCATTAGAAACTTGAGTTTCAATCTCGCCAAATAGACCATTAAAAAAATAAAAAGTTGTAGAAAATGTAACTAAATAGATTGAGGCCTAATTTGTTTTCACAAACTATTTCATCTTATTTTATTTAAGAGAAAACCTTCTGACCGGCTGGGCTTATAACCCACTAAAAACAACCCACCAATAATATTAAGTCACATACACTTCTCAAGTCATGTATGGTATGACCGCACTTCACCAAATTGATTGAATCTATGTCTGGCATTTTCAATTGGTAGTTTCCTTTCGCATTTGGCATTTTCCAGTGACATTTTCAATTGATAAAGTCCAATCTCGCTATTGTGGCAAGGAGACGGAAAGCCCCTCTCTCGTGACAGTGGCAGAAACCTGAATGGTTCCATCTTTCTTATTTTTGAGAATTCTTCTTTTTTTGATTTTCTATTCACATCATTCACTACTTTGCTAGAACATTTTCTAGTTTTGAAAATGAAGCAATTGCTTTTCTCTTCAAAATTTTGACTGAAGACTATTCCATATGAAGAATCCATAGCTGATTTTACATACTCATTGATAATAGATGACTTTGTCTATTAATATTTGGAGGTTGTACTACTTTTTGTGAGCTTTTATTGAGGTCTTAAAATTTTGAAGGTTGGGTTCTGCAGTGAGGATTGGTATGGTAGAATGGATTTGTTGCAGGTATTTCACCCTAATTTTGTATGGTTTTCAGTATACGGACAGTGGTGCAAAATCCATGTGGTTGAAAAGAAACAGTGGTGCGAAATCCGTGTGGTTGAGAAGAGATGGCGGTGCAAACAAACGGAAGAGATGGTAGGGTCTTGGTCGGATGAGTTTCACAACGCAGGGGTTGTGTGATTCGAAGAGTAGGGGTGAGTGACCTAACTTCTGATCATGTGTGGCTACACCTATAGTGTGTTTTGTGTTATTTTTAATGTGGCTGATGATGATTGGAGGGCTAATTTTCTCACATAAACAGCCCGACCTCTTAGAAGCGAAACTATTTATCTACTCATTATAAAAATTTTCAAACTCTAAAATAAAATACAAGAAACAATTTATTTCGACGGGATTGAACCCTAAAACAATATAGGGAATCACGCTATATTAAATGCGCTAACCAAAAGATCATGTCATATTAAATGCATTACTCAAATGGCCATGCCACATCAAATAATGCGTGGCGGAAGGGACTTCAGGAAGATATCCCTCCCCCAGACTCAAGGCATGGTTGCCTAGTCCACGAGATAAGGTATAAAATGAACCTCCAAATATCAAATGAGGGGACTGGGTATGTACTCACAAAACTTTCTAGTTTAATTCGTCCTTTCTTGCATCATTTCTATGGACATTATTGACTTAAGCATTGGAAACTCTTCGACTATTCAATGGCCACTTCCCACTGATTTCTTTTTTATGTTGGCAAGCCCTCCAGACTGAAGACTAGGACTACTGAGAGTCCAGTATATAGGCGTATGAAATACGACATCAATAATAATATTAAAAAATTATATTATAATAAGAATTTTTTTTTTTAATTTTTAATTTTTTTCCTCAGGTAACGAATAGGGTTGCTACCAAATAAATAGTGAAGATACCATAATTCCTAACAAGTCAACTAATACATGCGGATTGCCGGTTGGTTTCGGTTTTCTTGGGCAGGTCACCACGCAATCTAGTACTACCCTACGAAGATAATATAACAATTGGACCCAACCTTCGTTATAAAAGGTGAAAAATCCAAAAAGTTAGAAAAAAAAAAAAAAAGAAGATTTTTTTTTAATCACTTCTATATTTTACAGCATGTGAGTTTGATGCTGTGTAGGGTGAAAACAAATATATATATATATATATATATATATATAAAACAATTTAATTATGAAGATATGTTGTGCATCAATTCTTTTTTACCTTTTGGGCAAAATGTCTATTATCTTGAATAAATTATATGTTACTTTTTTCAATTCCAAATTATAAAAATTAATACTATGCACCATAATGTGGAAAAAAATATTTAATATATTAATTGCGTTATAATTGTTTCTCAGGACTTATTTTTCGTGCTCATGCAATTAAAATAATAATATATATATGATTATTTTTACATATTCTTTGTGTATTTTATTAATCTGATTGGCTGTGTCACTTTTTTTTAATATAAAATAATTGTTTTGGCTAATTATATAAATGGAGTGTTCAAAGAGTATACAAAAGTAACTGCATATAATATTATTTTAACGAAATTTTACTGTATGCAGCAACTTTTTATGAATAAATAAAAGAAGCAAACATTTTATGGGTAAGAGGGTAATGGTACTTATACAAGGTAGTGTATCTAGATTTATTACAAAGATTCATTTGATATGATAAATTAAAATAGTTATGGGTCTGAATTATATTTTGAACTTGAACATCTAAAGTAGGAAATATATATATATATATATATTAAATTCCTTTCACAGTATTTATTAAACATTTAATACAAACATACATGTATAAATATAAATATTATGGGATTTATTCAATTTGTTTAATTCTCTTCTAATACAAGAGAGATTTATGGACCAACCATAAAGCAGTCACAACAAGAAAGAAGGCTGGGATAAGATCTAGAAATTGACAGATCTTAATGCAGAGAAGATTTTCTTGTGGAAAGTATGTCACGATGTACTGCCTACAAAATCAAATCTTTTTAAGAATATGGTAGTTGAGAATCCAAATTGTCGACAGGAACCAGAAACTATTGAACATGCATTAAGAACTGTTCAATAAATTGGGGTCAATGTTCAATAAAGATAAAGAAGTGCAAAATAAAGAGTTGGAATTTTAAAGAAACGTTGGACACAACGTTTGGCTCTCTTGGCAATGAGGAATTGAAAGAGTAGGGAGTGGTTGCAAGGAGATCGATTGTGGAAGAGGACACATCCTAGCATTCTACTCAAGCAAACAACACAGAGATTGCAGGATCTTAGGTTGGTGAATCAGAAATCCATAGAATAGGCTACACAATCAACTCAACAGATGCTGCTAGTAGCTGGGCGGCACCTCCAAATAATGATTTTAGGATCAATTGGGATAGTGACATTGACAAAACTTAGTGCGAAGTAGGAGTTCGGGCTATAGTTTGTGACTATGAGAATGAAGAGAGACTTGTTTCCAAATCCAGATTTAGTAGAAACATATGCTTTGCGGTGTAACTAATCCGGTTTTAGACAAAATATAGGATTGAACTAGTAAAAAAAATATATAATAGAAAATATATAATATTAAAAATTAATATGTGAACCGGCTCAATCCGGTATTGGAAAATGTAAAACTAATTTTAGACCGAATTTGATTGATTATTTTTAAAATTAAAGAACCGATTCCAGATTGAACCAGTCGAAAGTCAGACCGAACTAATCGGTTCTCCAATTTATTTTTACACCCCTACTAATATGTTGCACTTCAAGCCTCTATCTTTGGCATTGAGCTGGTTTTAGGAGGATCATGCTACAAGGAGATGCCTTACAAATTGTCAATGCTATGAAAGAAACATAAGAACACTAGAATAGCAAAGAGATGTTAATCATAGACTTAACACACTCTCAAAAAGTTTGATGAATGGTCTGACGAGGGATGTTAATAAAGTGGCTCATGCTCTAGGAAAGAATATTGCCTTGGGCATGTGATTATTGATTTGGAGGAAATTCCTCGTTGTATTGAGTCAGAGATTTTTTTCATAAAATTATTAGTTGGCTTTATAAAAAAATCTCTTCCAATTTAGATTTAGGGGTTGTTTGGAAATAGAGATGGTTTCTTCCAAAAATCTCAAAAATCACTCAAATACAAATATTTTTCAATTTTAAATTTAACTTTTTCATCTAATTATTTATACTTTCCCAAACTTTCCAACAAAATACAAAAAAATCATTCAACTTTTTTCAAATCCCAAACAAAAATAATGTTGAAAATTATATTGTAATAATATTTTAACTTTATAATATTTTTATTCAATTTTTTTCTATTATTTTTTAAAACTAATAAAAAATCTTAACTCAAACCATTTTACTATTACTTACAAACCCTTTTATATTCACAAATTTCTAATCTTATCTCATTCTCTAAATAGTAAATATCCCCTTAGAATCCGAATAAATACTATAGAAAATCTCACATTATCTTGACAAGAAAATTCATGTCATTACAAAAAAAAACTATAAAATGCCACCAAAGCCAAGAATTTAAGACTCTTTCTTAAATTACAAGTCATTTTACAATAAATTAATATAAGAGTAATACTACGTATATTTACAAAATATATAAATACTACATAATTATTTTAAAAAATAATGAGTTTTTTATAAAAAAATTTTCATATAAATTTTATATTTATTTAATTTTTTTAAAAAAAATTACATGCCATTTACGTACTACACGACCAAAAATGTGATATTAATCCATAATTTTCCATGCAGGCATTTGTTACCACAGTAAGAATGCAGAAGAACCAATCAGTTCACTTTCTTCAGCCGGTGAGAGTAGCTAAAATAAAACGCAAGAGCCCTTCCCATCTGACACCACCTTTTTTTTCTTTTTTCTTTTTTCTTTTTTCTTTTTTCTTTTTAAGGAAAGCGTATATTTGGGCGTTAAAATTTGCCAGCGGGAAGGATCTCTATATATATGGAAAATCTGAATCTGATTCAGTAATTGGCCATTAGAGAGAGAGAGAGAGAGAGAGAGTAAATCTTGCAGCAAGTAAAGAGACAGAGAGGTTCTGAAAAGAGTGGGGAGAGGCGACAATATTACAGAGAGTAGAAAATGGAATCTCCGAATTTTTATGTAAGGAAGGTTTTGGCTTTCCTTCATTGCCTTTGACGCCGACACGTTCGCTCTGCGCTCTCTCTCTGTCTCTCTCCCTTGTCTTCTATGCCTCTTTGGTCTTCTATAAATAAGTCTCCATTAACGTATATTGAACTCCCCTAACTCCTAAATTATAATTATTATTCCCCTTTTCGTCTTGAAAATAAGAACGCCCTGAGGTGGTATGGACGACTTGGGTTCTCTGTGGAGTTGTCAAGAGGTGGTATTCCTCATCTTCATGTTCCCTCCCTTAGAATTTCTATTCTGGGTCTCTCTCTTTTTGATATTTAAAGCATCCCCACTTCTGTTTTTCAACTCAAAAGTTTAATTGTCTGTGATTCTTATTTTCTGTTTAATTATATTCTATTTAAGTTTCTTTCTGGGTATGTTCTCATCCGTCTACTAATTCATATTTTTGCAAAGGAAAGATTTTCCGCCATGCATAGTATTCTTTTCTTTTCGTTGAGCACCACCGTGCATGGATATTTTCAGCATTCTTCTCCGGAAAAGACTTTTGGTCTCAATGGGTTGCCTTTTGCTTCAGCAATTCTATGGAATATAAGAGCATCCCTCCTTTTTCAGTTTCATTAAAATTTATGTGTTGTACATGCAAATCTGTTTTTGAAGAAATTGCAAAATTTCCGTTCTTTTGGTCAATTTCTCAAAGTTTTCCTCTAAAAGTGCACGTTTTTGGTCCATTATGCTAAGCGAACGTCAGCGATTTAGAATGTCTCAGTAGTGATGGATTTTGATATTTCTCTGCACTATGTTGAATAGTTCGATGTACAGTTCGAGGTTCTGTTAATGGTGACATTCATTTTTTTTCCCAATTTTCTTCTCTTGAATTTCAAAACGAGGGACTTGTGAGGGATCTTGATGGTCCCATTTTATGATTTTACTGTTACTCCTAACTTTGATTTTTCAAAAAAGGAGGTTGGTGTGGTGTCCATGGCGACTTTGAAGGGATTGGTCGATGTTGAGCTCTGAATTCATTAATTCGTCAAATTTCTCAAGAATTTCATGGATATTGCAGTTTCTATAACTCTCATTCAGGATTTCAATGCCTTGCTTAAATATTAGAGATGTTAAGTGTGCACCCCAGAATTGTTTATATGTCTCTCTCTCTCTCTTTTTTTTTTTCTGCCCAAATTAGCAATTGTTCCTTAAAATTCTCTCTCTAAAACTTACAGCCCTGTTTTGAATATTGTCAGAGTATGGATGAGTTGAAGCAGAAGCTTTTCTACACTACTGTTGAACTCGAATCACTCAAAAGGGAAGCAATTGAGGAAATCAGAAAGAACAAGGAGTATGTGAAGAATTTACTCAATCTTCTAAATATTGCAACCCAAGAACGAGATGAAGCTAGAGCTCAATTGCAGAAGCTGCTAAGCAAGCTCTTGCCCTCTAGCCCTACTGAACTACCCAACATATTCCCTCATGTCCAGACTGAAAGTCCCCTTGTAATACCTACTAAAGCAAACTCAAGCATAACAGAATCCAACAGTCAGTCTGAAACATACAACCACCAGTCACATGGATCTTCCCCAGTAGATTCCTTCTTTGATGCTGTTTCATCCCCGGATTTCTCAAACATTAATGCGGCTGATTCAAGTAACATTGGTTTTTTGAACCAGCCTTCTGTTCAGAAGTATAATGGCTCTATGTCCACAGGCATAGCCTCTTCACAGATTAACCCGGCTTCTGATGTAATTGATAATCTTGTTAAAGGAAAAGCTCTTCCTACAAAAGGGAAACTCCTACAGGCTGTTATGGAAGCCGGTCCTTTACTTCAGACACTCATTGTTGCAGGGCCGCTTCCTCGTTGGCGAAATCCTCCTCCTTTGCAACCGTTCAAAATTCCTCCTGTTTGCATTGAGGGTCATGAAACTGCAATGATAAATTTTAAGTCTGCTCCAAACGGGAGCAGCATGGTTCATAAACCACTGAATTCATCCTCATCTCCTGTAATGTCTCGTGGGAGTTCTCAACCTTGTTCTGCGTCTGTGTTAAATTTTGCCGATGATCTTTCTAGTTCATGTTTGAGCAATCCGCGGCTATTGACTTCTTGTGCTAGTTTCAACAATTATGTCCCAGCAGCCAAGCGACAAAGGTTTCAATGAAATCACTGAACTTTGCTTCAGTGGCTGATTGTGTAAATGGGATATACTTCTATTTTCGGTTTTGAACTTTGAATGACATAGACCATTAACTTGGTTTATCATTTGTTTCCTTGTACATATCACTTCCATTTTCATCATGGCACAAGATTTGAAGAAAGTTCAGCAAAATCCAAATTTAAATATTGGTATAGAATGATATGGACTAGGAGGTAATATTGCTGCCAACACGTTCGAGTGTGCTGTCTGATACTGCAGCATGATGTTATTATCTAAAAACCGAGTAACAGCTTATTTTCTTCCAAGCAATTCAAACTCTTATAGCCATTACCTAAAGATGATGAAAAGCATTACTGCATTCTTAAGAGCAACCATCATCCAGTAACACAGGATCCACAATAACAGTTTTCCTAGAGTTCTCTATGTGGCCGTAATCGTGTTGAATTTTAGTCTGATGCTAGCAACCTGAGTAGATTTTACTGAATGAACCGTCTTGGGAAAAGCTATTTTCCTTTACCAGTTCTTACACTCGAAATTCTATAATTCAGCACTTCGACATGATCAACTGATTCCGATTGATTTCCTTTACACATTGGAGTTGATAAAGATCATTCCTAGGAGCTTAATATAAGGCTCTAGTTCAATTGAAGTGCTTTCAGAACCTAAAATTAACATAACAGATAAACATGGTGGCATTATACATGGGTTTAAATTGCAAATGCTACCTCATTTCCAATAAAACTAATGAACCAAAAATTATAAACCTCTCGTCCTTTGATGATCACCTTAATTTTGTTGAAGACATGATGCCTCTTTGGAATCTGAATCATCACCAGTCATATTGAACGATGTAGCATTTTGCAAGCTTGCAGCAAGCCCTTTCAGGGGAATAGAGCTATAAAAATGATTATCAAGCAGACTGAAAATCCCACCAAAAAATAAGGACTATATCTTCCTAGAAAACAAAAAAAAAAAAAAAAAAAAAAAAAAAAAAAAAAAAAAAAAAAAAAAAAAGCAAGAGAAAACATGCAAGGAGCAGGTCTTATGGTAGAAAACAATATTTGAGTTGGCTCTGATAGATCAGTAGCAGACCAAGTAAAATGTCATTACTGCCAAAGCATGCATGTTGAGAGAGGTCTGAGGAAACAAGAAGAGATTCCCTAAAATAGATTACCCAATTCACCTTTGACGGCTTTCCTGGAAAAGGAAATCCTCAATGTCATCACCAACCTTGCATGTCCATATCTATTGCTGCTTCGATGTAACCAAACCCCCACCCTCCGCTCCCAAAACTTCCACATACACTTCACATCCCTCGGACATATTCAGCAACCGAATGATTTGAAAATTTGATTTAAAAAAGGATTCTATGTATAGAGTTTTGCATAGCATCGGTCTGGCTCCGGCTCCGGCTTCTAAAACGGGATTTCTGACTACGAATGCATGGGAAATTCCATTAATTGTAACTGTTTGCAGCGTCATTATCCTGTTCAGTTACTACAGAATACTCAAACCTCTCTACTGCACAAATTATGGCGTGATCTCTAGAAACCGAGTTGACAGGCAGATTCTAAACGAGGCTAATCCTGATGATCCTTCCCTACAGTTTCACAGCCATGGGCTGGAATCTTCCATCCTCAACTCTCTTCCCATTTCTCGGTTTGAGAAGAGCAAGGAAGGAGAAGAAACCCAGATAACTACAGATTGTGCAGTTTGTTTGGGTGAGTTCGAAGAAGGGCAGTGGCTAAAACGTCTTCCCAGCTGCACTCATGCCTTCATGTTTCTTGCATTGACACTTCGGTTTCAGTCTCACTCAAATTGTCCTCTCTGCAGATCGCATGTTCATGATCTCGCTGTGCACCATGAATCTGAATCTCCTGTTTCTCAGCACATGGTGCTGCAAATTCTAAGGAGAGAGGACTTTTTCCAAGAAAGGGATGCGCATTACCAAATCCTACGTTCCACGATCCTAGCAAACTCAGGAACGGCGGGACATGAATCAACCTCTTAAGTTTCAGTGGTTGCAAACGAAATTCTTGTAAAGTGTTTTGGTCGACATTACCAGACCCTTCAACAAAATGAACAAGCAGATGCTGTATGTCATTAAGTTCGAGTTATTGAATGTCTAAAAAATTTAAATTTAAGTTAATGAGTAGAAGCAATATTTTCAAGAGACATTATTTCTGAAATGAGAACTACTATTGCTTGACCACGTTTGAACAAAGTGATTCAACTGAAGAAAAATGATCTCGCCATTTTTTTAGCTTAAAATTCAGGGAGCGATTTAAGAAGAGATGGGTTGAGAAGTAGATTTCAATTAAATATAATTTTTTTTTTTTTTTTGGTTAAATCTAATTTTATACTGTATAGAATCGCTGGCAGTGAGGGCACTGAGGAATTAAAGTTTTACTATTCACCGTCTTTACATACCGTATTTATTTTTATTTTTAAATTTTATTATTTTAAAATTAATTAAATTCTTCTACTCATTATTCATACACCATAACTTAAGAGAAAAAATCAAAAAATTATGTATAGTATGTGATTTAAGAATGATGAATAGAATTTTTTGAAAAATTAATAAGAAAAATTTTAAACATAAATCCATACATTATATATATATATATATATATTTTTTTTTTATCAAATGTTTAATATATAGATAATAAATAAAAGAATTTAATTAGTTTAAAAAGAATAAATTTAAAAAAAAAATATGATATATAGATTTATGTGTAGCAAAGCCCTTAATAAATTATTCCCAAAGTCTCACTTCCTTCCCTCGTTTTTCAGCTCTGTTATTTTCCTTCCCCTTTCAATCTCTTCCTTTTCTATCGCGCCGAATACTGAACTCGCACCTCTCCTTTCTCCTTTCTCCTTTCTCCCACCCATTTTCGTCTTCTCTGTTCCCTCCCCTTTTCTGTGTATTTTATTTCTTTCCATTTTTTCCCAAGATTTTTCTCCCATACTTTTTTTCTCTCCTATTTTTCTCTTCCTTTTCTCTCACGCCGAAAGAGAACTTCCCCATTTTCGACTTCTTTCTTTCCGTCGCCGTACCCTCTCCTTACTCAAAAACCAGACTGACCTGCAAACGACCACACGCATGGTCATGGCCTCGGCAATCTTAGCTCCCCCGTTTTTATCATCAGCCGTCTCTTCTACAAAATCAGTTATTTACACCACATCTTCTTCTCTAGCATCACACTCTAAAACCCCAAAACTTCATCTCCCCAAAGCGGTTCCTCCACTAGCCCCCGTCTTTTCTATCTTTTCTCTCCATAGAGCGGTTTGAAGCATCTGGGTATAATCTAAATCCCGCCGAAGTCTCTCAATTGGATTTTTTTTTTTTTTTTTTTTCGAAAAATGACGTTCTCGCATAGAGGAAGCGGAGAGGTAAAGGTAAATATTTGGATAAAGGGAAATACTTCAAAAACCTCAGACCTTATTTTAATTTTAGTTTTTTAAATATTTGGATTACTAAATTATTAATAGTCTGTGTAAATTTAAACGGTCTCAATTTTAAATGTGAATATTGGATAAAAGAAAGGTAGCTAAAAATTATGGAAAAAGCTTCTTGTCATCCTCACATTTCATACATCACTTATTTTAATTTTTTTTTCTATAATAAATATGTAGTATGTGGATGATAAATAGAATAATTTAATTAGTTTAATAAGAATAAAATAAAATAAAAAATAAAAAAAATAAATAATAATATTTTAATATATAAAGTGTGTAGTGTAGGATGATGTGTAGCATTTCTCAAAAATTATATATATGATTATGGGTATGAGAAGGGTTGATAAATTTGTTTGTTAGATAATTAGATTGAGAAAAAAAATAATAATTGAGAAACAATCATTTTAAGTAAAAATTACATTATTAATTAATATATAGTGTATTTAGAATTTATAAAAAATTAAAAAAATTATTATTAAAATATATAATATCATATTATTACTTTGATTTTAAGATGATAAGTACAATGTAGATTAATATCCCTATTGATTTTTACTTTAGCCAAAAACATTAATTTTAGTCAAATTTTAAACTTAACAATAGGCCATTGTCAATGCTCTAAGTTCATCCCCATTCCGATAAAGACAATCTTTCTTTGAGTAGCTTTGTTATCCTCCATCTCCACACATCACACTTATTTTAATTTTTTTAAAATTTTTAAATTTTCTTTTATTCCTCCTAAACTAATTAAATTCCTCTATTCATCATCTATATATTATGTATTTGATAAGGAAAAACAAATGTATAATATATAGTGTAAAGATGATGAGTAAAATTTTTCCAGACGAAAATATCCATTATATTGATCTATAAGGCACAATTACTGCAACCAGTGAAATTACTGATGATTGACTTTTCTCCCAATGTCTATTGAAAGCAATGATTTAATAAAAAAAGGTTGCATACATGCAAAAGATTCACCATATAACCGACAAGTAAGATTGTACCTTCAAGCCTACTTGGTTCAAACGTCAGCTGATCAGATAAAAAAAAAAAAGAAGCATGAACCATAATTGAGACAAGATTACAACTTTTAAACTAGTTTGCAATATCACGCTGCTCACAGTACTGACAAAACTCTCCTTAAATTGAAATGAAAAGAAAAGAACCCAAATGAGAATATGCCTGACACTACCTTAGATAATACCAATTTTGTTTGCCACATCCAAGGCATCGTAGTCTGGTGTCAATCTAACATATGCTTTCTTGGTACCATCAGGCCTGCATCCATAGAATTACATAAAGATGAGCATCTGAATATATTTCAGAAAATCGGGGGAAAGAGTAAAAACAGCAAACTTGTGCAAGCCATTTAAATTTGTATAGCAAACAGTTGATATATAAGCACTGTAAACAAGAACACCCTTGGGGGAAAGAAGTGTTCTAAATTATGTAAAACTATACGATGCATAATAAATCGACTTAGAATCAACTCACAAGTAAAAAATTATTTTTTTACTCCACACAAACTTCCAACCATTAAATTTAGCCATATCAAATTGAACCATTGTGAATCTATATATATATTTTTTATAAGTAACCATGAATCAATATATATATATATTTTTTTTCATAAGTAACCATGAATCAATATATTTTAATCAGTATATTGAAATGAGTCATTATTATTCATCCCCAAAATCTGAAGTAGCCCATTCAGTTCAACTGGATAACTTGTAATAGTAAAAAAACTAGAAAGCCATAAAATGGTAGAACAGTGAAAATTGCAAAGCATCATTGCATACTAAATAGTTCATCAAAAAAGTATTTACATAGCGTGTAATATCCCAGATTGAATAGAGGAGGTGGTGAATGGGATCTCACATTGATTGAGTGGGAGAATTTTTTTTTTTTTTTTGATAGGTAAAAAGTTTATTGATCCATGTAAATAGACAAAATCCAAGTACACAGGAAGTATACAAAAAAAGAAGCCTAATTCACAAAGTATGTGCTACTGATAGTAGCGTACAAAACATTAAGATTCGTTCTATTCCATACGATAGAAGAAGCCCAAAGCAACAAAGTATGAAAGAAAAAGTCCCTAAAGCTGTCCGGGAGAATTTCTTGCGCTTTATAATGATTACAAGGGGCTCCAATTATAACCTTGACTAGTTATTTTGGCGTATAAGACCTAATGTGGCTTGGGTTTCCTTGGGTCCAACTCTCTATGCATGTGTGATGCACCATTACAAGCTTTAACATCTAACTTTCTAGAGCTCAAATTTACTTCTATAAAATGAATCCATTTGAAAAAAAACACAAGGCAGCCATGTTTTGTAAACATCGCATAAGAAGACTTATCCATGATATTGCACTTACTGGATAGCAACTATCAAACCAATTTTTTTTTGGCTTCCAACGGATGGAAACATACCACAGACAGAAGTGCCATCAGATGTTATCATAAATTTAGCATGTCTCCTACTAAGGAAGGATCTCTAAAGAATCATAGATATTATTTTTTAGATAGGTAAATGATAAAAACAAAACTCCAGATGTTACTAAGGCAGATGTTACTGAAAACTCTGTCCATTTTTCAGTTGTGGACACAATATATGAAATAAGAACCTTTTTTTTTTTTGATAAGTAATAAGTTATCTCATTGATATAAAGATTGGCAGATGTAGTTCTCATTGATATAAGAACTACAGGTTACATCACAATGAGGAAACATACTGCAAGGATTTATTTATTTATTTATTTTATATAAATACTGCAAGGATTTTTACCCAGTAACCTGTGCTTTTTTTATAAGTAAAATGGCAAACCCACTAATTTGTACTTGTCATCTAAAAATTGTGACAAGTAAAAGAGAAATAATATCAATTCTCAGAAATATTGAAGGCTCACCTGATCAAAGTATTCACTTTCTTAGCCTGAATATCATAC